>NW_004955496.1:1728833-1887840 GCF_000276665.1 Chinchilla lanigera | reverse complement strand
CCCGCCAGGAGCCGCGCGGGCCTGCAGGTGCGGCTAGCCGGGCTGGCGCGCGAGTACGGCAGCGTCTTCAGCCTCTTCGTGGGCCCCCAGCGCGTCGTGGTGCTCAGCGACTTCCGCAGCGTGCGCGAGGCGCTGGTGCAGCAGGCCGAGGTCTTCAGCGACCGCCCGCGGGTGCCGCTCATCTCCATCGTCACCCAGGAGAAGGGTGAGCCGGGCTCGGGGTGGCAGCCCTCCCGCCACACCGCCACGCACCTGTGCGCTTGCGTGCACCAGCACCACACCTGCGTTTTCACCTCGCAGGTGGGCCTCCTCTTCCCCTTAGGAACCGGCCCCACAGCGGGACCCGACCGAGATCCGAGCAGGAAAGGCGTGGGGAAACAGGGCGAGAAGCAGGATGAGGCGAGTACAGGAGGTGGAATCGGGCTCTGTCCTGGGGTGACCCTCCCTCCTGAGGAGGCCTCATCTTCCGTCTCTGACCCGGTTCCTAGACTCTGCCGGGGTAGAAAGAGGAGGGATATGCTTTCCATTGTGCGATACTGAGTTCCAGATCTGAGATGTTTTCCTTTCCCAGAGGGCTGAAGGCCTGAGAGCAGAGCGTGGGGCCCTGATAGACACCCTGCGCCTCTGCAGCTGCGAGCCTCCCGAGGCTCTGCCTCCTCTGCACCCTTCAGCAGCTCCCTGCTGGGCACTGGCCTCAGGCCCCATCCACCACTGCGTCCGCTCTGCCTACTAGTCGCCCCGGGCATTGCTGTCACTGCCTGGCCAAGTGGGTCAGGTCGCCCTACCGGGGCCTCTCTCGCCGCATGCCCTGCTGTCTGACTTGTAGACACCACGTGGCTTTGTAACTCTGGACCCGGATGTGGCTCTTTAACTGTGCCACACTGGGCAAGACCCAGCAGCTGCTTCCTAGAGCCTGGAGCTTGACATGTGCTGCTTAAGTAGATGACCTGCTGTTTCGTGTCCTGAGCTGGAAGGTCTGGACTTCTTGGAATCCCAGCCAAAGGTTTGCATCCAAGCTCTAAAGGAGTGGTGGTGCCGGTCATAGCCCTTTCCTGCCTTGTTGCAGAACAAGTATCGCAGTCCACACCTAACCCTCTCCTCACCTTCCTTCCGCTGTTTCTGCTTGGAATTCTATGATCTCGGGGCTTTAGGGAGAAGTCCTGCCTGCCCTCGTTTCTATTGATTGATTGACTGAGACAGGGTCTCACTGTGGAGGTCAAGCTGGCCTCGAACTCGGGTATGTAGCCCAGGCTGGCCTCTAACTCACTTTGATCCTTCTGTCTCAGCCTCCCAAGTGCTGGTATTACAGGCTGTTTCCCCTTAAATGGTGGTGAAACACACACGAGACGTAAAGTGCACAGTTCACCTCACACGTTCGCGGGCACACATGCACACACACACACACCCTCCTGTACAGTTCTTAAGGGTTGTGCACTCCTCAGAGAGGATATACTCACCTCTCAGGTCAGTCTGTGGGCAGGGCACCGGACTCAGGAATTCATAACTGGCTGCGTGTGGTTTGGACGAGGATTTATACTCCTGGTGTATCTGGACCCTCCAGCCAGGCCTCGTCCATCCAGTGTCCACACTGGTAGCACCATGGGATGCTTGACTGACGCCTTTGGCCTTCTCTCAGATTTTCCCGGTGTCTGAGGAAGTGTGAGGGGGAGGAGGTGTCTCAGGGTGGCTTGGCTCCATCAGAAGCAGGTTTGCAGTGGTGACCAAGGCAGAGGGAGAAGGGTATAGAGACTTGGCACTTGGCCTCCTGGTGCAGCCTCTCAGCCGGACACCTGTGCTGCTGCTGTTCCTGCCTGTGCCCAAGGGGAGAAAAGCCAGGAAAAGGAGAGAGAGTTATTTACAAGTGGGCAGAAAAGATCTGAGATGTCCCTGGAGGCCTTGAGTGCCCTTGGTGCCCACCCTGGGGGTGGCTCCTTCTCAGTGGAGGATGCTTGGAGGAACAGTTTGTCTATTTAAAAAAAACAACAACAACCAAAAAAAAAACCACCTTATTTTTTAAAGGTGCACTTCCTGTCTTAGTTGTTCCTCCCTTGGTTTTAGTCCAGAACCTTGAAGCTATATTTTTTTCCTGTACTGAGGATTGAATCCTGGACCTTCGCACTGAACTATATCCCCAACTCTTTTATTAAGGAAAAAAGAAGGTTTTTTGTTAATGTGGTTTTTGAGACAGGATCTCACTATATACTTGAGGCTGGCCCTGAATTTGCAGTGATCCTCCTGCCTCAGCCTCTTGAGAGCTGGGTTTACAAGGGTTTGCTACCGTATCTGGCTTAAACATTAAAAAAATTCTTTTTTTGTTTTTTTTTTTCACTACCGGGAATCAAACTGTTTTCTTAATGAGTGCTCCATTATCTTTAAATTCATTTGGTGCCATGTAAACCATTTACAAACACAAGTACACATGCAGACACAACATACAGTAACATATGAACACAGACCCACAAAGACTTCTCACTTACCAGTTTTTAGAAAGCTATACTGTTGACCTGATTTCCTTACTCCTCATTTTTAATCCTAAAATTCTGTGTCTTAAGGCGTAATTCTTCCTTGAAGCGAGGTAAGCAGTTTACCTGTGAAACCCACAGACCCCTTCTAGGCTTTCCCATTTTAACTTGGAGCTTCCTGAAGTTCCCTACCTGCCTTTGCTTATGGATTTTAGTCAGTTTTAAGCAGATGTTGAGCAGGGTTTTAATGCATTTCCTAGATAATGCAACGCAGACCCAGTGGTGAGACACACATTTTCTCCTGGCTGTGCCCAAGGCCTTCAGTGTGTGAAGAGCAACCTGCCAGGGACCTCAGGTGCTGCCAGGATAGGAAGGAAGAGGCTTCAATCCGGTTTTCTACTTGATAGGCAGAGGAGATGATGGAGGAGTGGTAGGAGAAAGCAAGGGAGAAAAGCCATTGCTAGCACGTGCTAGTTGAGAAATGTGTGAAGCAATTGAGAGGACGTCCACACCACAGCCTGTTCAGAATAACCCGGGATTATGGACAAAGTCTCATCGGGGCGCACGGAAGGCCCTTGCTGGTACCTGGCATTGCCCAGGTGAAAGCGGTGGGCTCCCCGGTAGCAAAGCAAACCAGGTACAGCTCAAACTATGTACAGAACCAGGCAAAAATGAGTGAATTCACTAGTTTAAAACAAAAAAAGATGAGTTCAAAAGAGCCAAAATAAAGTAGCTGTGGATATCATCCTCACCAAAGTTACTCCAAAGAAATGCCCCCTTTTTCTGGAGATTGTACCCAGGAGCTTGTGCTGAGCTATATCCCCTCATCCTCTCATATTTTGAGGGGGATGGGTACAGGGTCTTGCTAAGTTGCCCAGGCTGGGCTCAAACATGGGATCCTACTGTCTCAGCCTTCCAGAGTGCTGGGATTACAGATGCGTATTTCCACGCCTGGCTCCAAAGAATTTTGAAGACAGTTGCACTAAGTCAGAGTGCACTTTAGTTATGTAGTCCATGCTGTAGCACAACACAGACATCTTTGTCCGAGACACAGGTAACCGGAATTTCTCAGGAGCTCCCGGGTGGCACTCTGCTCCCGAGCAAATCACATAAGAGATGCCCAGACTCAGCCAGTGTCTCCAGTCTCCTGGTGCCTCTTCCAGACAACTGGCCACAGGCAAACCCCATATCTAGAAGACTGATACATGCAAGTAGCCTTTTCTTTAAAACTTCTGTTTATCAAATACTACTAAAAAAGTGAGAAAAAAATCACACGATGGGAAAACTGCACAATAGGTAAGTGTAAATCCCAGAACAGGAAATCTGATCAATGGCAAAATTTTATCAATGATACAAATGTTGAAAGTATCAACTGAGGACTGCTTTTGGAATAATGAGAATGTTCCAGAACTGCTGATAAGTACATAGCATGGTGTTCTCTCATTTCAGAGAATAATTTGGCCAGGTTTGGTCATGTTGAAAATGCATGCATGTTATGACACATCCACTGGCTCTTTCCAGTGTCTTCACATTGAGGAATCCAACAGTAGAGTACATTTCCAGATGTGCAGAATCTTTAGAAATTTTTCTCTCATACAACCTTTTCTGGAAACTACTAGAGGATGTGCTTCAGCAGAAATGAGAGTGAAACAAGAAGGAGGAAGACAGAAATCCGGAAATGGGTCCCACCACAGAAGTCTAATGAAATTCCTAAATGATAGGTCACACTGCAGATTTGGGTAGATACTTAGACAGTTTGATAACACGTCTGGGGGTGATTTTGCTGGGTTTGATGGTGGAGATGAACACGTGAAAATCAAGTAAGATAGAGTTGTGGCTGGCTATCATGAATTCAGATGTATTTTGGTTTTTGTGGTGCTGGGGACTGAACTTAGGACCTTCGCACTGAGTTACATTCCTAGGCTTTAAGGTTTTTTTTTTTGTTTGTTTGTTTGTTTTTTTCAGTCCAGCTCTTCCAAAGTTGCTAAGTTGCTCAGGTAGTGCTCAAACTTGGATCCTCCTGCCTCAGCCTCCCAGAGCTCTGGGAATACAGGTGTGCCCCACCATGCCTGGTTGAGTTCAGATGCTTTTAAATTGCAGATGTTACCAACAACCAACAATATGTTACTTGCCAGTTACAAGATTCCAGACTGGGAGTGGTGTGTCTGACCTAGTTGGGATGTTTGTTTATCCATCTAAGTTACCGATCACCTCTGCATACATAGCACTGTGCCGACAGTGGGGATTCTGAAGTCATGGGTCCCATCCTGCCAATCTGTTACTGTCCTCATCCTTGTGCTCATAATGTTCTGAATGTGGGTGTATCTGGCCGGAAATGTTTTCTAAGCCTAGTGTCCCCCTGTGAAGTAGAAGGCTGTTCTAGTGTGTGCTTAGGTTGCATACTGAACCCCACTACTTCCTATTTTACCAGCAGATGCATCAGCCGTAATAGCTGTCCAGTAATCCTCCCAATTTAACTGGACCTGATGGCATGCTTAGTAATTGGAATTATGTCAGTGGACTTGTTAGTATCTTGTCTGCTGACATGGGCTGGGCTGGTGGTCACTGCATCAGCTTGGTGTGAGGGACTTGAAAGGTACATGGTGTGCTTCCTGTTCAGTATCACAGTGTGCTCTCACCTGTATTTTTAACTTTATTTTGTTTTTGCTTTTGAGACAAGGTATCGCTGTGTAGTCCAGGCTCTTGTTGAACTAATTATGTAATTCAGGCTAGTCTTGAATTCCCAGTTGTCCTCCTGACTCAGCCGCCCAGATCTGAGATTACAGGCAAGTGCTACCATGCCTGGCTCACCTTCTTTCTTGGTGTCCTTCTGCAGGGGTTGTGTTCGCACCCTACGGCCCTGTCTGGCGACAGCAGAGAAAGTTCTCACATGCCACTCTGCGTCACTTTGGCTTGGGCAAGCTGAGCTTGGAGCCCAAGATCATCGAGGAGTTCAAGTGCGTGAAGCAGGAGATGCAAAGGCACGGGGACTCTCCCTTCAGCCTGGTCCCTGTCGTCAGCAATGCCGTCTCCAACATCATCTGTTCCCTGTGCTTTGGCCAGCGCTTCGATTACACCAACAGGGAGTTTAAGAAGCTACTGGATTTGATGTCACGAGGCTTGGAAATCTGTCTCAACAGCCAGCTCCTGCTGGTCAACATGTGCCCCTGGTTCTACTACCTCCCCTTTGGGCCGTTTAAGGAATTAAGGCGGATCCAAAACGACATCACCGTTTTCCTTAAACAGATCATCCGTGACCATCAGGACTCTCTGGACGCCCAGAGCCCGCAGGACTTCATCGACATGTACCTTCTGCACGTGGAGGAGGAACGCCAGCGCAACAGCAGCAGCAGCTTCAGTGAGGACTACCTGTTCTACATCATCGGGGACCTCTTTGTCGCTGGGACGGACACCACAACTAACTCCTTGCTCTGGTGCCTGCTGTACATGTGCCTATACCCTGACGTCCAAGGTAACTAGCAGATGAGTTCCCCGGTCAAGGCACAGCCAGGTTATTTAGAGGAGGATTAGCAACTTCAGTGATCTCGTAGTGCCAAGCACTAAGCATGTCTTCAGCTGCAAAAGCAAATATATATTTGCATCTCGTGGGAAGCTGGGAAGGTGCTTCCAGTGAAACCTGTTTTTCCTAGAGAGGTAGACTCATGTCCTGACTTGATCACCTTGCTTTGATTTCTGCACATCTGATTCTGTGGGAAAGACTGGTAGAGAAGTAGGACACCTGCCAGGTGTGGTGGCGCACACCTGTAATCCCAGCACTCAGGAGGCTGAGGCAGCAGGATCACCATCTGTTCAAGGCCAACCTGGGCTACATAGTGAGACCCTGTCTCAAAAACAAAAAACAAACAGAAACAAAGCAAAAAAGAAGTAGGATACCTTAGAGCCGAACCCTGATGCTTTACCATCTTGTTTGGAAAACGGAAAAGAGAAGCACAGCTTGTTCTAACACGGCAGGATCAATAGGCACAGGTGGCAGCAAGGCAGCTAGAAGGAAGGCTGTGGGGCGTAATCACTCCCATTGCTGCCACAGACTTAGCGGATTCACACAGCACAGACCTGTCATCTGACAGCTGCTGTGTCAGAGGTCTGACCCGTGTCTCACGGGGCTGGCAGGACTGTGCTGCTTCTCCGGAGCCCCAGGAGACCCATTTCCTTACCATCCGCAGGGCCTTGGCCTGCAGCCCCTTCCAACCCTCTCAGGCTCTGAGCTCACCAGGGTATGGCCAGTGTTCCTGAGCGCGGTGACAAACTCCGAGAAGCGTGGCGTTAGGTGACTTTGTCCCTGTGCCAGCCTCAGAGGGTAAAGTAGGGTGGCTGCGGTGTCTCCAGACTACCAAATCTCATGAAGCCGTTGTCATGGGTGGGCCGTTTCTGGCTGGAACGTCCCTGTGTGACACATGACTGTACTTAGGTTGGGCACAGTTGGTCTCTTGTCGTGCCGTGGTTGGGACGTGTTTGGGAGGCTCTATCCTCAGTGCGGTGGAGATGGCCATGTAGACACCATCATGGGGGCTCCCTCAGGGACAGTGGAGTTCTCCTGGCACCCCACTTAATCCCCACAGCAGTGCTGCTATGGCCTTAGCTCTAAAGTGTCCCTTAAAGGCTCGGGTGTTGACAGCGTGGTCCCCAGCTGAGGTACGGTAGTGGAACCTTTGGAGGCGGGCCTGGTAGAAGGAAGATAGGTCACTGAGTGTGTGTCCCTTACCGGGAATAGTGGGACCCTGGCCCTTTCTCCCACTGAAGCCCAAGCCAGGCCTGGTCCTGCTTAGCTTCTGAGGTCAGACAAGGTGAAACACTTTCAGAGTGGTGTGGCTGTGGGTGGGCTCCTCTCAGTGTCTCAGGTGAGTAGCTTTGCTCTGCTGTCCCCCTGCCTTGTTCTTCCTGCCATGGACCGAGAGTGATGGCCAGGAGACTGTGGACTGCAGCTGGGAACAGAACAAACCTTTCCTCCTCTGGAGTCCATCTCCTCGGGTGTTCTGACGCGGCGGTTACTGTGTGAGGAGCGAGCTTGGCTCCCAGCCCCACTGGCTCCCTGTCACACCTCACCTCTCACATGCTCCTGCCACAGTGCTGCCGCCGTGTTGTACGCATCCCAGGGGCTCTCACCAGAAGCTGCGCACATGGGGCTGTGTAAGCTTGACTTTCACCTCTGCATTGTGAGCTAAAGAAACCCCTTTTCCCTGTTCCACACCATGCAAAGGTGTCAAACTTACAAGGTGAGAAGGTGTGCACGTCCCGGAGACACCATCACTGTCCATGGAGGGCGCTGTCCCGTCTGTTAATGATTGCCAAGTAGCGATTACCTGCAACATTTAACAGTTCAAGACACCACTGTTTGTTACTTAATATGGTTTGTGAGGGCCAGGAATCCAGGAGTGGCTTGACCTGGATGATTCTGATTTGGGGTTTCTTGTGAGATTAGAGTCACGATGTCAACTGGACTGTAGTCATCTGCAGGCTTGACTGAGACTGAAGGACCCACTTTCAAGGTAGCTCCCATGTGCTATTGGTCACTGCCCACTCTTCCTTCCACCTGACCTTCGCATGGGCTGCTTGACTTAGTGGCTGCCTTCCCCTAAAGAGAGTGATTCAGGGCGTGAATGACAAAGAGGGGAGCCACTAAACTGAAGAGTGACATGGCATTACTGCGTCCTTCATCTAGGTACAAAGGGAGAGGGGAATGCAGAGGACATAAACCCTGTACTGGTCAGCATGCCACTACTGTAACAGAATGCCTGGGGTGACCCACTTATCCAGAGGGATGCTCCACTGTGGCTCGGTTTTGCCTGTGCAAGGCAGCACATTGTCTCTGGCCATGTGGTAGGGCAAAGCTCCACCTGTACCCAGGGTGCAAAAGAGAGAGAAAGAAAAGGGTGCACTGCCACAGACCTAACCTCCCACTAGGCCCCCCCTTGTTTCTGCCACTTTGAATAAGACACTTGGAACAAGCCTTTAGCACACACACCCGGGCCCCAGGGACTTCCCAGACCCGGGGTCACGGGCCCGTCTTGGAACGCTGCCTGTTGTCCCCATCCACCTCGAGCATCAGCCCTTTGCTCACATGTGAGTGGTTCAGAGTGCTCTGCCTCCAGCACTCCCTCTTCTGCCCCTCTGTCCTGTCTGCTGCCCTCCATCCACACCCAAGGACAGGCCTGAGAGCCTGCCACCCCTCTTGGTACATCTGGCCCACACTATGTCCTGGCACTGCCAGCCTGTCAGCATGTAAGGGGAAAATGGTAGTGGATGTGGGGCACACACGCAGTTCTCCCCAAGGAGAATCTTACCGTTTCTTCTTTCCTGTCACACAGAAAAGGTCCATGCAGAAATCAAGAGGGTCATTGGCCCCACCCGAGCCCCTTCCCTCACTGACAAGGCCCAGATGCCTTACACAGAGGCCACCATCATGGAGGTGCAGAGGCTGACAGTGGTGGTGCCCCTGGCCATTCCGCACATGACCTCGGAGAAGACAGGTGAGCCGGGGCTTGGTCCTGGGGTGCCCTCGAGGGCAGTACACGTGTGAGTGGTGGCCACTGTCACAGATACTACAATGTCCTGGAGGCTGTTTTTGCTTGTAGTTGTCCACTGTTGGGCGAATTGCTGCGCCAGGACCACTGAATTTTATTAATAACTCAGTGCAGTAATGCACATTCTGCCAAAACAAATGATGCCATAATTTTCTATTTTTTTAATTTCATCTTATTTTACTTTTGGTTTTGTGATTCAAGATGGCCTTAAACTCTCAGTGTAGCCCAAGCTGGTGTTGAACTCACAGTATTCCTGCTCATGCAGCCTAAGTGCCGAAATTACAGGCCTGCACCACATCTGATGCTAGTGCCAAAAATATAAATCAGGTGCATTACAGAAACAATTCCAGAGTTAGCAAAGGTGCTTTAGTCCACCTCATGGCAGTCAGAAGAGCTAGTCTTACTGTGGAATGAAGGAGTTTTGCTAGAAATTACCCTGCCTCAATTTTTAAATTCTGTCTCCAAGCCTGGCACTGTGGTGCACACCTGTAATCCCAGCACTCAAGAGGCTGAGGCAGGAGGATTGCTGCAAGTTTGAGACCAGCCTGGGCTATATAGTGAGTTCAAGGCCAGACCCTGCCTCAAAAAAACAAAAACAAAAAACTAGTACAACCAAAGCATAAATATTACACAATTAGGAGTATGGGTCAGATGTGCCAAGTGGGATGGCAGGCTCTGGAGCCTGTGCCACGGGTGTGGACGGAGGGCAGCAGACAGGACAGAGGGGCAGAAGAGGGAGCGCTGGAGGCAGGAGCACCCTGAACCACTCGCATGTGAGCAAGGGGCTGATGCTTGAGGCGGATGGAGACAACAGGCAGCGTTCCAAGACGGACCCGTGACCCCGGGTCTGGGGAGTCCCTGGGGCCTGGCTGTGTGTGCTAAAGGCTTGTTCCAAGTGTCCCATTCAAAGTGGCAGAAACGAGGAGGCGCCTAGTGGGAGGTTAGGTCTTTTGGGGAGCACCCTTTCCTTTCTCTGATTCTCGGGTCATCATTTCAGTGAAACCAGTACTGAGCAGGTCCTGTCCAGACTGTCTTCAAATCCCTCTCAGGAAGGCGTCATCCCCTCCAGAGATGGCCATCGTGTGATGGGCTCGAAAGGACAAGGGTCACTGAAGGCTTGGGGTGCAGATCCGATGCACCGTGGTGTGCACAGTATTTTTCAGGCATTGCTGAAAGTGTATTTCACCTGTCAGCTGATGAACGGCCAGGGCTGACTTCCATCTGTCATTTTTCTTAGTTTACCTTCCTCAGCATCTCCCTGCACAGACAACTCTAAACTGTTATTCTCCACGCAAGTGTCAGGATGGGTCATTCTTAGGGGATTATTTGAAATGCCTATTATTTCAGCTTTAGTGTTTCCCCTTATTTTCATGGTTTGCTTGACTCCCTCAGCCAACATGCATCAGAGCACCTGTGGCAGGCTGGGCCCTCGGATGGCGCTGGGGGGGACCAGGTGGGCACATGCTCAGATCGTATCCCTGCCCCGAGGACCATGAGTTAAGACACTAAGTAGGAAACTAGATTTTTTTTTCCCCAAGGCAGTGATAGTTAGGGAGAACAGCAGCAAAATGAATGATGCTGTGTTTGTCTGCCTCAGTGCTCCAAGGCTACACCATTCCGAAGGGCACGGTGATTCTGCCCAACCTGTGGGCTGTGCACAGAGACCCGGCCATCTGGGAGAACCCAGACGAGTTCCACCCGAGTCGATTTCTGGATGACCAAGGACAACTTTTAAAAACAGAAGCCTTTATTCCTTTTGGGATAGGTCAGTAAAACCTTTCTGGTTTCATTAACATAGTTTTTAAAACAGAAGCGCAACTATGGGCAGGTGTCACTCAGTGGTAGAGCGCTTGTCTGGCCTGGGCAAGGGCCTGGGTTTGATCCTTAGCTTGCACCAAAAGGAAAAAGCAAAAGCAGAACTGAAAGAATCACTTCTTATTCCAGTGTTGTAAAAAAATGTTTCTTTACTGGCTGGCTAATGGAAGCAATAAGTCATTTAGATAATACGTTTCTATTCTGTTCATCTCAGGGTTTAGAAACAGAATCAGGGCTGGAGGTAGAATTCAGTGGTAGAGTGCTTGCCTACTACGTTTAAGGCCTGGCATTCAACTGCCAGCACAGAAAGAAGATAGAGACAGACAGAGATAGCCCAAGATGGAGGCAGGAAGAAATATGACTGGATGTCATCCTTTCTGAGCTACCTGGCCTTTGGCTGGGTCCCAGGACGGGACCTGGTTGGGGAGGGGCTCAAGTAACAGCTGTCCCTCTTTAGGGTCCTAGTGTGGGACCCATGGGATACTTTCATGGAAAAGGAAGGCTCCAGAGACTCTACTCTGACTTCCCCTCCTCAGTCCACCAGGTAACAGCCAAGGAAAAAGATAAGCAGGCAAGGACCAGATAGGGTCAGTGTCCCCTGCACCTGTCTGTAGGTCCTGCCAGATGAGGACAGGTTTTCAGGAGCAGCAGTGAAAATGTAAACTTGGCGTGGAAAAGTTCTGTCCATCACAGTCTGCGGGAGCCTGTGGTTTATGTGGCAATTTTATTCTAAAACTATTTATTTAAAACACTCAATTTAGGTGAGTTAGGTAAGTGTTATAAATTTTTACCTCTGCCAGGTGTGGTGGCGCATGCCTATAATCCCAGCACTTGGGAGGCTGAGACAGGAGGAGGACAGTGCATTTCCAGCCTGGGCTACATTAGTGAGATCTAGGCCAGCCTGAACTGCATCTGAGACCCTATTTAAAAAAAAAAAAGGAATTTGAACTTTCTGAATTAGTAATGGGGTGAGAGTCCTGATCTCTTTCCCCACGCTCCAGGGAAGCGGGTGTGCATGGGCGAGCAGCTGGCCAAGATGGAGCTGTTCCTGATGTTCGTGAGCCTGCTGCAGAGCTTTGCGTTCGCGCTGCCCAAGGATGCTGAGGAGCCTCTGCTCACAGGGAGATTTGGCCTCACTTCGGCCCCTCATCCATTCAATGTTGTCGTTTCAAAGAGATAAAGAAGAGCACCCCAAGAAGAGGAGGAGGTGACACCTCAATATGTGTCCTATAAATGATTCTTCCTGCTCCTGCTGACAGCACAGCTGATGCAGGCTGGGATCAGACCAGAGAGCCACTGGGACCCAGGGAGGGAAGAGGTGTCCCAGCAGGACACCTGAGTATCTTCGCCCCAGCAAGGCTGTGCTTTCTGAGTCCCCAGGTGCCTGTGCTCCCGGCAGTGGCTTCCACCATGAGCCATCTTCTCCTGCAGCCTCTGTCCTCACACAGTACAACGACACTCAGAACTCCCTGCTGTCCTGGCCTCAGATGTGTCCTGATGTCCCCAAGAAGTTCTTCCATGCTGGAGATGACCCAGTCTCCTGCTGGCTTCTTAAGACCTCTGACACTGTGAAAGTGGATTTCAGCCTTGAACGCTCTGTCAGAGGGCGTGAGGGCCAAGGGTACAGTGGGGTAGATCTTTGTTTTTAAAGCATAGGTTCTGTGTCACTTCTTCGGGCTTGTTCTGGTATAGGTATCTTTTGTTTATGATTTTAATTATGAGTTTTTGTAGAGACAGAATGAAATGGACCCTTGTACGCTGAGTACGCTGAGTGAAAAAGAAGTCGGGATTTCCAAACTCCTGTGATGAGGTTCTTCCTTCTCCTTCATCACACCTGCAGTGAGCCTGGAGGAAGGATGTGGAATGGGTCCCAGCTCTGCCAGCACGGGACCCTTGAGCCTTCCTCTGGGGATCGGCCCGCTGCCAGCCCTGTGTATGACTCCGAATGGTCACAGACAGGTGGCATCTTGCCCTCTGGAGAGAACCTCGCTCTTCCTAAATGTGAGGCCCCTCATAGAGGACAGTTCTTGGCTGAAGCCCTCTCCGGACTGTTGGGAAAAGGGTGCTGCCACGGCCAGGCTGCTCGTGGGAAGCTGTCACTGTGCCCTGAGGAGTGCCCCCCCGCCACTGCTCCGGGGGTGCTAGCTCTCTCCTGAGACTCAGGGAGGCAATCTTGGGCAGCCGCGCTGTGAACCTTTCCTCCCCTGCACTGTGCTTAAAGCCTCAACCTGCATGTTTGTGGTTGTTTTTTTTTTTTGTGGTGCTGGGGATTGAAGCCAGGGCCTTATTCGTGCAAGGCAGGAGCTCTTCCACTAAGCCTCATCCCCAGCCATACCTTGCGTGTTTGTGACTGTCACCCTAAGATCCAGCTGCAGCAGAGCATGGAGGCTCAGGGAAGCTAAGGCACAGGTGACAAATGCCACCTCTGGGTCAGACTCTGGGCTGGACAGGAGTCTCTGCGCCCTTCTCGGGGCTGCCACCACTTGGTCCCCAGCTAGCCCTGATGGCCCCTCCTCCTGATGGGCTCCTCATGGGAAGTAGTGCTGCCTGTCACAGCACCTGCTTTCTGCAGCTACCTGCTTGATTGGAGTGACTTTCGGTGTGACTACTTAAAAGCAAGTTCCACCCCATTTCTTTTTTCTGTTTTTGGAAGACAGCCTCTTGCTATGTAGTCCAGACTGACCTTGAACTCAATGATGATCCACCTGCCTCAGCCTCCTAAGTGCCGGGATGATGGGTGTGTGCCTCCACCCTATTTGAGTATGACCTATGGGTGGTATTTTTGTTGCTTAAGGTGACTTTTGAAAATCAGTACATATTATTTGTTAATGTCAGTTTAAGCCAAATTTTTAAAAGTTGCTAGACTTCTCTTCATTTTCAAAACCATTTTAAACTTACAGTGATGCCTTAGCTATGAAGGGTTGGCCTCACAAGGTGAGCTCCCACTGGCCAGGCTGGGGCCACATTCAGGGCTTGCTCTTTTCTGAGGTGGAGGCAGCCACTGTGCTCCTTCTGCTAGAGAAGAGGGAAGAAAAGACCCAGAGAGGCTGTGACTTTGAGAATGAAATGAAAAGCAAAAGTGGGAAGCTCAACTTAGCATCTGGGTTGGAAAGCTCACCTGCAGCTGCCCCTCTTCCTAGCTGTTTCCAGATGGGGCAGACCCAGATCTCCCAACCCCTCCATCACCTCCCCCCGCCCGGCAGCTGGGTCATTCTGGGGTTCGGGTGGAGCTTTCCTTTGATGAGCACATTCCTGGGCAGACTCCTTCCTGCTCAAGGAGTGGAAATAACATATGTTTAACAGAAACCCAGGAGAGGAAGAAAAGATGGAAGATCAGAGTCAGGTATCACTGTTGGATTCTACCATCTCTGCATCACCTACCACGCCGCTTTTCCCTCTTACGAATATAATTAAGCACTTAGTATATAGATACATGAGATACAGGCTAATCTTTAGGTCTTCATGTGCCTTGCAGATTTTTTTTTTTAAAGAAGAAATGCAAATCAACTAAATGCTGAGGAAGTGAGCAAAATGGAGAGGCGACCAGACTGTGGACAGGAGATCTGAGTGTGGGTGATGCCAGGCCTCCAGCACGACAGTCTGCTCCTGACAGGAAATGCCTGTGCTTACAAACTGCACTAGTACCTCAGCACTAACAGGTTTCCTGCTCTAATTTATACATGGATTTTCAGTATTTCTAACCAAAGAGTTTGTAGCTTACTTGAAAAAATGAGCTTTGAGAACTTGAAGATTGTCAGAATCTGACGCTTATTAAACTTTTAAATGCAATGCCTCAAACTGTAGCACTTTAAAAAGATCTTTGTTACTCTTGATGCTTTTCCTGCAGATACTGACATTTTACAATTTTTTGTACTTCATGGTTTATCAGAAATATTAAATAATTGTACTGTTTTATAAATCTGCCTAACACCTTAGTTCTCACCTTTATCAGAGTTTTTGATGCCTTTAGTAAACTTTTCACTTTCATGGAGACAGTGTCATATCTGGATTTTTGATCTAACCGGTAAACAAAATTCCACCTTATACCAAATATCAAATAAGAACACAGAGGAAGAAACAAAGAAATCGTCTCCTGAAGACAGATGGCCACACTGTGGCCCAGGCATGGTTGTGAGACATGGGGATTGCTCTGTATAAAATATGCCACGTGGCCGCTGTCACAAGCACAGAGAGACCTGGCTGTTCCCATTCCCCACAGCCCAGCATTGTTTAGAGAAGCACGAATCTCATGCCCCGGGTGACACAGCATTGAGGATCTGTCCCTGAGGCCTTGCAGGGACCCCACTGCTAACATCATGTTCAGCAGGGAAGATAGAAAGCTTCTTGGGGTTTGACATAGGACATGGGTCCCCACCCTCGCCATCTCTGTTCACAGATTCTGCAAGGCCCGCCCATAGCACTCCAACAAGAACTAAAAACACCCAACCTGGAAGCAAGCAAAATTATTTGTTTGCGGGTGACATGACCATGAGCATAAAAAACCCTAAAGGGCCAACAAAAAACACTTACAATAAGCAAATTCAGTAATGTTCCAGGATACAAAGTCAACATATGAAAAATAGTGGTGTTTTTACATACTGAGTATAATTATCCAAAAAGAAAATTAAAACAACCCCATTTAAAACAATTCCATTTATATTAACAACAAAAAAGAATAAAATAGAAGCCAGCCAAAGAGGTGAAAGACTTTAATACTGAAAGTAATAAAACACCAATGAAGGAAATTAGACATAAGATATCTCATGTTCATGGATTGTAAGAATAGTAAAATACTTTCCATATGAATGTGTTCATAATGTATCACAAACATGAATTAATAAAGAATTAATAATAAGATGATCATAGTCTCCAAAGTGATCAGTGCAATCTTAACAAAATCCTAATGGCATTCTACACAGATGTAGAAAAAAAAATCTAAAACGCACATGGATCTTCAGAAGATCCCAAATAGTAAAAGCAGTCTTGAACAAGAATGACAAATCTGGAAGCTTGCCCTCCCAAGCAATGAGGAACTTGTTATTAAAAAATTAGTGGTTTTATTTTTAAAAGTGAAATGAGAGATCACAATTTCTGTCACTCTAAATGTCTGGCTCTGAAGAATGCCTGAGAATTATAGCTAAAACATATTTTAATTCTGAGTTAACCTTTAATTCATTTTTAAGTGAACTAGCAATTGGGAACTTTATAAGGGACACTTTGAAAATCAGGATAGGTAACTTTGCTTTTTTGTGGCTAAAATTTAAGTACTTAGGAAGAAATAGAAGAAAACTTTAGACCAGTGGTGGCAAATCTCCGGCATACATGCTGCAGCAGGCTGTCTGAATCAATGAGAGCTCTAAAAGGTTCGCCATCACTGGTTTAGAGTACTGGGGTCAGATTTACAAATTTGGTCTTTATCTTGCAGACAGAGCTTTTAAGCACTTAGCAATTTACCCCAAGTGTCACTTAGGCAACACACTTGTTTACATACTGACTCTCCTGAACATCAGGAGCTGTCATTTCAGCCAGTTGATTCTTGTATTGAATAAATTTGATAAAACTGTCATTTTTATATTTCCTGTTACCTTATAAAAATTAATGAAAAAATGCAATTCTTGGTCATCCTGTTTTTAAATAACCAGATTGTAAGTCATTAACCAGAAGCAGCAGGGCAAACTGTTTTGAGAGGTACTTTATGGGGGCATACAATGACCATGTTTATTTTTTAGAAGCATTTCTATTGATGAATTAATTTTAATTTTATGAGTTTTAACAGGAAAATAGTAATAAAATATTAAATTTGCAATATGTAATGAGTATTTATTTTATTAAGTTTATTGGTACAATTTAGGTAGGCACAATGATCATATTCATCATGGGGAATCTATACCTGTACATGATTTATTTTGATTCCTTTTTTTCCCATCCCTTTCGCTCCCTTCAACCCCCCCATTCCCTCATTTACAAAGCTTTGTTTTCATTTTATTCTTCTTTTCTCATTTTTTCTTTTCCTTTTTTTCCCCCTCACTAGTTCCTCTTTCCTTTTGAATAATTTTTTGCTATTTCACAATATCTATTATACATTATGGTTCTTATTTATACTTTCAGTTTCTCATACCAGAGAGACAATGTGATATTTACATGTGTCTGATTTATTTCACTTAAGAGTATGGTCTCAAGGTGCACCCATTTACCTAGAAATGTCTCCAGTTTATCCTTTTTTATGGCTGAATAGTTCTGCCACATTTTTTTATCCATTCTTTGGTTGATGGGCACTTGGCTGTTTTCAAGATTTAGCTATTATAAACTGTACTGCTATAAACATGGGTGTATGTATATTGCTGTAGTACAATGGTATTAATTCTTCTGGGAAGATACTGAAGAGGGGAATAGCTGGGTCAAATGGGACCTTTAGTCCTAGTTTTCTGAGGAATCTCCACACTGATTTCCATAGTGGTTGCACCAGTCTATGCTCCCACCAACAGTGGAAAAGGGTTTTTTTTTTTTTCCCCACAGCCCCACCAGCATTTGTTATTGGTTGATTTCTTGATGATAGACATTCTCTCTGGAGTAAGATGGAATCTCAGTGTTTTAATTTGCATCTTTTGAATGGCCAGTGATGTTGAACATTTTTTCATGTACATTTATTTGCTGTTTGTACTTCCTCATCTGAGAAGTGTATATTCATTCTAGATGTCCATTTTTGGAACTCACTGAGAAAGAAATTAAGGAAACAACACCTTTCACAATAGCACTGAAAAAATGAAATACTTAGGAATCAATCTAACAAAGAAAGTAAAAGATCCGTACATTGAAAACTTACAGTACTCTGAAAAGGGAGATTGAAGAGGACAGATATCCCTTGCTCATGAATAAGAAGAACTGCACAGTGAGAATGGCCATACTCCCAAAATTGCTGTATACATTTAATGCAATCCCAATCAAAATACCATTAGCGTATCTCACAGAATTACAGAAAACATTCCTAAAATTCACTTGGAACTAGAAGAGACCCAGAATAGCAAAACAGTTCTGGGCAACAAAGGCAAGGCAGAGGGCATCAGAATCCCTGTCTTGAAATTATATTACAGAGCTACTGTGATAAAGACAGGACGGTACTGGAAAAAAAACTGACCTGAGGCTCAGTGAAACAGATTAGAAGATGCAGAAACAACTCCAAACACACTCAGCCACCTTACTTTTGACAAAGGGGCCAAACATATTCATTGGAAGGAAGCCTCTTAAATAACTGATGCTGGAAAAATTGGCTTTCCACATGCTGAAGATAAAACTAGACCCATGTCTCTCACCATGCTCTAAACTAAAATCAGAATGGATCAAAGATCTAAATATTAAAACAAACACTAAATCCTGCTGCAAGAGAGAACAGATAGAACTCTTGAAGACTTAACAGGCAAAGATTTCATGAACAAAACCCCGATTGCATGGGAAATACTACACAGAATCAACAACTGGGATTTCATCTTATTAAAGACCTTTTGCATACCAAAAGAAACCGCCAATAGAGTAAAAAGCCCACAGAATGGAAAAAAATTTTAGCCAGTTGTTCCTCAGACAAAGGACTTAATATTTAGGACATAAAGAATTGTAGTGAGTATTTAGAATACACATCAACATTTTCACATCAACTGTTCCCTTGCTTATAAAACCCAAAAACAACAGAAATAAATTTCTATGTGAATTACAATGAAAATACAAAAAAAAGTTTACCAGAGAAAGAATCTTTGCTTCAAATGTCATACCCAAGGCAGTCTTCACACATGACAATAGTATGTTCCATACACATGTCTCTCTTACACTGATAGCATGTGTGTTTAAATTTCCTTTCCTGGGTGGCAGCCTATACTTGTCACCTCTTGTCTTCTCATTTGTCAGGAGCTTCTTACTGTATTGTACAATGTGCACTTGGCAAGAAAATAAAAAAATCAATAAAATATCAAATCTGTATTGAGTATTTAGAATACACATCAACATTTTCACATCAACTGTTCATTTGCTTATAAAACCTGAAAAATAACAACAGATATAAATTCTTACGTGAACTACAGGGAAAATACAAAGAAAAGTGTACCACAGAAATAGTCTGTGCTTCAACTGTCATACCCAAGGCAGTCTTCACACACGAGAACTGCATGTTCCATACACAGGTATCCCTTACACTGATAGCACATGTGTTTTGTTTTCCTGTCTTTTTTTTTAGGGCACAGATGACATCTTTTTGGTTTTTCTACTGTCCGAGTAGGTTTTTGTGATGTTGTGCCTGCGTGTTCTCCTGTCAGCTCCAAATCTGTTTTGCGTAGTTCCCTGGGCAGAAACATTTTGTCCCTCTTCTGCTGTAGTTGTTCCCTTATCAGTTCCAGTCCCAATCCTCTAAGAAAATTTCTCCGTGATATTTTGCACTTGTTATTTTCTTTGTAAACTATGAAACTATTTATGCCGGACATGTTTAGGATCGAGTAAAACACAATCATTGGCCAACGCTTCGTGTTTCGAGTGACATCATAGTTGCTGCATAACTCATCAACAATATCTACTCCACCTTTGGTTTTGTTGTAAAAAGTTTCTATTTCTGGCTTCATTTGTGTCAAGGTATCTCTATCAATACTGCCATCATGGTGCAGTGTTGACATCAGCAGTACCACTTTGTTTTTCTTGGCCATATAGGAGGCCAATGTTATGTCTCTCTGAAATCCAAAGATAGTGCTATACAATTCTCTGTTTCGAACTTGCAACATTTCATTGGGAATTTCTGCTTTGTTCTTGCGTATAGTTCCCACACTGGTCAGCTGGTGTTCTCTTAGCAAATGTAACATCAGTGGGTAACTGGTAAACCAACTGTCGAAGGTCACATTCCGATTACTTTGGGAGATAGGAGCAACAAGTCTGTTTACAACATCATGTGGTTTATTACTGCACGAGTAAGGACCTGGTGGCTGAGTTCCAGGATAAATTTCTAAATTGAAAGTATAATACGTCTTTGCATCTACTAGGGTATATATTTTTATACCATATTTTGAAGGCTTATTTGGCAAACACTGCCTAAAGCTGCAGCGACCATGAAATGCTGCAAGCTGTTCATCAATAGTCATATATTCAGATGGTGTGTAAATTGCTTGGCAGTTTGACAGGAAGCTCTCAAAAAATGAGCGGATAGCAGCCAGATTATCAGTTCTTTTTCTTTCTTGGCGGGTAGTTTTGTCATCAAACCTCAGGCAATTCTGAAGGAAACCAAATCTCCTCAGTGTCATTGTTATTCTACAAACCTCAAGCCCACACCCATCACTTCTCCATAAGTCTTTTACATTGCTGCGATTAGCATGCGAAAGCCCTGCTAAGTACAGCAGACCTATGAATGCTTTCAGTTCAGATAGTGAGGTGTCATAATAAACACATTTTTGAGTATGACTATTGGTGCATATAGAACGTTTTAGTTGTATTTCAGTATTTGTATGTTTCACAACATCTTGTAACATATCATCTGTTATAATCAATTTCCAACATTGAATCGCAGTGCTGGCATTCTGTCCAATAGATTTCACCCCTGCCAAGAACCTAGTATTTTCCGACCTAGTTCTAACATTAGATTGCTCAGGTATTCGTGACCATTTTGTTGCATTTTGACTAGTCAAATATGTACTCACACTGCTGTTTGTTTCATTATCTAAATCAAGGAGGTCTTCATTCCCAGTGTCTGTATCAGTCAATTCTTGTTCCATCTCACTGCTGCAGGATCTCTGGCTCAAATGGTCAACGTCAATGTCAATGTCAATGTCATCATTATCAGTGCACAAGTCACCCGATGACTCACTTTCTACCTCCCCCAAAACTTGCAAATCTGGTTTTTCATGTGCCATTGTACTGAATTGGGCTAGTTCTACAAGAAAAATCAGAAGAGAACATTTTAAAAACAACTAAATGCACAGAAATTTAACAAAGCATATTACAAGGGTAAAACTCACCTCTTGACACTTTGGAGCTCCTGTACACACCTTGCTGTTCGTCTGCCAAGTGGGTGAATGCACAGGTAGGTTCCTGTTTTCCCCAGGCACAGCTACTGTGAGCCACACCTGGCTACCATTATACTAAAGTACATATTTGTATTACAAAAGTATGGCATGGGTGTATTTTACCCTTCATGATGCCTCCTTAAGATGCTGGGAGTAGAGGGGACCAGCATGTAACCTGTATCACCCTAAGATGGTTGTGAAGTATGGACAGGATGATAGGAAACACATTAGGAATGAAGCAGGATCCATACCAGAAATTAAAGTTGATGGTTTGAGAAGATCCAATTTATAGCTCCAAAGCAAAAATGGCATGGCAGAAGGTCACAGCAGACAAGGTTTCTGCTTTCATGTCATGGTGGCCAGAAAGCAGAGAAGGGAAGAGCCAGGGATAAGAATACATCTTCCAGGTCATACTTCAGTGATGTTCCTGCTCTGACCTGGCCCCCCCTCTTAATAGCACGTTCAGCCATAACCTTTCCCATGGATTCATCCAGCAGTGAGTACAGCACCCCCATGATCCAATGACCTTCTAAAGCCCCACCTCTGAATACCTGAGACTTTGGGGGAGATTTTAGATCCAGACCAGACATATTAATAGCTTTTGGGAAAAGCTAGGTACATTCTGGTCTGGCCACAGCCCACCTTTGTCTAGCAAATAAAACCCCTTTCTCTCACTGTGGGACAAGGGCTCCTCTAGTCTTACTTCCTCCCAAGATACACATCTGTCTACAAGTCCCTATTAAATTGCACTTTGTGCAATTCCAGAGTTGTCTGTTTTGTTTTTCTCCCAGCCTCTCCCACCTTTCAACAAGGCTCGTTCTCATACATAAGACTGGATTTTTTGAATAAAAAACGTGAAATCTATATATTTATTACTTGGCTTTTAAAAAAGAGATCTTGCCATTTGCCACAACACAGATGTCCTTAGAAGACATGATGCTAAGTGAAATAAGCCAGACACAGAATGAAAAAATATGGCAAAACCTCACTCATGCGGACTATTTTAGCCTACACACATAAACAGATATACAATGAAAGAGAGGTTACCAGGACTCCAGAGGGAGAAGAGGAATTGCGGAAGTCAAATGACACAAAACAGCAGATTTGTAGGAGGAACAAGTTTAGAGAGCTAATGTACAACATGAGGACTAAAGTTAATAAAACTGCACTGGATCAGGAAATTTTGTTAAATAAACAGAGTTCAGCTGCTGTTGTCACAAACAAGTAACTATGTGCTATGATAGAAATGTCAGATTTGCTGGAATCACCAGTTTACTGTCTGTGTGTGTCCTACATCATATTGTACATCTCAAATATATTTATTAAGATTTATGGGAAAAGAGGCAAGAGCCTGAGAGGGGGGCACAGGAATTAAATACCCTCAACTGGAAACAGAGGTGGGGTAGTGGGAGGAGAGGAGAAGCCATTTCTGAGAGGACTCGATGGCCAACTGGATAGCAGGTGGGAGAGGGAAAAGGAGGATGCTTTTGGGATGGGTTCATCACAAAATGTGGTACTAGATGCAAGAAGAGTGGGGAGGAATGCTGAGGGGTGGGAAAAAAGTAGGCTCATATGTTGCTGAGTTTCATTTGAAGTATCTGCAGTGTTCCCAGGCATAGCTGACCAGAAGACAGTTATAGATGCCTGTGTTTGAGAAACATGAATCTACCATGCTGGAAATCAGGGCAGTGTAAACACAAGAGTCCTACAGTCTGCAGGTAGGAATACCGGGAATCACAGTAGCAGACTTGCAGCTCTGGAGTTCATCAGCGAGAATGTTCAAATAAAGGAATCTGCTTACCTTTTGTAGTAATACTCATACAATCGCTGAAGCTCCAAATCCAGACATGTATAATATTAAGAGGGGACCACCCCATTTCCTCCCTCTAGCAGCAGGGACTGCCTAAGGACTATGGCATTATGAAAGCCTTCAGATCAGAACAGGTTCAAATCCAAGCCTAGTCATTATCGGTGAGTGACAATTCGTAATTGGCTTTATCACTTACAACCTTTGTATTTTCACCTTTAGATAAAGATAAAATGAGAGCCTTCAGTGGCTAGTAAGAGTCTACAGCATAGTGGTCAAGAACATGAGCGTTGGAAACAGACTGTCATGGGTTTGAATCCTGCCAGGGCCATTCATTAGCTGAGCAACCTTGGGTAAGTTTCTGAATCTCTCAGGCCTAGTTTCTTATCTGATTTCCACCACATAGCATCAGAGTGAAGATTTTAATTTCCACAGTGCACCTAGAACAATGAGGGACCTGGTGAAGGGCTCAGGGTATGTTGGCTGCTACCACATGCAAAACCATTTAATGTAGGCAATGTCTATAGAAACTGCTTACAAGGATGACCATTATTACCATTGTTGTTATGGCCAGTAAATAGCTTGGGAAGTATAAAACTTTCTATATGGAAATTTTAAGAAAACAAAGGCTTACAATGTATGTGAAAGGACATATTCTGCAGGTCATTTTCCCATGGGTGAATTTACACTGTGACATCCTTGGTGCTCCTTGTACTCTCAAGCATTTGGAAATTGTTGGCTGAGGTTAGAGTAACAGTCCATTCCCAGCCGTTTCCCTCTGTGTGCAAGACCTGTGCCTGAGAAACGGGGAGTGGATGTTTCACCTCATTAGCAAGAGTTCAAATAACCTCTGCCCAGGCTGGAGAATACCATAGACCTAAAACTCGTAATGGAGACTGCACCAACTGCACCGCACTTTCTTCTCTTAAAGGCAGCGTGTATGCGGATGCTCATTTTAAGTGTGTTTTCCTCACCTTGCTGCCAGGAGTCGTGTTTTAGAGTTTCCAGACTTTAACTGAAACTTGTGCCCTGGGAGTGCCATGTTCTGTAACTGAAAGGGGTCCAGGAGAAAAGTGGAGATAGTAGCTGGCACTGCAGCAACTGCTGATGTAAGAATTCCAAGCCATGATAAATGTTTTCTTAATGCTCAAGATGAAAATAGTGTTTGTAAAATTATGCAGTGTTGCTAGGAATTTCGTCTCATATATTTTCTAAGCCATTGTGAGAACCTTTTCAGCAGGCTATGCAAACACATGGCTAAGCTTTCTCAAACTAAGTATATGCCTTAGTTTTGTAAACCATACTATGTTTTTGAACCTCAGGGGCTATAGCAACCACCATGAATTTTGCAGTAGGTGAACTGTTGGTTGAATTTTCTGGGCTTTGCTGAGCAGCCACAGCTTCTGGCTTTCTGCTTCATGAAGTTTACAAACTGCTTAACAAAACAAGAAGGTGGCATGAATTTTCCACTGGTTTCCCACGAAGTCAGAAATCATCAATTTGGTCGAGGAAAATTCCAACTTGCTCAATGACTGTCACCCTGTTAATGCTCTTGGTTGCTAGCAGGTCCTGTCCATGCATCAACGTGCCTGTCAGTAAAGACTGAGTGTTCACTTGGTTCTCCCCCACTGTTGCTTTGTCAGGGGCAAAGAGCTTGCAGTTCTGCTTCCATTGCTCTCAGAGCCTACTCCATGTGTGGTGTCCAGCAATGCTTCTTTGACACTTGTTTTGAAGTCTACAGTTCTCTGTTCATGGGACAAAGGTAAAGGCAGTCATTCCTTGCTCTGATCTCTGTGCCAGCCCTTTCCTTTGCCAAAGTACTTGTTCTCTCTGAACTGCTCCCGTGACCAGAGTCATGCTTCCTAGTACTTCCCTCTTTCTGCAGAGAGAAAAGAAGCACAACCCCAAGAATAAGGTGGAGGTGAAAGTTTGGACTATAGAATCGCTTATGGGGCTCCCAAATGCCTGAAGCTACACTTGGAAAAAAAGACTTGTGGTCCTAGCAAAAGAAGAATGTTTCTATTGTAACTGTCACCTAACTAGGGCTGGCCAGGAGGAGGAGAGGGCATGGCCCTCCTGCTGCAGAAAGCTGTAAAGGGCATGCAGCTCTAAGTGTGAACTGGCTGGAAAGTAATCTGACAGATGAGGACCTTAGCGTCAAGACAGGTAAGTGCCTGCAGAGGTCATAGTGTACAGGTGAGCACCCCGGGACTCCTGAGTTTCCACTACCCTTCTTTCTTTACGTCACACCTTTATACACCATAGAGCACCTCAGATTTGAGAGCTGGTAAGACAGACTGAACGTGTCTCCTGCAAATTTGGATGCTCCAACATGAGCATCTCTGCAGGGGGTCCTTTGAGAGGTGATTAGCTCAGGCTTTCAGGGCAGAGCCTGACAATTGGCACTAGGGCCCTCACACAAGACAGCCTTCAGAAAGAAGCCTCTGTGTGCCAGGAAGCAGGCCCTCCCTAATCCTGTTGGGGCCTTGACTTTGGACTTCCCGGACTGCACAACTGTGTTAGCATGTGTGAGTAATAAGTTTTAACAGTTTATAAGACACCCGATTTATGGCATTTTGCTGTAGCAGCTGAATGGACTAAAACAAGTGGCTACAGTATTTTTTCCCCCGAGGAAATGAAATCACCAAAAAAGACCAGACTCAGGTACCATGTATACTACACACAAATTTTACTTGAAAAACAGGTTGTAATGCCAGAGTAGTTACCTTATGTACGGCCTTTCATCAATGCAACTTGTAAACAACTGTAACTCAAGCGCTGACCTTTGTAATCCACATTTTAACTTCACCTCTCAGCACACTTTTTTCCTCACCCCCGTTCCTGCTGCAGTATTTTCTGTTTGCGCTTAGCATTTGCTGTTCCCTCTGCTTAATTTTTTTTTCTTCATAAATTTACTCGTTCTTCAAGTTACTGGATTTCTGTGTAATCTTCCTTTTTTTCTCCTAGCTTTTGAGCTTGCTACAGTCTATCAGTTGAGGGACTCTAATTAGTTGGAGGTAAAGCTGTCTTTTCAGCCGGTAGCGATCCCCCGAGGCACACAAGGGGCTCAACACCCCGCTCCTCCCACGTGTGTGCAGTTAGAGAGAAAGATGAGATGAAAGCTAAAGAACGGTGAACACAGGATTCACCATGCTAATTAATCCTTCTGGAAGGAGCAGGTGACAAGTTTGGATGGTGGGTCTGTGGCTCCTTTTACATATTTTAAAGCAAGGAAATTGGTAAAAGTTCTGCATCCCCAAGCTACAGTAACTGGAAAGCACTCACGTGAGAAGACTAGCCCTGTTGGTACCAAGTATTCCCTTTGTATGCAAGTCTCTCCTCTGCTTTCTGGTATATTTTTTAAAATAACTCAATGGTTTTTATTACACGTACGGTTTTGCAACCATCACCATCATCTAATAACATATTTTCATCATTCCACAAGGAGGCCCATATTCATTACCTTTCTCCTTCTGCTTTCTAATGTTAGCACCTATCAGTGATTCTCCAGCGGCTGCTTTCTAACCTTTGTTTTCCGCGGCTAAGGCTAACGCGGCTAATTTGGGTCAGCTGTCCCGCTCCCTTCCCGGCTCACCTGCGTAAGGACCCCTGGCTTACCCGCAGTTCGACTCGGTGTCTACGCCCGCGATCTTCCGTCGCGGCAGAAGCGCCCACGTGGTCCGCGGTACGCGCTGACGTTTGAACGCCTCCGCCCGCAGTTTGAGCCAATGGGCGGGCGCGCCTTGAGGCCCCGCCTACCCGCCACGCTGCGCACTGGACGCGCCTGTGGGCGGGGCGTCGGCGTGCAGAAGTTCCTCCGCTGCGGCGCCTTCGCTGTCTTGCGTCCCTGACTTCGGCCGCGCCATGGCCTTCGTCACCAGGCAGTTCGTGCGCTGCGTGTCCTCCGCCGCCGCCTCGGCTTCGGCAAAGAAGATCATCGTCAAGCACGTGACGGTCATCGGCGGCGGGCTGATGGGCGCCGGCATCGCGCAGGTGAGCGGAGGCGGGATCCCCGGTGCTGCCTCGGCCCGCGCTTGGCAGCCGCGCAGCGCGCGAAGTTCTCCGCGCACGGAGTCCAGACGTGGACGGTTTGCTCGCGGCCGGGCGCGGACAGGAATCGGCTGTCCGCGACCTCGGCTGCAGCCCGCGTTTACCTTTTACTCGCTTGAAACAGTTCTTTTATCAGAGCCGTTTCTCTCCTAAACGCCTCCCACGCTCGCCTGTTTTCCCTGGGTTACCCGGGGAACTTCTCCAACCCGGGCCGGCACTTCTCCAACTTTGTAAAATCTCACCCGAGCTCGCGCGGGCCTCGCGCCGCGCCGCGACTGTGCGAGGCGACGGCGACCTTCGGTCCCGTTTGTGGGCGCGGAGCTCGGCGCTGGGAGAGCGGGAGGGATCCGATCTGCGCCGGAGGACTCTGCCCTGTGCCAGCTGGGTTGTAGTTCAGGGTCGGTTGTGCAATTCTATGATCTGTATGCTGTAATGCTTGTAGTCTGTGTCTGTCTCTCTCTGTCTCTCTGTCCCTGCTCCCCCGCCTTCCTTTACAGTCCTGCTCGCATTGGAGGACCTTGATTTTCATTTCCTAGCCGATTATGTATGATTATATTCTTAGTCTTTCGGGTGTTTGCAGTTCGAATTGTCCGGGGTAGGGGAGGTGGTTATGGTCATCTTAATTTTTCCTAGGGAGGATATCCTCGAGTGCGGTGGCTGTGGACATGAAAGAGTGAGTTTTCATTGACTTTTTGCCAAAGTCTACACTTGCATGCTTGGTTGTCTTGTTTTCTAAAATCGTATGAATCTTAAATTTCTGTCCTTGCGTTTCTTTCATTTTCTTTCTTTTTTGGGCGTTTTATTAACTTGTCATGACACTGTAGTTAGACTACGTTTGGTTTTCCGCTAAACTTCTTTAAATTTACCGTCTCACATTTCTTCTGAGATCGTATTTTTGGGCAAACGTTTCCTTTTTATTGCGTGGATCCCCTGGCTGCTGGTGTGTGGTGTCCTCCCTCATAAGTACTGGGCTAAGAGGAGTAACTCCTTTCAACCTAAAAGCTTTGTACATTGTATCCAAGGGAAAGTTTACTTGTGTTGCTCCTGTATCTCTCTGCCGGGCCGAAATGTCCCGAGGCTGTGAGGTTGGGATTTGTGGAAAAGAATAAAACAATATATCTGATTAAGCATAAACATCTTAGTAAGGTGTTAGGGCCTTGTCCCTTCAGTAACCATATAAGGATAAGGTCTGGAAACTGTCCTGGATGGTTTCCCTGAAGAAAGTGAGGGAAAACAACTAGAAACTTAGTAGAAACACACAGAGTGCTTTTGTGTAAACTCAAGCTACTTTGTTCTTGGAGTGCGGTGTCCATCATTGGCCCCAAAAGCCTGTTCTGCTGCGTGAAAAGGTGCAGAGATGGGACCTAAATTATGAATATGGCATTGGAACTTTCACCAGAGAGAAAAAGGAGCAATGGTGGACATGGATGGGGAACATAGATAGACATGGGGGTTAAGTCCTGGAGATATGTAAAACTTCAGGGAAAAAAGAAAGATACATACTTCCTAGATGGGAAGCAACTATCATCGCGAAAGGTAATAAAGGCTAAATGCCTCCATAGGGGACAGTCATAAGGAACAGTAATTCCATCCTTAAAGATGGTTTAGAGAGCCTTGGTCACTAACACTGTGCTGTCTTGGAAAGCAGCTCTGCAGTGTTTTCAGTGGTGCGGAACACTTGGTTTTTCACTCTCCGCTGTACAGGCAGCTCTAGGTGGTCTTGCCTCATATTTCTGCCTCTTCGCCAGCAGGTTTTGGGCACAGGGTAGTAAGTCTCTTGCCCACTGAGCACCACAGACTAATTAACTGATGCGTGTTGGGAAGAACTTGAGCTCAGCGCAGGGAATTGAGTGGTCTGCGTGCTGGCTCTGTCCCACACTGGCTGTGGTAGCAGGAGTCACTTCACCGCTGAATGTCCATTTCCTTGTCTCTGAAGGCCTCTTACTGGCACTGCACTGGTAGAACTGTACAGAGGACTGCATGAATTAGCCCAGTGTCTGGGTCGCTTGCAGGAAGAGCTCACAGAACGTCAGCTGCCTCACCCTCTCTGATGATTATCATCACTGCCTGTACCCTGTGCTGTTGGCCTTTTTGCACTGTCCACTTTGGCTCCTGGGTAAGCCCACGATGCCCACGTAGGGAGTGGTGGTCATAGCCCTGCTCCCATCTCGCTTGATCATGAACACAGCGCCAGCTGGCACTGCATTGTGTTCAGGCTCTGTGAAAAGAAGGAGGGCAGCTTCTCTCTGCTGCTCGCTTCAGTGTCCCACCTTAGGACAGCTCCAAAAGGACAAGCGCCCACTGGACTCCAGCTTGTAACTGATGCTTCACATTTAGCTTCAGTCTCCTGAGCTCTTTTGGAAGTAGTTTCAATTGTAATAAGTGGCAGTTCTGTTTACAATTTCAATTTTTAAAATCTGTCATTTTAAAAATTTGTTCAAGTTAGTGCTGAGCAAGGTAAAAAATGTCCATCATCTTGTAGGTACCAAATGTCTTTCTCCAGCAGTTAAACAGTTTTAGATAAATGAAGCCTATGCTTAATTATATTTGATCAGAGTACAGGCTGTTATTACCATGTGTATTTGCAAAGAGCATCTACTTTGCCTGTCCTTTCTTTTGTTTGTTTTAAATTAAAAAAAATCCCTGAGTCTGCAGGTAAATATTTAAGTGAGTTAATTTGGTCCGTTGATTTGCCTGGTATGTACTTCTTACTTGCTTTTGATTGTCAGCTTATCTTCAGCAGGATAAACAGGCCAGCAGGGGGACTTGTAGCATTAAATGAGCCTTGAATGAGAACAGATTGGTCTTTGCTTTGTAAAGGAGGAAAAAAGGAAGGAAGGAAGCTCCTAGCTCTGCATTTCTTCTGTTGCTGTAACGAGTCCTTCCTAAGCTCCACTTGGTGCATTGCCTTGTTTTCCTTTGAGGAGTCCAGAAAGCTCACAGCTTTCATTAAAGTTCTGTGGAGGAGGCACGGAGTCCAGGGGAGCAGCGTTTCAGAGATTTTCTGATACAGCCTTCTTTTTATCTTTTTCAATTTGTTTTCATGAGTGCATGTTTATAGCTTGTAATGATCACATTCATCCTGGGGAGTGGGTACATCATAGTCATAACTCATCTGTTTCCTGTGCCTTCCCTCTTCCCTTCCCTCTGCCCTTGGTCTCCTTCCCAATGCAAAGGATCTGTCTCTTGCTGTTTGCTGTTACATGCAGCCTTCTTTTTAGCACATTACACTTCCTTGGGGGAAGGCAAAGGTTTGGAACTTGTAAATTAGGGGTGACTTCATCTCACCCTAAGCTATTTTTTCCCCCTGTTATGCCGTTAAGAAAGCCAAAAGTAAGCTATTAAAATAAATTGGGGTTCAGGGAGCATTTTAAGGTCAGTGTGGATTTCCCTCACCTTGTGTGCCTCTGATGTCAAGTGAGCAGCCAGGTGGACCGGGAAGTTTCTTCCTCTTCATGGAATCAGAATCTGGTCACCCAGCATCAGATCGCCCAGCGTCCGATCGCCCAGCGCCTGATCGCCCAGCTGTTCTCGCACCCTCAGGGTGGATGGAAGAATAGCCGGAACTGTTTTGTGCTTACTAGTTTTACTCATTTCTGCTGCACAGTGAGTTATAACCCTGTTGAAGTTTGCTTGAAAAACTACAGAGACCTAGAAGTTTCAGGGTCGAAGGAACCTGGCACAGTTAGCCCGCTCTGTGCCTACTTGCTGTCCAGTATGGAGGGGATGTTTTGATTCCCAGCCATTAGCTTCCTTCTCAGAGGAGGAGATGTGTCTGTCTGTGGTGAAGAGCCTTCCTAATTTCCTGGGCAGTATCCTAATTCCTTGTAGGTCCTGCTGTATCAGCATGTTAGTCCTTGGCCTTGGAGAGGTTTTGGAGAAGCTGTCATCCTCGGTGTGCAGAGGAGGTAGATAGTGCTGGCAACCAAGAGACTGCTGTCACAGAATATATGTGGATATTCCATATAGCCAAAGTGGCACATCACTCGGGTTTGGGTTTTTCTCTGCCACATGCTAGATCCAGCTTTCTCTGTCCCATGTCCCTGGGCTGAGTTTCTAGTTTCCTCACTACCCTTGTCCTTCCTCATCTGTCTTAGTGACACCTGCCTCGCTGCCCGGCTCTGCTGGGACCACAGGAACATAACGCAATGCACTGCTGCCTCTCCTGGATCCCTCCGCCCCACCCAGGCGTTAGCGATGCCATCACATCTGGTGAGGTGTGTTTTACACTAGCAGGTACTGGCTATGAGGAAGTGCCTGCCAGTCTGCACCGCGACCCACCTGTCCTGGCAGTGGGAGCCTTGGGCGAGGCACTTGTCCCCTCTCCCCTCTCTGGGGGTGACAGTCGCCTCACGGCTGTAGGTGGGACAGTTGAAGAAGAGTTGAGGTGCACGTGCTTAGGCAGTGACTGTGCTCAGTGGTGACTCTCAATTACTTGCAGCTGCTTTTACGTACATCTTTCAGATCTAACCCAGTGGTTTATGTAAATTCTCAACTTTGAAGATGAATTGTGGAGAGTTCATCCAATTAGAGACCTTTTTATTTTTTAAATTTTTTTTACTTTTAGAGACCTTTTTAAATGTACGTATGTGGACTGTTGAGGAAGACGGCAATCTTAGTGACTGTTTTTGGTTGGTGCCACGATTTCATCCTTGGAAGGCACCGGAACAGAGTCTGGCATTTCAGCTCCCTACAGACGTGACACTTTGTTCTGCTCACAGCTCTGATGGCTGTCATGTGACCAGTGCATAATCGCCCACTGTAACCACTGACCCTTGATCCCGGGGCAGAGCTGGGGCGGGAACAGGGGTCTGCACTCGTTTTCTGGTGGCCAGAGACCCACAGTTGTGCCGGCCTCTGTCCCAGCTGCCTTGTGCAATCTGCGTAGTACTTGTGGAGAGGACCTCCTAGTGTCACAGATGCCAGCTTGCCCTCCCTCAGCCCTGACTGAGTTGGAGTCCCCAGCTGCCGTGTCCCTCTGCTTCTGTGCGGTCATCTTCCTGCTACAGTGGACCAGGGTCACTGTCCAAACCTGGATCCATCGCCATCCCATTCCCTCCTGCCAGCTTGCTGTGAGAGCACCTTCTTCAGTGAGTGCTCCTGTCCTTCAGACACACACACAGTGGGAGCCAGGGTCACGGTCCGAGGCCCCTGCCCTCCGGAGCACTCTGTCACTTTGCCGTGTGGCTCCCAACCAGGCGTGTGACCTGAGTGTTATGGGAACCTCCACACTGGTCTTTCAGCAAAAACTGAAGGAAGAAGCCCTCTCAATGGAGGAACAACATTGCTCTGTTAATAGTGTAGGGAGCAGATAGACTGGAGCGCTCCTCTGCCTGGGGCGACTTGCTCAGTACTCTTGATGTATTTGGAATTTGTGGGAGTCATGGGAGAGCAGTTACCTCCTCTGTATTACCAAACCAAGGTGCTTGTTGAATTAAAAAAACAAAATTATATACTTACCAGGCTTATAGTCCAGCATTGGGGTACATTTTCTTGGGTTTTTAGAAATAATTTCTGACATTTAAAAATCAGAGTCTAACAAGGGAGGCCGCCGCAACTGAATTTAACTGTTTTGAGACCACCCTGCTGTCCTCCGGGGGAAATGCCAGTGAAAAGCCTTGACAAAGGGCCATTCTCCGAGTGTGATAGCAGAGCTGGCGGTGTGCTGGCCCCATCCACGGTATTGCGCAAGCTGAATAATCTTAAGCCAGAACTGCCAGCTGTGAGAGAGCTAAGTGGTCATGAAGTTTTGCCCTCTGTGGAACAAACCAAGAGGCCTAGAAAAGGCGGGGCTGGCTGTGAAAACAGCCTTAGACTTGGCCAGCATGGGAGCCTGGACTCCACTGAATCGGCATGGAGCAAGTCAGAACTTGGGGTTCTCCAAGAGTATGTGGTAGCTGCGAAGCAGACCTTCCACCTCATATAGCTGGGATTCTTTCTGGGGCAGTCAGGAGGGGGACCTGTCACTGACCATTGATTGCTTCTCCCAGGTGCACCCCCTCTCCTGCCTCAGCACAGCTGCCTCACCTCTGACGGTCGCCTGCAGAGCTATGTCATCTGAGTGCTTCCGCCTGTTCGCCACCTGTGCCTGTGGCCAGAGTCCTCCGGGCTTGGACAAGTGTGCTGTTCTCTTGGCCTGTTTTTACAGCTCTGAAGCACCCTTGTCTAAAAATATTTCCCCTGGCTGAGCCTGCCTTCCACCAGGTCCCAGCAAGCCACAGGGCTGACGACACAGCCTTCAAATAAACCTTGTCCATGCAGACTGCTTGCCCTCAAGGCCTAAGAGTGTGCAGCTCCCCTTGATGAAAGCGAGAGTTCTGAGTGGGCTGATTTAAACCATGGTGACTGGAGTTGCAGGGCCAGGCCGAGGTGCCTAAAGGAGGAGGAAAAGGGCTTTTCTCTTTTGGTGGTGAGCCCTCCACCCGCCATAGCTTCTTCCCAGAAAGCAGTCACAGGTGGTGTCAGTGGACAGTTCCAGAAGTAGGTGTGCTGTTGGTTTCCTTGCAGCCAGGAACTGTGAAATTCTTTTCTAACAGCCCTGGGTCATGTGGTTCCTCTGAATTTTCAGGAGCGGCCTCGGCTACCCTGCTGGAAAGGTCACCGTTCCTCATGGGGCTTTGCCGGCAGGTGTATTCGCGCAGCCTGCAGCGAGGCAGGGCCCTGGGCTCCGCACACAGGAGCCATAGCCAGCCTGGAGCCCGCAGTGAAGGCCAGCAGGGGATGGGAGCCCCACATGGGGAAAGGGGTGTGCGGACCCAGGACGCCTACCTGCCTGAGCCCCGACCACTGCCAGGTGGGCCCTGTGGGGGTGACGGCGGTGGCTCTGCAGAGGAGGTGACTACCGGCCTTGTGTGCTGTGCAGAGCCCACAAGCTGCACTCTGTGGTCCTAGGGGCCACTGAAGGGTTTGAGGGAGTGACAGACAGAAGCACTTCAGACGGAGAGCACTCCCATGTCTGCTTGCACCTGGGTGTGCGACTACTGTGTGTGTTGTCAGGTGTCATGTTGTGCCCTGCCCCCGCATCTGAGTAGTGATTGTCGTTTCAGGGGTGAGCTTATGAGAAGGAAGGACTAGGGAGGTCCCTGCGGCACTAGGCATGGTCCATTTTTTCATGGTTAAGATTTTCCCTTTTTTTTAATCGGAAGTTTGTCATACATCATGGTTTTTATCTTGGGGAATTGGTGCATACACATATCACATCTTGATAATTTTTACTCTCCCTTCCTGTAGTTTTTCTGCTTTAGTTTGTTTCTTACCTCAGTAAAAGGATGAGGATTAAGTTAGGGTTTTCTTTTGTCTGTTACTATTTTTTTTTAAATTCTGAAAGCTGGGCTTGGTGGCGTACACCTGTATTCCCAGTACGCTGGAGGTGGAAGGAGGATCGTCATGGATTTAAGGCCAGCCTGGGCTGCCTAAGCTAGGGCAGCCTGAACTGTATAAAGACCCTGTCTTAAATAAAAAAGAAAAAGTGCTGAAATACATGTAGCTGGGAATTTATCCTCTTAACCAGCATGTAGTGAACAGTTCCAGGGCCTGGATACCCTCACACCGCTGTGCAACTCTCACCGCTGCCCATCCATCTCCAGAGCTCTTCGTCTGCAGAGCAGACATTGCCTGTCACAGTCACTCCCCGTTCCCTCCCCCACCCCAGCGCAGCTGGCTGTGATAGGTAATGCATGCAGGTGAAGTCGTCTCGTGCTTGTCATCGTGCCTGCTCAGTTCAGGTCGCATTCCTTGTATCATCAGGGTTCGTTGAGTTGTAGTGCATGTCACAGTGGCCTTCGTCTTCAAGCGGAGTGATACTCTTGTATGTGTGTTCCGTAGTTCACACATCCATTCATCCCACCAGGGGACACTTGAGTTGTGTGCACTTTGTGGTTATTTTTCATGAATAACGCTGCTTCAACACAGGTTGAATCAAATACCTGTTCTAGTCCCTGCTTTGGGTCCTGTGGCCTGTATACCCAGAAGTAGAATTGCTGGGTTGTACGGTAATTCTATTTTTCTTCAGTTTTTGAAGAATGCCCGTGCTTCCCAAATGGGGCACCATCCTACAGTCCTCAGGCAATACGTAGTTATCGTACTTCTCTCCGCATCCCTGCCACAGCTTTCTTCTTGTGTATTATGTGATAAGCATTCTAACAGGTGTGAGATCAGAGATTCTTCCTCTGCCCTCTATTCCGTGCGTCTACTTAGTGGTCCCTGGCCTGCCCCCATCTTCACTGACTTTGTTTTCACACGTGGGTCTTTTCTCTGCTTTCCTATGGAGAAGAATTTCATGGCTCATAAAGGCTGAAGGCCACTACCATACAATCCAGAAAAACGAATGGCCGTGATTATCTGTAACTAATAACCCTGAACCGCTCCTGCTGGCCTCTGACCTTTGATAGGGGGAAGCTGCCGAGGTGGAAGGGAAGCCTGTGGGGGAGAGACTGCGTTGGCGTCTGGCCGCGTTATCTGAACACAGACAGCAGACACGGGTTTCCCTGTCGCTGGCCTTGCCCACAGCCCCTTTGATCAAAGGCACAGACACGGTGAGGTGCTGATGTGAATTAGACACAAATCCTTTGCGATCCAGGCGGTGACTGTGCGGAAGGAATGTTGATTTCTCCTCAGGCAGCACACAGCCCTTGCCCTCTGGCTCCCCTCTGCTAGTATTCCAGCCACCAGTGCCAGAAAACCGTAATCTACAACAAGAGAGGCTTCTGGAGCATGTCTTTTTCACTTAATAATTGACTAAAGTGTCTGCTATTAGCTCCTCTTATTTAAACTATCCTTTTCAAAACAAGAAAATTTCTCATAATCCTAAAATAACTTGAAGTTTATATAAAGCTTGTTACAAAGGGTTTCTAGCAAGAAAACCAGTAATGATTTCATGAAACTTATTTCTAAAATAGTTTACAAACTGAAGCTTTAAAGGGACAGCAGTGTCGCCGTGTGTTCATTTCTTGAGTGTGAATGTCCTTGTGTTTGGCGCTGGGGTGTGAAAGTAAGCTGTGGCAATGCTCTGGGGGGAGAAACAACTCACCACCCACCTGTCACCTCCAGATGCAGTCTCAGCAGTGGAGTGATGTCACCTTAAGGTAACTTTTTGGAGTTTTTGTGGTAGTGCTGGAGATTGAAGCCAGAGTCCTATGCGTGCTAGGCAAGTTCTGCCCCTGAGTTCTGTCCCCAAGGGAAGGCTCTGGACACTTAAGATGTGCTGTAACAGATGGGATATAGTTTCTTACAGTCAAGAAAAAGACCGTTACAAAGCTTATGTGTAAGGATGGATGTACCACTTACATGTACATACGTATGTGAAACAGATCTGCTGGGAACTCCTCGAGTGGCATCTGTAGTGACAACAGCCTTTAAATCTGAAGAAGTAGATGATACAACAGCCCTTATTTATTTATTTATTTATTTATTTTTGGTACTGGGAATCAAACTCAGGACCTTGCACTTGCCAGGCAGGCGCTTGCACCACTGAGCTATATCCCTGGTCAATATACCAACTCTTTCGGAAAAGTCTTGAAGTATTATCTTGAGTTCATAATCCAAAGTTGGTGTCAGTGAGATTTCCCCTGCTCATTGATCTTTCATCTTTCATATCTGGAATTTCTCCAACATTCTGGATGTTACTGACCACGTTTGTGGAAATGTTCTACGAAGTGGCCTATAGTCAGTTCCTTTTTATATTAATATCCCAGGGGTTGGGCTACTCTTGAGTAACCGAGCAGCCATTGGCAGCTGGTGGTTGATACCAGTTAACACTTGCCTTTTATTTATTTATTTTATTTATTTATTTGCAGTCCTGCACAAAAGATCTGCTGTGTCTCTGCATCAGTAGAGGTATAGAGGGCTGACACTTTCTGTGAGGGGTTGCGAGAAGTTTTTGACTGAGGGAGAGATGTATTGGATTACGAAGCATGAGCTGGAGTCCCACAGGTGGCAGAGAGGGAAAAGCCACTGGGCGAGACGTGCGGGGGACAGGTGTGTCTGGGAAGAGGACAGGCTCAGGTCCCCATGCTGCAGTTACTGGGTAGCCCCCCTGAGGCTACAAAGCCCAAGTCTTTGCCATGAGGGGATTTGAAGTCTAACAGCAGAAACTGGTCAAAAACCCAAATGACATCGTTTACTTGGGTGTGAAGTAGCCAAAGGGAAACTAAAAATCATGCTCTGAGGTTTCAAAGCAGAAAAAGGACATTCACCAGGTAAAAGTCTGTGTGAAGAGGCTCTGGAATGCAGTGGACTTCAGGTAATGAGTAGAACTCTTGTGGACAGCAGTTAAAACCTGAGTTAAGGCAGAAGTGGTGTGCAGCAGATTGAGATCTGCACAGTAGTGGCAGCATTCATGAAGGTCAAGGAGAACTGGAATTAGGGTTGAGATAATGACTGTTGCTTAGGTTGGAGCACGCTACCTTCATGCGCATTTGGAGTTCTGGGAATGCCTAGGATTTCAGAAGGAAAGGCTATGGAGCCAGAAGAAAACAATATTGAAAGCAGAATCTTAAAAGATCCGTTTGTGCAGAAGCTGAGAAGATGAAGGTGGGGGTTTGGGGAGGTGACTGGACCATGGGTGTGTGGTACTGGGTCATGGGTGTGTGGTACTGGGTTAGTCCGCTGATGGCTTTATAGCTGGGTATGGTGTTGGGAGGTGAAGCCCGGTGGGAAAAGGGGAATATATACATATATCTCCCTTCTCCTCCTCCCTTGATCTTTGCTCTGCTTCCTGCCTGCCATGCCATGAGCTCTTTCTCGTCTGTGATACCCCTGTGCCACACCACCCTGCCTTGGAGCCAGCCACCCATGGACCGAAACCTCCACAAACTGTGAGCCAGATAAACCTTTCCTCCTTTAAGTTGTGAGTGTTGGGTATTTTGTCCCAGCAGCAAGAAAGTGATGAAGAGAACTTCCACAACTGCTTCAGAGAGCAGTAAGAGTGAGGGGTATATTCGAAATAAGGGGAGTATTTTGAGGGGATTGATAGCAATATGTCTTTTAGTATAGTAAATTCTTTATAAATTTAAATGTTTACTGTGTTTTTTTTTATCACACTTTGTATAAGATCAGAGGCAGAGTGAATGGCATTGAACAGTGGAGTCGATAGACCCCAGCCCCTACTCTATTGAAATTTCATGTACAGATTTTGACTGCAAAAACTTAATTACTGGTAACTTGCTATGTGCCAGAAGCCTAATTATATAAGCAACTGATGAACACATTTTATATGTTGTATGTATTACATGCAGTGAAAACTACAAGTAGGGCCAAACATTACTTTCACTGTAGCACATAGTTTACTGGAGAAATGAGCAGCTCACACAGAGAAGAGTTAATGGACATAGTGCTTTAAGCAAATGCTTGGGGTACTCAAGCCCAGTGCATTAGCACCAGGATGCTGTGCAGTTATTACTTAATTTTATGCAGTTACAATTTTTTTTGAACAGTAACATAGTCTTTTATTAAGTACAGAACAAATGCTGGGGCCTTGTGCCTGTCCCAGCTCTGGTTACAAATGGGTCTGGGCCAGGAGCCAGGAGGGACAGCCTCAAGAGCCTTCTGGGGCCTCTGTCCCTTTCGTGCCTCCCATAGAACACCTACCCCTGCTCTGTGGCCAGCATGTACATAGGCTGGGCAGGGGTCTTAAGGATGGTACCTGAGGAGTTGACTGAGAAGGTGGGGAGGGGCCCAGGTTTCTGGACATTAATGAGATTGCAGGTCAGCTTTGGAAGAACTGTTGGTCGTGGGTGCTGAAGGTTCTACTGGTGGTGTCTGGCTCAGAAACTCCTCGGTCATATCCTGGGTGAGGGAGCCATCTACCTCCAGGTACTAGAGTCCATCCACTAGCAACGGCTCTGAGCTGCTGCTCTGGCTGGTCATGATACTGCTGTATGTGCCTTGCAGTGGAGGCTGGAAGAGTCTGGGCTGGCTGTTCACCGGGGGGAAGGGGCTTCCATCCAGAACTCAATGGTGATGATGCCCTCATACGCTGACCCGATGCCCTTGTTCACCCTGGTCTGCACCCAGAACTTGTTGGGCACATTCTTGCTGAGGCCAGCTGTCCAGCTTACGTCCATCCACCTGGAATGTGGTGGCTGGCCCTCCTCCTTGGGCCATGTCACAGGTCACCTGGTAGCCCATGTTATCTTCATTGGGCCTGTGTTGCTGCTCTCAACTTAGTTGCAGAAAGTCAGTGCTCAGGGCAGTCAACACTGCAGTTATGATTTAATACTACTTCTTAGTTTTTACATTTCTCTTAACTGCAAATGGTGCCATGTATGATCTGCATTCTTGGGTTTAAGTTTTTATAATTTTAACTTTGTATAAAATTTTTTTAAAATTTTGTGATAGTAAATGCTAAAATAGACAATTTTACACATACATTTTACACATTAGTGACATACTGTAGTAGCCAGTTTTCCCATTGCTGAGACACAATACCTGGCACAATTTAAGAAGCGGGTTATTTGGCTCAGAGTTTCAGGGGATTCAGTCCATGGTCACCTGGCTCCAAGGCAAAGACATCATGGCATAAGGGTATGATGGAGCAAAGCTGCTTAGTTGATTGTGGCTGGGAAGTAGATCAAGGGAACAGCTCCAGAAAAGAAGGTACCGGGGACCAGATACAGCCCCCAAAGGTATACCTCCATGACCTACCTACACTTACCCAGAAGTATGCTTTATTAATTCCCTAGGCAACTCCCGAGCCAGTCAACTTGTCACAGTTAAACTTAACTACTACATTCCACCCCTGTCAATCTGCCTCCAAACACATTTCCTTAAACAATACTTATTCTTCAAATAAACAATACAGTAAGTTAATAGTTCTGCTAAACATGACACATATCTCATGTACAACTGAAAATGCGATAATCCCTTCCCCAAAGTCTTTAGGCAAACTTTTAGTTGTGAAACATCTATAAAAATCTAAAACAATGATCCCAAGGTAGAATGGGTAAACATTCCCATTCTAAAAAGGAGGAATGTGGGATAGAAAAGAATCAGACCAAAGCAAAATGGAAACCAAACAGGGCCAACATCAGGTCCTGTAGCTCCATATCTGATATCTAGGTCAAATGTTGGTGAGGTGTGAGTTCCAAAGTGCTTGGCCCCACCCACCTCTGTGGCCTTGCTGGTTGCCGCCCACAGGTTCTGTTTCTTGGGTTGCACTGCTCAGGGCATGCAGCTTTCTTGGCTGATATGTTTGTACCATCTCCAGCTTCCTGGGGACCTCACTGAAGCTTTGGCTCCCTCCCCACAGCTTCACACAGTGCTGTCTTGGGCACATTCCCTTGCCTCCAAAGCCTGCCTTTGAAATCTGGGTGGAAGCCTCCCTGACCTCATGACCTCAAACTTGTGAGCTCTGCCTACCTTTAAAGGCAGCATCATGTGGGTGGTGCAAGGTGGCCACCAGTGTGGGTAGGAACCAGGTCCAGTTGGGCCATAGCTGCAGTGGCGTCTGAGTGTCTGGAAGCTGAGCGTAATGAAATGAATCCCAGAGAAACAATTCTATAGGAGGCCCTTCTTAAGCAGAGGTCTCAGGTAGTCTTAAAAGGTTTACACTTTCACATCCTTGAACTTGTGATGGGGGTGGAGTCTTGCTGATTTCTGAGATGTCGTCAAAGCCCTTCCTGTTCTTGTACCAAACAGTTGGTTTCATTTAAACAACACTAATTTTTTAAATAGCACTAATCTGTCCAGCAGCCATATCTCTTTTTGTCCTAACTTTACATGTGGTTCCCTTTGGGCCCAAATTTAAGTTTTTCCAATTTTTGTGCTCAGGTTTTTGCCTCGAACTCTATAAATAAAACTCAAAGCACTAGCAGTATACCCGTGCCATAGCTGGAATGTTGGCCGGTCTTGAAAATTTCCTCAGCCAGATGAATCAGCCTACCAACCTTAATCTTAGTCTGAGCTCACACTTGCTTCCCTGCCCATCCTTCTCTGGGCTGGCAGCTGCTGAGACTGGTGCCCAGTGGGTTCTGCACTCCCTGGTGGGGCCGGCCTCTTGACCAGGTTGTAGTAGGCCCCAGTGTCCTCTGGCATTGGCTTAAACCAGCTCACACACACTTGTCCGTGGGGTGGGGCCTGTTTGAGCACATGACCTACCCTGTGGTCCTCGCTGGAACTGCCAGTGAACTGTGGTGAAATAGGGACCAACCTGTCACCAACTGCAGGCCCAGGCTGGCTGTGGTGCACTTGGGCAGCCTCCCCGCACAGACGTGTCCTCAGGTCCTCCCCTATTGAGGTGGCTGGGGAAGGAGGGAGTGGCCTGTCCCAAATGGGGGCCACCAGACTTCACATGGCTAACAGACCGTGGAGACAGGGTCTTTTTGCTGCCATTGTGAAATGTCTCTGCTTCCGATTGAGGATGGCGAAGGAGCTGGGCCATACGGTAGCCTCTTGGTGCTCAGGGACCGGGAAAGGTGCATGGCTGCAAGTCCTTGGAGTGGAGGCTGGCTGCGTGGAGGAGGGGCTGGCTTCCAAGTCCCTTTGCTGAGCAGCCTCTGTGGCAGAAGCTGCTGTGGTGGATGGCTTGGGCTTAGAGCTGTGTCAGAGTCGCTCAGGGAAGGGTACTGCACTGTGCCTGCCGTGGCTCCACCGTATGCCTGTTGTGTGACCATGGAGATGTCCTTACCTGCTTGAGGTGCTGTGAGGGCTGCTTTCTTCCACGTCAGGGTGACAGTACTGCTTAGCAGGAAGTGTGTGTTTAATGTTAACTTATTTTTTACATTCATCGTTCTGACTGGAATGGTGGTAGAATTCATGTAGAATGAGACTGTTTTCTTTTTACCTTTATTTTCTCCCTTTTACATAGAAATTACTTATTCTTTTGCTCTAGGTTGCTGCGGCCACTGGCCACACAGTGGTGCTGGTGGACCAAACCGAGGACATCCTGGCCAAGTCCAGAAAGGGGATCGAGGACAGCTTGAGGAAGGTGGCAAAGAAGAAGTTTGCAGAAAACCCCAAGGTAGGTTCTGCTCCCAGTGTTCCTACAGCCAGTCCTCTGACCACTCACGCTTCTGCAGGTGTCTGGCTTTAGTTTACCCTGTGCATGTGTGTGGGTTTGCAGTTGGGAAACTCATTTCTCTGTGACTGCAGACTGATACAGTAATGGTGTCACTAAAGCCAGAGGGTGATTAGGAAAAAGAAATAAAGGACGTGAGGTCAAGGAGACAGTTTCTGCAGGCAATGAATCTGTTCCACAAGGGCACTGAGAGCTTAGGGTCGAGGGACACTGATTTGCCAAAAGGATAGGAGAGGGAGACAAAGGAAGAGACTTGTGTAATTTGCACAAGTTCCTGCTAAGCAGTACTGTCACCTTACAAAACGGTAAGATGAGCATCATATTTAGATAAGAACTTTGGGTGCCCAGGTAGTATCTGATCCTGCCTTGTGAGGAAGCAGGGCATCCAGTACGAGGCACCCCACTTCCAGGAGCAGAAGCAGGCAGTCAGTTAGAGGAGAAGATGCACACCATGAACCCCTCAGAGTCCTCGCTTCGAGCACTCATCCCATCCTTGGCACTTGTTGAAGCAGCTCTGAAAATCCTCTTTCCTGAGTATCTTTACAAGGTGGTTTCAAAAATACACTGAAAGCTGTTGCTGATGCCATCAAAGGAAGAGCAGGCTTGTGAAAATGCAGCAGTGTGCCTGCATTCACCTGATCTGGTAGCAAGCAACTTCTGGCTCTTCTTCAAAGTCAAAACATGAAAGGTCAGTGTTTTGAATCAGTTTCGGACATGGAGGCAGCCATGACAGTACAGCTAAAGACACTCAGGAAAGAGGACTCCAGAGCTGCTGCAGAAGTGTCAGGGACCATGGGATAAGTGTGTTAGAAGCTGGGGTGGTGGGAGGACTTTGAGGGGGATTTATAGCAATGTGTCTTTTACTGTAATATGTTTAATTTAAATGCACAGTGAATTTTGATCACACCTTGTTCAGGGCCAGTTGGGGTGCTATGAACATACAGCTCAGGAGATGGGCAGTGCCTTAGTTACTTTTTCTCATTGCTGACAAAATACCCAAAACACAAAGTAAAAGGAGGAAAGGTTTATTTGACTCACAGTTTGCAGAGGTTTCAGTCCATAATGGGCTGGCTCCAAGGTAGGGTGGCACATGGCAGAGGGGCAAGCATTTGTGGCAGAGGAAGACGGCAAGAGCAACAAGCACAAGACTTTGTGTCCTTTCTGTTGTATGCAGGCTGCCTGCCTGAGGGCGGGTGTAGTAGCCACACCCTTAGTCCCAGCACTGCACCACCAGTCACACACTAGCTCAAGATCCAGCCACTTCCGAAAAAGCCCTGTGACCGCATGAGACTTTGGGGCTTATCCAGACACAAACCATAACAGGTGGCCAATCCGATGGGATAGGAGACACCGCTGCTGCCAAGCGGGAAGGCAGGGGTTTGATTCCTAGTGCCCTGGGTGTGTGCAGGCCAGGTCTCCTGCGCCACAGAGGGCCTGCGGTGACTGTCCCTTCTCGCCCTGAACCAGGCTGCTGATGAGTTCGTGGCGAAGACCCTAAGCGGCATATCAACCAGCACAGACGCAGCGGCCGTGGTGCACAGCACCGACCTGGTGGTGGAGGCCATTGTGGAAAACCTGAAGGTGAAGAACGAGCTCTTCCAGAGGCTGGACAAGTTTGCAGCCGAGTACGTGCTCCCCGACGATCCCAGCGTCCCAGGGCTCCTGGAGGAGCCAGCCTGTTTCCTTGTCCACCACCCTCCTGACTCGCTTCAGGGCACGGCTGCCCGGCTGACCCTGTGCCCATCCCCAGTACATGCAGGGAATGGAGGGTGCTCCAGGGCACCCTGTGGAGTGCTTTCTCTGGCTTCAGCAGAAGCTGTCTGGGTGTGTTACCAGGGCTCTGAAGCCTTGCCAGACATCCTTCGGGGCAGCCAAGTGCCTGGGGCAGCACGGGCTGTGGCACCCTCATGCTGCCCACGCTGCCCACATCTCACCTCTAGGTCCAGAGCCTTCTAGAGCGTGTGACCTTGGCAGTTGTGACCAGAACTCTTCAATTCATGCTGCTGCTGCCTGTGTAGCCATGTCACCCTTCTCAGTTAGACCAGGTCAGCAGAGAAGGGTTTTGCCAAGAGGGACTCTCAGAGCCACCCGGGGAGTGGCGGCTAAAGAGGGACGCTTGGTGTCGTCCTGTGCAGTGAGGTGTGGCAAAGACGCCTGACAAAGAGGGACACTTGGGACTGGCGGGTCCAGTTGGCGTGCTGGAGAGTTCAGCACTGGCCCCAGGAAATGTGGCCCTGACCAGTTCCTGAATCGTGGCTGCAGCTACTGGGTGATGGCGGCAGAGGGGCCCCCTGGCCTCGGGAGGGACGTGCGAGGTGGGGCCTGGCTGCCAGGATGCCGTTGTGCAGGGGAGTGGGGAGCGGCCTCTGTGGAGGGGGTGTGGGGGGCCATGGCTGCCTGAGTCAGCTTTGGCTTCCCGAGCACCTGCTGTGGGTTGGGGATGTGCGGGCTCGGTCACTGGAGTTCATGGAAAGCAGAGTGACACATGAGTGGAGGGCACAGCTGGAAATGTGGCCACGCTGCTAGCCACCCCTCCCGGACTTTCCTGGTGTTTCAGCTTGCGACCACTGTGGAATACTTGGTACATCCACGTTGTCTCTTCTGGGGATCAATATCTCCTTGTGCCCAGGCTGGTCTTGAGTGTTGTGGCTCAGTCGATCCTCCTGCCTCAGTGTGTGCTGCCACAGCGAGATGCACTTCTCTGCTGAGGCTTTGAGGCAGGCCCTGCCGTGCAGAAGAAGCATGTGCAGGTGGTGAGGCCCTGCCAGGAGCTGCAATGAGGCGTGCATTTGTGAAGAGTGCAGCTGAAGCCGAGCGTGGACCCTGCTTCTCTGCCAAGCCAGCACCTGTCTGGCACGCAGGGCAGACTGGGGGCCTGGGTCCTCTTGCTGTCTGTTCCTTTTGCTGCCTCTAGGATGAAAGTCCACTTGGGGACCCAAGTGTCAGCAGACGGGAGGGAGAGCACGAGTGTGCGGGACAGGGGCCTGTGTGCTTTTGGAGGGTGAGGCATCCGTGTTCACAGTGCAGACACACCAGCCCCCGTTGCAGCGGCAGAGCAGGTCCACTGCAGGGCCCGCTTTCCTGAGCCAGGCACAGCAGGCCCCACACACCAGCTGCCCTGCCCAAAATAAAGCAGGAACCCCACAAATCTGGAGTAACTACACCTGGTACCAGGCTGGTGTGTGTGTGTGTGTGCCCATCCACCAGGTGGCGCTGCAGGAGAGCCCAGCGTCCTGCCTGGCATAGGCCTATGGAACCCATTTCCTACAGTCCCAGCAAATGACCTTTGGTTTAAGTCAGTACGGATTTAACAGGGAGCATATTGTCAGGTCTACACTGAGGACGATGGTGCTACGTGTTCGGCTCTTTGTAAGCAGAGTATCTGAATGGGTCACAGGTGCCCTGGGACCTCCTTCCCTTAGCAGACTTCTTGTGGATGCTGTTGGTTTGGAACGTAAAAGGAAAGTTTTCCACTGAGTGGAGGACTTGGTGTTTCCCTTCAGAGATGCTTGTTCTGTTGTGTGGTTCATTTTAGGGCCACAATGCCCGTTGGCAGGCTGGTCTCCTGCAGTTCTGCTCTGTGACTGACCTGCGTGACATTGGGAGCTCATTAGCTGCCTCCTTTTCCCTTTTGTGCCCTGAAAACTGGCTTCTCCAGGTAGACAGGAGCAAGTCTGTCCCTGCGGATTTGGGAAAGACGGGAAAGCTCTGCCTTTGAACAGGTCACTTGTGGGCTAGGCTTGGACCCTGAAAGAAAGCCAATCCTGACTCCACCTCTGTGAAGTGACGGTCCCACAGCAGCGGGGCCAGGCTCAGCTCTTCTCTCTCTGCAGACACACCATCTTCGCCAGCAACACCTCGTCCCTGCAGATCACCAGCATAGCCAACGCCACCACCCGGCAGGACCGCTTCGCCGGCCTCCACTTCTTCAATCCGGTGCCGGTGATGAAGCTGGTGGAGGTCAGTGGGGCCGTGCTGCACTTGCACTCCTGCTCCTCTCCCGCTCTGCGCAGCCACTGGGTCCCCCTGGAGCCGCGCGCAGACTTGAGCTCCTGCTGCTGCTGCTGAATGAGCAAACACACATTCCTGCTCCACAGCTGACTCCTTTGCCCTCTCAGCCCTCCCCTGGGACTGCTCCAGGGCACTCCCACAGGTCCTGCTCCTTGTGCCCGGCTTCACTCCTTGCTCCGTGTCGGGTCAGGTCGGGTCCTGGGTGGGCTCGGTGCATTTTATGCAGCTGCTTGGCTCTGCCCACAGCAGTGCAGCAAGCTGGGCGCCTCCTAGGAGAGCGAGTGCTGCTGTCACATCCCTTCTCAGGATGAGATGCAGCATGGTTACGTGGATGGGTGGAGGCAGAAGCTGAGCCACTCACCTTGACCCTCGCGGTTCTCCACTGCCATGTACATTTGTATGTGCATCTGTGTGTGTGCATGTGTGCACGTGTTCAAATTCACGCAGGTCCCCTCGGCCAGGTCTGATCCCCAACAGGTGCATTCTTGGAGTGTCACTGAGACCTGCCTGCGCCGGGCCTTGGCTTGGTGCCCACACCTGGAGGCCAGCAGGAAGAGCTGCGCCAGTCGCTCCCGTGGTGTGGCCTGAGCCGCCTCAGGGTGTGGGTGGACTGGGCAGCATGGTGGGACAGTGCAGTGGTAGGCTCCCCGGGAGTGCTGGAGGCCCTCTCCTGGGACCAGGCAGCGCACTCCCTCATGCCGCAGGGCAGGAGGGGAAGGCAGTGTCCCAAATGCTGGTGCCAGGGGATCACGTGTCCTCGCCCTCCAGTGTCATCGGTTTCTCTGAAGTACACAGTCCAGCTGGGGCTCTGCAGAACCACCTGCATGCCTCCCATGCTTTAAGCCTCGGTTCTGTGTGCACTGCAGCAGGGCAGTTCTGGAGGAGGGCATCCTGGGCATCATTTTTCTTGGCCTGAGAGCCTGGCCACCTCAGGGAGCCATTTGGCTGATGTTTGCCCAGGACACACATTGCGGTTGGCACTGGTGCTCCATCCCTGACTCTGCTGTGCCTCCCTAGGTCATCAAGACACCGATGACCAGCCAGAAGACGTTTGAGTCTCTGCTGGACTTCGCCAAAGCCCTGGGAAAGCACCCTGTGTCCTGCAAGGTAGAGTCATGGAGCCCCTGTTGCAGAGTACCGGGCAGGCCGGTGGGGTGAGGAGTGGGTAGCCGAGCTCCCAGGCCCAAGAGCCCACCAGCCATGGCTCTGGCAGAGCGGGAAGGTGGATGGGTGCCTTCTCCCTTGAGCAGCCAGGCATGGCAGGGAGGAGTGTGCTGTGGTCTCAGAAGGGCCCTGAGAGCCCCACCAGGTGGGAGTGCCAGGCCCCCATGGGGCAGTCGTTGGCGCTCATGAGCAGGTGACTGCAGACCATGCAGCCACACAGAATAAGGGCCATATTGTCTCTGTGCGTGCAGTCACGCCACAGAGCAGTGGTTCATCCAGCGCAGGCGGCAGGGCCGTAGTGTCCTGGGAGATTGGCCTCTGGCGAGCAGTTCTTATCACCAGTGGTGCTGTGTCGCACGCAGCACAGCCGTGTGTGACGGCACTGGCATAGACAACCCGCACCACTGGCGAGTGAGGTGCTGCTCTGTGTTTGCCTCACCACTCATCCCTCTGCTTCCCTCGGAGATTAGACAGTGAGCTAGAACAGCTCCGGGTAGGTTTGGGTGCCTCTGTGGAGGGCTTGGGGGTCACGATTGGAACAAGCTGCTGGCAGGCTGCTGCCGACCTCCAGGTGCAAGTGTGGGGTCACACACTGGGGTGTTGAGCAGCTCCTGCCATCCCTGCCCTGTGCTGTCGGGGGAGCCCGCTGAGAACGGGGAGGGTAGGGGAGGCACCGACGCGTTCGCCCTCCTGTGCAGCATGGGGTATGGACAGATGCTGGCTCCAGGCCTCTCAGTGGAAGGCCACGGGCCAGTGTCCTCCCACCTCGCACAGGCAGAGCCTTTGTCAGAAGAGGCCACTTGGGCTCAGAGTGTTGGGTAGCATGACGCAGACACCATAAGCGTGCGACCGCCCTGTGTGTTCCCCACAGATATCAGTAGATAAAGGCCCCGTGCCGTGCTCTTGGGGTGAGGACAGGGGCTCTTGCTGAGGATGTGGGTGGCAGGGGGTGCGGCGGAGGAGTCATCCTGGTCTGCACCGATGTGGTCTCTGCAGGGGTGGACTGTAGGGGGCGGGGGGCTCTCAGATCTGCTGCTCTCCTGCTGCCCTGTGCGCAGGGACCCAGGGGACAGTTACTCTCTGTCCCCAGAACAGCCCGGGGGTGCTTCTTAGGGGATTATCAGGCATCTGGGCTCACGGAAGGGCAGTGGGCGCGGGGAGGGAGGCACCATTGGGAGTCATTGCGGCGGCACAGGCTGGCGTGGACCAGTCTGTGTGCAGGACCGCGGTGACGGCGGCTATGTCTCTCCTCTGCCTACCGCTGCAGGACACTCCAGGGTTCATCGTGAACAGGCTCCTGGTGCCCTACCTCCTGGAGGCTGTCCGGCTGTACGAACGAGGTAGCACCGTGCGCCATGCCAGGTCGGGTTGTGCGGGGCAGAGGAGCCAGCCGTGTCACTGTGCGTGTCACATGTTAGAAATCACTGTGCTCTGAGGTTGCAGAGCCTGAGGCTGGTCATAGGTGAGGGCAGTGAGTTCAAGTGTGGTACTCAGCCAAGGCAGCTGCTGCTCCGTGAAGGCTGGGCGCAGGTCTTCCTGGCGTCGCTCTCTGCCCCCAGCCCCTGCCGGCAGTGCCCTGAGCGGCTGGCAGGTGGCACTGGAGAGCCCGCAGAGGAAGCTGACTCTGGAAGGCCCTGTGTTGGCCGGCCTTGCGGGTTTGAGGGTGCACTGAGAAGGTGCTTAGGATTGGGGCGCTTAGCTGGAGTGGGAAGTGCGTGCGTGTGTGTGACCCTGGAGAGGTTCAGGGATGACCAGCCTAAAGCGAGGCCACCTTTATTGTCCGTGTGGTCCCCCTGTCTGCATGTGTCTCTACTTCTCCCTCGCTCTGCGCCTTGCTCATTCTCGTTACTTAAGACGAAAGTTTTAGGGCTGTGCTGGCTTTGTGCAGCTGTTCTGGCCATTCGCTGTGGGGTCTGTGCCTGCGCATCATTTTGGAGACAGAGTGGCCCTGGCGAGTGGGTCCAGAGCTGCCTCTTGTGCGTTTGACTCAGTGGCTCCATGAGGTGGAAGCCGTTGCGCTTGGCACCTGTGTCGTGCTGCGTGGTGCTGCTGTGTGTGGGCCCGAGACTAGTGCCAGGCTGTCACTTGGAACTGTGACCTGGGGCCCTGAGCAAAGGCTGGGGGAAGGGAGAGGGCCAGCAGGACTCAGGGTCCTACACCCCAGGCACAGTCCTGAGGGGGCTGCAGAGCCATAGGGACCCCGGCCTTGAAGTCCTGCATGGAACCCACTTTGCGCTGCAGAGCCACACCGTACACGCCACGTTCCTTCCTCCCACTGTGTCCTGTGATGTGACCATGGTGGCTTTGCCTGTTCCAGGCCTCCAGTCCACGCATCTCATGCTGGGACCTGGTGCCTCCACAATAGACAGAAGTGGAAGTGGCTGGGGGTTCGGCACTGCCCGAGGAGGCGCACATCGGTGACCCCTTTGCTTTCTAATGGCCCCAGCCCAGATGTGCTTTGCCAGGCCCCTGCCCCATATGTGGCACTAATGACGCTGCCTGTGGCTGCTCTTCTTACGGTGCTCAGTTCTTTAGCGTTATCTTAGTGCTACGTGTCCTTAAAAGGTGCTCTCTGTGGAGGCCTAAGTAGCTCTGCTCCTCGTGTGTAGTCTGATGTTTAGGTGTGCAGGCCTCCGTCTCAGCATTTTATTCAGCTTTGCTGTGACTGACTGCTCCTTCATGCTTTGAAAGAAAATTCTTGATACTACTGTTGGAGATCTTTCCAGTTTCTGGCTTCAGAGAAAGGCCACGGGGTGGGGCTGGACTCCGACGGCCCGAGACAGGGACAGCTCCGGAGAAAGGCACCTGGCCCTTGTCTTGGCTGTGGCAGCTCTCAGTTAGCTTCGTGCTTTGTTGAAGCAGCTTGCTTGCCCCCTCCCTCCCTTCATTTTACTCTCTCTCTCTTCCTCTCCCTCCCTCCCATCCTCCTCCTCTTTCTTTCACTCTTCCCTCCTTTTTTTATTTAAATGGTGCTGGGATCTAACCCCTGCATGGCTGACCCCATCCCTGCCCCAAAATCCCGGCTGAGCATCTGTATGAGGGGTCCTGAGGGTCCTCGTCCCTCCTTACTCATCACACTGGGACAGCTGGGGGAGAAGGGGCAAAGCACGCCTCCAGTGCAGACCAAAGCAGAGCCCTGAGTGCATGCACATGTTCACTGCCCATTCTTAAGTCAGAAACCTGCTCAGCATCAGATGACGTTGAGCTGGAGACCCAGGCTCCTGGGAAGGAGCAGGGCTGTGTCCCCCGACAAGGCCGCAGAGCCTGGCCTTCCCTCTAGGTCTGGGTGTAGGAGGAGCTCATGACCTGCTGAGCACACACTTTGAGGCACAGCACTCTAAATGGTCCGAATGTGCGCGTGTCTAGGGTTCTCCTGGCTCTGGACCTCCCTGGAGAAGGGAGCGGCGCAGTGATGCAGGAGTGCCCTTCTCCACAGGTGACGCGTCCAAGGAAGACATCGATGTGGCCATGAAGTTGGGAGCCGGCTACCCAATGGGTCCCTTTGAGCTTCTTGACTACGTTGGGCTGGACACCACGAAGTTCATCATGGACGGTAGGAGCTGGCGCCTTCCCTGGCTTTTCCGGATGAGCCAAAGTAGTCTCTCCAGACTGGATTGTTGTGCAGATTGAAAACAGATCCTGTGGGGCTTCGGAAGACTCGCAGGGTCCTCCTCACCTGGCTTGGTGCATTCTGTGTTGCTGGGACAAAATAGCAGGGCTGGTCCTGTGGAAGAAAAGAAGGGTGGCTGGGGTGGCGCTGAGGGCAGGGCTGCAGCCCAGCACTATAGGCTCAAACAAGAGGACGGAGGAAAGGTTTGTGTAGCTGCTGCTTCCAAGCTGGCCGTGTTACAGTCTGGTACAGGTGAAAGGCTGTGCTGAGGGCTGCAGGGTGCTGGGTTTCGGGTGTGGGGTGAGGGGCACCATTTTATGCTGCTCTCTAGGGAAAGATGTAGTCCCAGGTGATGAGACCTACTTCCAAGACATGCTGATGTGTGATCTGTGACTGGTGATGAGGACCCCGTGGCTTGATGGCTTCACCAGGCCCAGCTTGGGGACCAAGCTTCCAGCACCTGAGCCCTTGGGGTTGAACCATACTCAACGCCAGCACCAGGCCAGAGATGGAGTTATGGGTCCCAGGTCCTTTGTGTGGGGCCGAGAGTGTGAGGCCCAAGGTGCTGCTCAGACTCCCCTTCTGAAGCACTTGTGGGGCTCACAGGAAGTTGGGAAACAGCACATGGCCTGTGCACCGTCCCTGCCTTCCTCTCTGCATAGCGTAGTGTAGGAGTCACAAAGTGGCCAGGGTGCACTGGGTGTACTGTCACCAGTTGATGACTCCATTTGATCCAGATAGACAATCATTTAAAAATATATTCGATTAGTGTAGTGCTTTTGAACACAGGATGAAAACAATTGTGAGGCTGGGTAATTCCAGCACTCTGGGAGGCCGAGGCAGAAGGATTACAGGTTCAAGTTCAGCCTGACCAATTTAGCAAGACCGTGTCTCAAAATAAAAATGGAATTAAGGGCTAATGATGTATCCCAGTATGAAGGACCTGAGTTCAGTCCTGGGTACCACAGAAACACACATATATACATATACAGGTACATACACGTATATGCACTGGACTGCTAGCCAGGTGCGAGAGCATATACTTGTAAGCTCAGCACTCGGGAGATTGAGGCAGGAGGACTGTAGGTTCAAGTCCAGCCTAGGCAACTTGGTGACTTAGCAAGACCCTGTCTCAAAATAAAAAGCTTTTAAAAGGGCTGGAGATGTAGCACGATGTGAAGGCCCAGACTTCAACCCCCAGTCCTGCAAAACCGAAACAAAGCATAACACTAAACTGCTGGAGGAGTGTGGCATAGTGCTTCCACGTCTCACAAAAATAGCCTCACTGTGAGGGAGGAGGAAGAGGAGGCTTGTTCTTGCAGCGTGATAGGCTCCTGGAGTAGTAGCAGTGTGCGTCAGAGCGTCAGCCTGCGCCCCGCAGTGAGCTGTGGCCGACCAGGGCATGTGCAGGCTCTGGTGACTTGGACCTGTGCTTTCACGGTGCCCAGTGGAGCCTGGCTAACCATGGCCGTGGAGCAGGCTCCCTGGGCAGCACAGGTCTCAGGTCGAGCAGCCTGGTGCTGATACCCCTGTGCCCTGCCGAGTGGGTGTGGTGGGCTCCACACCCTGCACTCCCGTAGTACCCTGGGAGTGCCACGGTCGGAATAAGCCCTGCACTTTGTCCCCTTTCCGTAGGGTGGCACGAGATGGACGCGAAGAACCCGCTGTTCCAGCCCAGCCCTGCCCTGAGCAAGCTGGTGGAGGAGAAGAAGTTGGGCAAGAAGTCCGGGGAAGGCTTTTACAAGTACAAGTGACCCGCTCCGCCTAGGGGACCTCGGGAGCCTGCAGCCAGCCAGTGGGAGCCTGGGGACGGGCCAGGGTGCCCCACAGTGTGGTGGTGCCGTTCCTCTGAAGCTCCGTTTCCTGGTCTGGCGCAGGCAGATCCCTGCACCGAGGGCTGACCTTTCCAGCCCACATTTCCATGTCTCCGAGAGCTTTGCACCTTGGTGCCTTGGCATAGGCGTTCCTTTGAGCCTTGTCTCTGTAAGCACTGCCAGCCCCCATGTGGGAGGGAACGCCCTTCTTCCCAGAGCAAGCGCGCTGCCATCACCGTCTCAGTTCCCCTGGGATCTTGGGACTTCAGGACCCGGGGACACTGGCCACTGTGTAGGCCGAGGAGCCCTGGCTGTCACCACGCTCGGCAGGGGGAAGCATCCAGGCCCATGGGGACCTGTGTGTGGTCGCTGTCTCCTGTCTGCCGTGAGAAACCAGTGGTGAGCAGGCTGCTCCTTGATTCTGATAGAATGGAACCCTTTAGTCTGTGAGACTTTGAATGGAAATAAACACTTGTGATTCACGTGGCAAAGGCTGAGGTCCTTATCAGAGAAGGTTTGATCACTGAGACAGAAGCTGTGCCTGCTGAAGCAGCAGCAGCAGTGGGGTGGGGGTGGCAGGGCGGAGACGCCTTGGGAACATCTGTTTCTCTTTGCCAACAAAGCAGAATAATGTAACCCAAGCTTCTTTAATCATCAGCCCACAGAGGCCTCCACAAGAGAATCTGAGCCGGGGACACCAGCGCCCCGAGGTCCGGGTGCCTGCTAGCAGAATGCCTAAGTGAGGTCCATGTCGCCAGAGTCAGTCTAGGCTCTGAGGGTAAAATTCAGCCCCAGGAGCATATTGAGAAATCACAAATGTAAGCTTTCAGATGGATCTTTCCCAGAGTGAGTGTCCTTGTTTTGTGTCTAGAGTTAGATTTCTCATGTCTTTTTTTTTCTTTATTCATTTCATGATTGATAAAAAAGAGCTCTTTAGTTTTTAAAAAATATTTGAATGTAGGCTGAGGCAGAAAGATCACAAGTTTGAGCCTAGCCCGGGCACCTTAACAACTCAGTGAGACCCTGTCTCAGAATAAAAACAGAGGTGGGGCTATAGTTCAGGGTGGAGGGCCTGGGCTCGATCCTGAGCTGGGCTTCGCCATGCTGGCCAAGGAGGAGGATGGATCGTATGGAGCTGCTTCCCTCCCACTCTTAGACATGAGGAAGTAACTACGAGTGTCAGTCAAAAACTGGATCTTTCTTTTTCCTCTGCTTCCTTATATCCCTGTCACAGAAGTGAAAGTTGAAACCAAAAAGAAAACTGTCCAGTTAATGAAATAACTTGCCGAAGACCAAGTAGACCTGGGACTGTAGTTCTGAGGAAAGCCGGATGCTCCCAAGAGCAGCCGTGGTGCCTACAAGAGTGTCTGGAGTGAGAGGCGTGGCCCTGTGCTCTCAGGAGACATTGGCTCCCGTCTCGTGACACTGAAAGATGGGTGCAGGGCGGGCGCTGGTGCCTGTGCAGCTGGGGCTGGCACGGAGGAGGATCGCCGCTGGCCCTGCCCTGCCCTGCCCTGCCCTGCCCGATGGTGAGCTTCCTACTAACAAGTCCTGGCGAGGTGGGGCCAGTCCAGTCTGAGGGAGCGTGCATGTGGCAGCTCTGGCTGCCGTGCTCTGCATTGCACACACTGGAACGAGTTTGTGTGTGCGCACAAACACCTGCTTGTAACCCGCTCACCATCTCAACCCGAGAAACTGAGTGCCGGGAATCTGAGGTGTGTCTGTCGCGTTATGGGACTGGTTGCTTGTAAACCAGCGTCGATGCTGAGTGCTAATGTAAAAGATGCTTGAGTAACAGAATCACTGCTCTACTTTCAAAGCTGAAGGAACCCAGTAGTGAGTTTTAAATTGGTCCCCGTATTTCCCGTCACGGGTCTGATGTCTCTAGCAGTTTTTGCTTAGGTACATTTTGAAATGGCAGAAGGAATTTGACCACGGCAAGACAGGCCTGTGACTGACAGTGACCCCTTGTGTATTTAAGGCCAGCAGTTGGGGCTGCTGCAGGGTGAACTGGGGTGCTCAGTGCTTCGGGCTCTGGCGGCGGCTCCTCTTCCTCTGCCTGTGTTGCCTGGAGATGGAGATGGCTTAGCAAACAGAGCCCTGCAGGGCTGTACTCGGCTGGAGCGTTACCCCTGGGCACGAGCTGACCCTGGGGCGTGGGCCTGTCACCCACCCTGCGGCTGCTCAGGTCCTTCTGAGCCCTCAGGAGCACCAGGCAGGGCGAACGGCGGGCGTTTCGAGGAGGGGCTGGAGGTAGGGATGAGCAGCAGGCTGGGTGGCTGAGGCCCCAGGAAAAAGCTTGTTCACTGGGAAGCATTCTCAGGAGTCTCGCACCATACGAGGGGTGATGATACAGTGAACGTTAAAAGTGTTATGAAAACGCATTTATTACAGTGGAAGGCCCTGTCACAGATCCCCCTTGCAGTCCTCCCTCTCCGCTTTGAACATGCTTCTCCATCGTCCTTGGCACTTTCTGAAGCGGCTCTCAAAGTCCTCTTTCCCAGGGTCTTTATGAGGCACGATTAAAAATCTGGTGTCTGTTTCTGCCATCCAATGGAAAGGCACCTCGTAAAAACACACCTTTGCATCCTCACCCACCTTGGTCACCAGATCTGGCTCCATGTGACTTCTGTCTGTCCCCAAAGTCGAAATGGCCATGAAAGGAAACACTTTGAGTGGATTCAAGACGTCAAGGCAGTCAGGACAGCGCAACTAACGACACTCAGGAAAGAGGATCTCAGAGCTGCTGCAGAAAGTGGCAAGGACCCTGAGTGAGTGTGTTTGAAGTGAGGGGAGGATTGTGAGGAGGATTCATGGCCGTGTGTCTTTTACTGCAGTAATTTTTTTCATCGGTCCGTGTTTGCAGTACATAATGACTGCCTTCCTCGCGGGGAGCAGCGTGCTTTCACACCTGGTATGGTAAGAGGAAGCGGTGGTTGAGCAGGAGAAAGTCGGGTTCACCCCATGGGAATGTGTTTCTAAACAATGCTGGGGCACTGTGGGGACCACCCCCACTCCCCATGGGTTATTCGGGAGCAATAGCAGGATTGGCGTAGCTCTGAAACAGATTTGGGCCACACTGGCCTGTTCTCCGCCCCAGCTGAAGCAGTTGTGTGCCGGAGTGCAGGGTGGATGTTGGTCTCCAGCCCCAGTAGGACCTCCGTAGTTGGCACACAGGCAGCAGCAGGGCAGACCTGGAGGAAGCCCATGGCCTCTGCTTGCCTGAGGACAGCAGGCACAGATGGCAGGCTTGGGGACAGGTGTCTCAAACTGAGGTCTCCCCTAAGAATGTCTGGATGACCCAACTCCAGGTCATTTGGGGGTGGGGTGATTGGGAGATACGGTTAATGTTTAAATGAAACGGATTCCGGCCAAGGGGCATGGGGAGAGTTTTGAGGGATTCATGGCAGTAAGTCTTTAATGTTGATAAATTTAAAAAATGTTCAACAATCAGTGTTTTGGTCACATTGTGCATGCTTCTGGCAAGGTTGCCTTCCAGAACCCTTAGGCCCAGCAGTGGAGCTACGAGGAGGGAGGGTGCAGTGTGACCTTTTACCCACTGTGCTGGTGTGCAGCTGGACCCAGGAAGGCTAAGCGCAGAGCCAGTGCACGACCCCAGAGTCCACACAGTGGGTAGAGATTGGGCTTTAATGAGAGCTCCTGTCTGAGAGCAGTGGATTCTGAGATGCGGCACTGTCTCCTTGCTAAGCTAAGGGGGAGGGTATTATAGTTTGTAGTCTAATTTTTCTTCTTCCTGGTGCCTGCCCTCACTAAGGTGTGTGTGTGTGTATATTCATGTGCCTTAGGAGTTGTTCGCTAGGAGAACTTTATGGCATTCCTTTATTAAAATCACAGCTAATCCCGAATGCAGAGAGGCCATGTGAATGCCAGCACATCTTACTGATGTGACTTGCAGTTTATATTTTTGTAGTATTAGGGATGGAAGCCAGCACCTTGCTGAACTACATTTAGGCTTTTTTTGTTTTTTCTTTGAGACAGCGTCTCACTGAGCTGCCTAAGCTGGCCTCAAACTTGGGATCCTCCTTCCTCAGCCCCCTGGAGATGTGGGATGACACACCTGTGCCACACCCAGCATGACTTAGAGTTTACAGCGCCTGCCTCAGTCTCCGCACCCCAGGGTTCCCCATGACACTCGGAGTCCCCATCCCTGCTGGCTGAAGATCTCGTCATCCAGTCTGAGGCACTGCTGTAGCGAGAAGTGGGGTCACGACACTCTCATTCTAAGCAAGTTGGAGTTGCATGGGCCAAGTGTGTCTCACTGAGGGTGAAAGCGCAGGCAAGGGAGATGGCTCTTGAAGCTGGAAAAATGGCACGAGCGTCTAGGACCAGGCACTGAAGGAATAGCAGCCCCAGCTTTGTGAGGCCTGAGGAGGTGGAGCCCACCACCCCTGCCTAATGCTGGCAGGTAGCATCAGACGAGGTGATGTTCAGGGCGCCTCGGGGCTTGGTAGACCCTCACTTTGTGAGGTGATAACAGTGTCCCCAGGGCTGGATGTGGAGGGAAGGCTGTGTTGGAAAATGTTGCCTCTTCAGTTGAGCAGTGAGCACCTAAGCCAGCAGGGGAAGGACCTGTCACAATCACCAGGCCAGTTGATGGGCTCCTATTCCCTCTGGTCACTTCATGCATCTTGCTGATGGGAGAAAATACCATTGCAGGGCCAAATTAACTCATTGGTTCCCTAAACTGCAATTCTGAGACAAGTTATGGATGGAGTAAGGGTCTAGTCAGCTGATCCCCTGACTGGGTAGAGAAACGAGGTGATGCATGATTGTGCCTTCTGCTTGCTTGCCGTGCTCTCATCCCAACTGCAAATAGTGCTCTACCAATTTCTCCCATGTATTTCATGGAGATAAAACCTGCTAATTTAGCTGGCAATGTCTCAGGTATTAGAGATTAAGATAAATATTTAAGGGACATATCAGTGTAGATGACCGCATAACACCCCAACTCTGTCCCTCTTGATTTGAGTCCCAAATGGGTTGTTCGGTCCTGGTTACCAGCTGCTGCTCTGAGCTGAAGAAATATATTTGATGTTCTATAGCTACAGGCAATGCAAAAGCAAGATATTTTCAGAATGGACTGAAAAAGCACATTTTCTAACAAATTACAAAACAAGAGGAAATCTATTCATTAGCCAGTTTCTGTCTGCCAGGGTCTCACCACCCCATGCATTTGTCCCCAAAGTGACAGCTCTGGGGGTTCATTGCAGGGCTTAACCGGAGCTGCAGCTCTGCAACCCCAAACCTGCGCTTTCCCCGAGAGCCTTCTTCTAACATAGGACTTGTGGTGCCCCGAGCACCACCCGGGGGCAAGGAAGCTGCGTGTGTGCCACAAAAGCAGACAGTAAATCTGATGATGAGAAGACACTTTCTGGTGTACAGTGCTTTGAGGAGGGCCTGCGGTGCTCGGTCAAAGCGTATTGGCTCACATCTTTAATATGGGTGGGCTGTGACTCACAACAGTGTTGGTAATAAACATGATTAGCATTTCTTCAATAAAAGGAAGTACATGCCTGGCAAGGGCAAGGTCCTGAGTTTGATTCCTGGTACCTTAATAAATAAATAAAGGGAAATGATTGATTTTCACTTGAGCTTAACTCAGTTATTAATTTCATGTTGTCTAATATGGGAGATGTTCGAACCCTGTGGATTTGAAGTAGCTATACTTGGCATCACACCCTCCCCTGTTACCCCTGAGCGACTCCTGGCTGCAGAGTAAGAGCATGGAAGTTTTTCCGTTACAGAATCTCAGGAGCTTAGAAGAGCAGCTTCAGAATGATAGCCAAGAAAAGCAGTCATCGTTTGTCAGCATCTGTATGACATTTAGAGTCACATCCTTCTGCTAGTGTTAAAATGGGAAGCTGTGGTTTTAGTCTCCATCTCAAAGCAGCTCAAAGACACACGTGTGAGGGTCTCACACTAAGCCCCCAGCTGTCCATGCGTGGGAGAAAACTGCTGCTCACTCGGCTGTGAATTCTAGCAATTCTTAATTTCACAGAAAGCTGTGCTGCTTGTGCTGGGAGCAGTAAGCGAAACACGAGCAGTTGCTGTCAGGTGGGACTGAAGTTTCACAGTGCATGACTCTCATGACTCTTCTTTAAAAGGAAAGCCAGGTACACATCTTGACACTGTTCGCAGCCTTTATTAAAGGTCTCCATATTATTGCAGCCTTTGTGAGTCATAGGAAAATCGATTGTACTTAGGGCAGCTGTAGCCAGCAGCTGAAAGGCCCCTCCCAGCAAAAGGGAGTTGCAGCAGCTGCAGCAATGGGCACCAGGGGGAGCCCTGCACCAGGCCTGGAGAAGGCGCTGCTCCCAGAAAGAAGATGGCCAGGCCTGGTCAGAGACACATGTGGAGTGGCCCGCAGACAGCAGACGCACCGGGGCGCACCCATTCCCCAGCACTGCAGGCTTCGAGAAGGGAGTTGGATGCGATGGCAGAAATGAGCTGTGTGTGCCTATGTGTCACTTGGGAAAAATTATGACACAATTAAGAACTGAATTCGGAGGGAGATGAAGATGGTGGAGGATACAGCTTGGCTCAGAGGGGCCAAACAGTTCATATTTTCACCACTGTTGATTCATTCTTTCCTGCACCATAAAACACAGGCGGGGAGGAGCCATACAAGGGGTGAGTTTTGGCCAATCCATGGGTCTCCAGTTTACGTCCTGCTGGTGCTTCCTTGACAAACAGGTTTTTAATTACTTGCAAGACCCAGACTAGCGCCTCCTCCCCCTGCAAAAGTAACACTTTTGTGTCACCTACACCGTCTTACCGCATTTTCTGGTGAACTCCCCGAAAGATGACGGTGGCAGCTGCAGACTGCTTGATAGACTCAGTTCACGGACATTAAAAAATCTGAGCGAGTTTTCAGATGAAGTTCTGGTTAGGCCCGAATATGAAACCTTTGTAACAAGTAGGTCCTCTGAACATAATACTTTTTCCCCCCGTTCAATTTTAGGACTAAATGAAGAAGAATTGGAGCATTTCCAGAGGGTAGTAATGAAAATGATTAAAGGACTGATGATGAAAGGTTCAAGGAATTGGGATTACTTAGCCTGGAGACGAGAATTTGAGGGGTGATTTAATGGCAGTCTTCAAGTACAGTATGTGGAGGGTTGTTACAAGAATGGTAGCCAGCTGTTCCCCAGCTGTGCTGTGGGGTGAGCGAGAAACCATTCCAGTGAGGGATGAGAGACCGGTGGTATCAGTGCTTCTCAGCATAGCTTGTGGGACGGAAAACTATCGTGGAAGACATGAAATACCAGTGTTTGAAAGTGTAGTTCTTGCTAAATCACACCCCAGCTCACACACAGCAAACCCTTATGGTAAAATGACTGGATATAGACACAAGAGGGCAGCGCGGTAACGCTGGGGAGATGGTGGGTGCGAAGACCTTCCTGTGCCTCAGACCTAGGATCGGGAGAGCCATCGAGCCACAGCAGGGAGGGGCTGTGTCCCTGCCACCAGCACAGGGACGCTGGGGAGGACTGGCTGCCAGCTGCACTGGTAACTGCTCTGACCCCATGTCCTGACTACACTGGGTGGAGGCGGCCCCGGCCATGCAGTGCCCTCCTGGACCGCGGGCCGCAGAGACAGGGAGGTGCCTTCACCACAGGCATTGGCTGTCCCAAGGCAGCTGGGCCACGCCCCGCCAGCATGGGTCCCACTTGCCCCCATCGGTTCCAGGTTGGCCCTGGATTTGTGCTTAGCAACTCTAGAGCATCAGGAACTTGACTCTTAATAAAGGGACATTTCTTTTTAAAAATGTTTTATTACAAAGCTTCTCTTAAAAAATGCTCAGCACGTTAACTCAAACTGGAATGACAAAGGTTAGATGACAGTTTGGAGCAAAGGCTGTGCCTTGCTATTTAAAAAAAAAAATGGGTACATCAATGCTCATTTTAACAACTGGCATAAAATCCCACTAATTGCCTAGTAAAACAGATACAAATACAGGACATTTAAAGTAATAACAATTCAAGTGCTGGGCTTTTTACAATAAGGGGGTGAAAAAGAACGAAATGGAAAGTCACTGCAAACCAGTCTGAAGTGTGTGTCAAGGTTACCATTTCGAAAAGGGGAAAAAAATCAAGAAAAACTAAGTGAAACAGGAGTGCGAATTGTTGCCCACAGAGTGGTCTTCGCTGTCGTGTTTACGTAGCTCTATCGGACACCTCACAAGGACAGAGAGGCCACTATTTGTGACAGGCAATTCACAGAGAAGCCACTTATGGGATGAGATCTCTCAGAAAGAGAAGGCTTCTTTTCATTTGTTTTTATTTCCAAGTTTTCCCGACCTTTGAATTTTATTTAAAAGCTCATAGCTAGCAAAATATACAAGAAATCAGAAAGTGTAAATTGTTTGAAGAATTCAAGTTTAAAAAAAAACAGAAGCAAACATAAGATTGATCCAAGTTTTGCACTGTTAAATAAAAGCATTAGGAGAAAGGAAGGAAAAACGAAGACAAACGGAGAGGAGTCGCTCCCACAAATTCCTCCGCTGGGGTGTGACCGTCGGATTGATGGACGGATGGACATGCTGGCTGCTGGCTCCAGTTGCGTGGCAGGCAAAGGCAGCCGAGGTTCTGTCCTTGCCTGGGGACAGTGCAGGCACAGGTGCTCCGGAAGCGCACGCAGAGACAGGGAGGAAGCTTCCGGCGACTGGGGCCTGCTGGCATTCTCGTGTGCTTTGTAACTTCCTTTTAAAAAAACAACCATTTTGATGCTTTCTTCTGGGACATGGCTGCTGCAGTAGACAAAGGGGGTGGCAGTGATTGTCTCCGTGGAGCTGCGTCTTAAGCAGGGACCTTGGGGCAGGCTGGTGTCTCTGCTCCTTGGGGTCACCTGGGGAAGCCATGGAGACAGTCTGGGTTTTCAACAAGCTTCCATCTCCAGCAGAGGTCCTGGGGTCGCTGCCTTGGCTTTGCACGTTGGGAATGAGCTGCGTTTGCCACCTCAAGAAGAACAAAGGAGAGACTATTAGCACGGGTCTGCCCGGGGCCTTTCCAAGACTGACTTCCCTTGCACGCACAGTGCGCACCTTCAGACTTAGGCATTGCATGAACCATTTATCGATCTGATGATGGCTAGAATGGACTGCGCTGTGGTGGCCCTGTCGCCTTCAGCACATGCCACAGTTGTCGTGAGCATAAGGGTCAGCAACGCTTGGCTCCACGCATGTGCACGTGCAGCGTTGTGACATGACGCATACTTACAGTGGCGGGTCATGGTCAAAAAAAACCAAGCATGCTTGAAAAACAGCTGCAGGAGCTGGGCACAAGCAGCAGCTGGATCAGGCAAAGGGCCGTCATTCTGAGGTGTTTGGTGGCTCTGGTCCACTGTGGGGAGCCAGGGCACGGCTCTACAGTACAGTAAACCCTGCGAAGTTCCCCAGCACATCGCTGCCTGTCACAGTGACCACCGCCTCGCACGGGGACCGCAGCCCAGCAGACGTTTCCGTCCCTCCCTGCTCACACCCCAAGGTAGGAAGCCTGGCCCTTTCATGGAAGGACTTCAGGTCCTCAGGTTTTCTTTTTCCTAAAACAAGATGACGCTGGGAGGAACCCTCAGCAAGTACTTTAAAGTGACTGTTGTTACATACCGGGGGTGGGAATGATTTTCACACGAACCCCAAATCCCAAAGGCTTTAACTGTCTGAGATTTAAGAAAAATGACTAAAAGTGAAACGTAACATCCTCAACAAGAGGTCCTGAAAATAAGGAAAAGAAAGGACGTTTGGAAAAGACAAGATGAAGGTGCTGTCCTTCCCACGCGGCGCCCGCGCAGCCTCCCTCGGCTTCTGGATCTGGTACTGGGGAGTCCTTGTCCCAAGCACAGGTTTCCTTTTAAAAACGAATTCTGAGTCACTGTGGGCTGCTTTATGCTTTCATCAGAACGAGTGGAAAGAGGAATTAGAGGAGAAATCACATAATGAACATGCGACTCTGGATGGTGAGTTCCAGTCTACAAAGCGCTTCCCACAGGGGGCATTGAGCTATGTCCCCTCCCGATGGCCGCAGTGCTGTGTTGTTACCGGGATTCCTACCAAGGCTGGCACCGAGATCGGGGTGTAGAACTGTTAATACACCTGAGTGGCTCCTGAAACCCAGAGCTGAAGGATGGGATTCGGAGGCCTCGGGCACAGCTTGCCGCAAAAGAGGCCCTCAGGGCGGTTTCAGTTCCTGTCCTTCGAAACTGACCTGGCCCTGTGGAACAAGAGAACACTACAGACTTGTGACTTCAACAGAAGAAGAACAGGGACAGCAGAGCCTCACACAGGAGCCCTGCAGGCCCATGCAGGACCTTGCTTCTCCATGGACAGAGGAACAGCACGTGAGGTCTGGGCTGATGCAGGCTCCAGACTTCCAAAGGCCAGGTCCAGGCCTTCCTGGGGAGCTTTTCCTCTCCGGGTGACATAAAATCCTCAGCTTCCTAGTGAAGAATGACCTCAAGGCCTGGACAGGCTGCTGCGACTCAGAGCTGACAGGCCACTGGCCACCAGGAGCGTCTCTGGGGAGGGCAACAGCCAGTTCCTCCATCCTGCCCCGGGGAGCAGCTTTGCAGCCCTGCTGTGACCCCTCTCTGAAGCAGAACCCGGCACTCTGGCCCACAGCACTCTGCATGAGCCCGCTGGTCTCCCTCGCCCTTGCTGTCCTCCCCTCCTCAGACTGGGCACAAGCCGTGGCACGCTTATCAGTGAGCCGGCCCCTCACCTCAAGGACAGGAGGTGACAGCCTGCACTGTCTGCATGGCCTACAGATCCATTCCTGCCCACAGTCTTGAAGTTTTGTAGCCGTGATTGTGTCACTGTCCCCTAGTGTCATCCGCCAAGTTTTCCAGACGAGCTGGCTGCGGAGGCCACTGCACGGCTGCCTCGCACAGCCACTCACTCCTTCCCACAGCCTTCCTGTGAGCAAGCCAGGTCTCCGGGAAGCGGCAAGAATCCCCTCGCTGTCTGATAAGGCCGCCTCCCTGCTGCTGTTAACAACAGGCGGGTGGTGTGATCGAAACTGCGGTGAATGCTGAACGTTATTACAGTAAAGAACGTGCCACTGATCCCTCTCAGAGTCCTCTTCCTCTCTCTGAACACACTTATCCCATCATTCTTGCCCCTCTCTAAAGCAGCTCTGGAGTCTTCCCTCTGTCCGGAGATCTTTTCACTGCTGCTTCAATGTCCTGAGTGGATTCAAAACCTTTACCTTTCCTGGTCATCTTGACTTTGGGGAGGAGCCGGAAGTCACACGGTGCCAGATCCGGTGACTAGGTGGATGAGGGCACAGCGTCAAGTTTCTGTGAGCCTGCTCTTCCGGTGGACGGCACTGGACAGCAGCATTCGCTGTCAGTTTGATCACATCTTATAAAAACGCAAAAGTGGGCTCCAGAGCGGCTTCAGAAGTGGCAGGAGTAATAGGGTGAATGTGCTTGAATCAAGGGGGAGAGTTTTGAGGGGAGTGCCGGCAATGTGTCTCACTACAACACATGTTTAAAACTTAAACATTCACCACCCCGCCCTGCACAGGTGGCCAGGGTGAACGCACGCTCACTTCCAAATGCGAGAGACAGGGGCTGCCGCCTCGGCACTTTTTTTATTTTCAAGCAACCACAGGCACGAGGCCCTGGCACAGAGAAGTCCCACGTGTGAGGCTGCAGGGGTGGGGGCTGGGGGCCGCAGTGACACGGGGCAGGCGGGGTCGCTGGCAGGGCCCAGCCACCAGCGGGACCGCAATCACAGCACCAATTACAGCTCTGCTGGCTGCATCAGAAGAGTGACAGCCCTGCTTTGCAGATGTTAAGGGGCGCCGGTTACAGATGTCGAGGCGGGACTCCCTCTGCCAGAGGCCACCTCGAGGCCATTAGAGCTGTGGATAGAGGGCAGCACAGGCCCCCGGCAGCACCCAGTGGAGTGCTGATTCTCCTGGCGTGAGCCTCAGTTCCTGGTGAATCGTCCCACTACGTAAGCAGAAAACGCAACCAGGGCGTCATGACGCTGGGAGGCGAACAGTGCCACCTGAGTAGCTCTAGGACCTGGTGCCAAAGTGGCAAAGAGAAGGGGTTCCGTCCATGGAGCAGAGGCTGCCAGGCTCTCCTTGGCAGGAGGGACTGAGGGGCCAGCAGGCAGGGAAGTGAGGAAGAGGACATAGGTCAGGACAGGAGGATCCATGCTGGCACAGGGGCACATGCCAGTATCCTCTCGATGGGCAGGGACACGTGAGCTGGGAGAAAGGGCTCCAGGTGCTGTGTGGGCAGCGGGAGGAGCCTGCAGTGCCTGTAGCTGGGACCCAACCTCCAGGAGGGAATGTGACTAGGTCTGTGAGGGATGCCAGATGGCTCCAGGGCAGCTTATGCCACCATGGCCACCGGGCCCCACCCCGACACCGACAAAAGCCTGTCATTTGCCTTGGGCAGCGCAGCTTCTGGAGCAAGAGGCAGGCAACAGTGGAATGGACTGGTCTTACTGTCCTCAGCGAGGAGACTGAGGCCTGTCAGGGAGTGATCAGCCTAGGTGACCCCTCGAGGGCAGCACTGGCCTGTCTCTAGCATGCTGATGGGATGGCCACAGCAAGAGGCCTCGAGTGTAAGGCATTGTGGAGGAAAAGGTGAGGAAAACAGCATCCCGAGCCCTGATCCAACCTCGCACAAACAAATTCCTGTGGTCACCGGGTAGCACTGCATGTGCTGCCATTTGCAGACCAGGAAATCATTGCCCAGAGAGGCTGAGCCCTCAGCTAAGATCACCCAGCCAGCAGGAGGCAGAGTTTGCGTCTGAGCGCTAAACACACTTGCCCCTGAGCCAGAGCCGAAGCCTGCTCACTTCCTCCACGTCTGTCCTTTGTTCCCTCCATCAGGAGACAGCAGCTCTTACCTGGGGGAGTGGGTGGCATCCAGCACCACGGCCACTCCCTGACACCAAGCTCTGAAAGCAGGACGATAAGCAGCCAAATGAACCCTAATCCAGAACTTAACCCTCTCAGATTCAGATGACAGCCTACAAAAGCCCGCTGCAGCTCTGTCTGCTACGTGACCAGCAGAAAGGGCAGTGCGCTCAGTTCCGCTTCTGCTGCTGAACTGTTCCTCAGTCCTTGGTGCAGGACCAGGGAGCCCCTACCCGCAGAGCTCAGCTCCCTGCAGCCAGAGGAGGCAGGACAGGGCCAAGGCCGTCCCTGGGTTGTTAGACCAGGGCGTGGCCAGCTGGCTCTGTGCAGCTGGTTCAGTGACTCACAGTGACCCAGCCAACCAGATGCTGACAATGTCAAGATGGCTCCACAGGCCAGGGGTGGCCGTAGCCGACTCCCATGACATGCCAGCCCCTATCTGCAGCTGTGCCCTGGGGACAGATGTCCCATGTGCAGGTGTGCAGACGCAGACCTCCCCAGTGCAGGAGACAAGTACCCGGCACGGAAGAGCTCAGCCAAAGCCTGATTTCTGCAAAGCCTAGTGCCTCCTGGGGACGATGACAAGCTGGGCGGGTCACCACCATAGCCTCTGTCCACTCCCCTGCTCTCTCCGCAGCTCTCCCAGGGAAAGGTGCAAACTCCACCTTCTAACCCAGGCACAGGACTGCGGCACACAATGCCTTTCCGCTTTCTCCTCCTCTCCAAGCTCATTCCGTGGTTACATCTGCATTGTGCGTCTGGCCTAAGGTTAGGCTCACGTAGTGTAGGGAGGTGACACCTCAGGTCGTGGCCTGGGTACAGGCCTGGGTGAGGCTGGTACCCTGTGGATTATCTTGGACCAGTTCTTAGAACACCCCAAGTGTCCTCATCTGTGGAGGGGACAATAGACCGCTGTCCCTCACTGAGTGTGTGGAGGGTGAGAAGGGAACATGGGTCCCACTGCTATGGGGAGGGGCTTGGGGCTAAAAAGGGGGCTATGACTCAGCCTGCTGGGAGGTCACACAGGAGGAGGGAACCAGGGCGTCACATACAGGCCCCGAATGTCTGCGCCACTGCTGCCATTCTAACATCACATGGCCCCTGGTCAGCAGGGCAAGGGGCACTCACACTACTTACAGAGAGCTCTGCAAAATAATTAGAACAGTCCTTCGGAAACTGCCCCGAAAAGCACAACAACTGAGAAAACGAGCCCAGAGAGGGCAGGGGGAAGTCACTGAGAATGTGACTAAATTGTTCACACAAGAACAATTTAGAGACTCAGGCGAGGGATGTATAGAAACCTAAGCAAAAAAGTGAGCCTCACTGTCCACGGCAAACACTTCCACTCCTTCTGGCTGTGTCACAGGGTGAAGCAGAGTCTGGTCAGGGTCCCGGCAGGTCACCTCCTCCCTCACTGGGTCCTGGTGACCCGCAGCTCGGGCGATAGGGAGCGCAGGGGAGGGAGAGGAAGCTAACTGCATCCAAGCGCCACGGTGACATCAGGGGTGCCCATGAAAAGAGCACATCCCCCTCCTCACCGTGAACTCGCGCAGGATTCAATAAACTCCACTTTCTGGGCCTAGATGCGCACAGCACATTGGCAGGGAAACAGCCCCGGAAAGCAATGGAAGACACAGAAAAATGATGAAAAGCACTTTTGAAAAATTCTGCACTGTTCCCCGAAACCACCTGAAATAGTAGCAAACCGCCCTCCTTCCACCAGCGCCCACTGTACGTACGGCACGGGCACCATCCAATGACACATACTCCGTTCCCATGCACTACTGATGCTAAGAATCACACCCAAAGCAGTTTTAAAAGCCCCGCGTTTGACAGGTTAGTAGGTAAACTTCCCACTTTGTGGGAAACTCCACTGTCCAGAGGACTCATTCACAGTCCAAGCTGGGCAGTGAGAAAAACATTCTATCAAACACAGTTTGTCTGCAACAATTCTTTTTTATTCTATGAGCTGTTTCAGCACATTGATCTGAGCTGGATTTCAGAGGTTTGTGATCAATACGAAATGTTGTTCATCTCAAGGCCTGAACGACCTTCCCACCGCCCCTCTCCTGTTACTCAGCTAGCAGTACCTGATCGGTTTTTCTAGTTCAGGATCCCTTAGTTCTGCATCCCAAGGCAATTCAGATCCAACTTAATCATTAAGGAGAGAAGAAGAGGATCGATGGAGAGATTTTTAGAAACAGACACTTTTAGAAACTTGAGCCTCTTCCAACATCTCCATTGCTACCAGTGGCATAGGTTAAATCACCCATCTGTGACTGTGAAGGACCCCACTGTCCTCTCACCAGTGGGACGCCAAACTAGGCCAGGCCAGGCCACCCAGCGTCCCTGCTGTGGCACTTGAAAGGCTCATCCTGTCCTGGGGACACAGAGAGCAGCCACACCCTTGCGGGAGCTCTGGACACGTGGCTGGAGACCTGTAGAGGTCAGCTGTGTGCAGCATGAAGCAGGACGTGGTTTGGGGTGGGCGGAAGCAGGGCCAGGGAGGTGTCTGGACAGCTTCCCAGGGCCTCTTCCGGCTGCCCGCACCCAGCCCTGCTATTGTCTCCGGGCTTCACAAGATGCTCCCGTGTCCTTAAAATAAACCAGTCTCCCTGGTGAGCAGGGGCTGCCTCTGTCTGCAACCCTTGGTACCACAGTGGGGGGGGATACTGGGACCGGCAGCTGTCATGGGTAATGAAGCCGGGCTTTTACACTCAGCTGTAGCCCCAGCCTTTCTGTTTTTGAAACAAGGTTACTTCACTACATCGCCCAGGCTGGACTCAAACTCAGTCCTCCTGCCTCAGCCTCCCAAAAGGACAGGCTAGCTCGGGCTGATGGACACTGTCCCACTTCCACTGTGGCAGATGTCATTGGCTCTCCCCACCCTGACAGTCACCACCTGAACTCAGGGACAGGGCTCCAATGGGGACATCCTGTAGGCATCACCAAAAGAGTTCACAGAAATAGGATGCCGCTTCCTGGCCGTAACACCCTACTTTGTACTCTGAGACCTGGGACCACCCTTTAGATTTCTCTAACTTCCTTTTCAGTTTATCATTTCTTAAAAGCCTACGTTTGTCTTCTAACTAAGCGACCTTGTTGGCGCCCGATGTGGGTGACTACATCTGTCCTCAGGAGGCAGCTCCGGAGCCACGGTCAGGGAAAAGCACTGGCCCGGCCAGACAAGACTCAGAACTCAGAGGCCGTAAACACTTTTCTCCTGATCACACAGATACGGAGCACCCCAAACTCCAGGACAGGGCTGCGTGTGTGGCGGGCACCAGCAAACCCCAGGAGTGTGATCTTGTTGCCACCCCCAATATTTCTATCCCCGCTCTGCCTCTGCGGTGGCCAGGAGCCCTAGTTCCCAAACGGTGACTCCTCCTCCGTCCCTCTAACACACCATCCAACACTATCATCAAGCGGAAGCCAGAAACAGGTTTTTAAACACTGTAAATCCAGGCACCGCACAATTAACTGCTGTATTCCACACTGTGCTTAGCAATTACCTCGCCCACACAGCTTACAGCCCGGGGCAGCAGAGGCGAAGTTTTCACTTGGATAAAAAATACAGTTTAATTCATTTAGTTAGCAAGTCTCTAAGATAGAGGCCAAGCCAAAGCTGAAAACAGTGAGTGGGTGTCTGTCTGTCTGTCTGTTGTACCTACATGTGTTTCAACCACAGTTTCTCCAGCTTCTGAAATTTGTAGCTTGTTTCTACTGTTAAACTTGCTCTTTGATAGTTTATAACCAAAAGTAACACATGAAAGTATCAAAATATCTTTCCCATCTATATAATTTTGAGATGGTAGACTTTTGTGTATTTTGCTCAGGTGTTAACAACCTGATTTAAGAAGTTGGTTTTCAAGAAGTAAACTCAAGAGTGATCTTTTTTCCTGATGTCACACAGCTTCTTGTTCTTGGCTGAATTTCTTCTGTAGCTTGATTAAGTCAGGAAGAAAGGGAACTTAGGACGTATGACAGTCTCTGACCTTTGACAAACTCCTGTGACGTCACAAGCTCCAGAGCGAGCACAAAAAAGAACTCGCTCACTATGCTAAGCCCAAGAATTTCTCAGCGACAGGCCATGTGCACCTCCTCCAGGAAGCCCGCTTTGATCTCCCTGACTCACACGCCTGTTCTCTTATTTTTACTAAAAGTGCCACACTGGATGCAACTCAGCCGCAGCACAGAGCACATGGTTCTGTAACTTCCCACACAGGAGTCTGCATCTGCTGGGACTGGAAGCTCCTGTGGGCGGGGATGGCACCCATCGAGCAAGGACTGCCTCTCCAGTGCAGTTCCTGACTTGCAGGGGAAGCCTCGCTCGGCTGTTTGAGAATGAATAAACGAACGATTGGTGTCTACAACAGCCCTTCCAGAGGACTCATTCCCTGGGGCCGTGGGCTCCTAGCACTCCCACAAATCCAGGTCAGCCCACAGTTCTGAAAGGAGGACCCTGCTTGCTGGGCCTGCCTCCAGCCCAGGCAGTGATCTTATGGACCTGGTTCCAATTATCCTCTACACCGCAGACCAGGGTGACAGTAACCCCTCAGATGCACAAGAGTAGAAGACAGGCCTGCCCGGGGAACAGAAGCGGCCTTTCCCAATGGTAACAGGAAACGGAAGCACTGGAGCCACCAGGATCCCAGGGTCCAGGGGGCCGTCAGCAATTGAGTTGCCTGGGCTCGGAGGTCTCTCGTTTAAGAGGAATTTTTCTCTAGGGACACAAAGTAAGTTCCACTGTGTGCATGAGAGGAATAAACTTTGCTCTCCGCAAAGCACTCTTCTGGTGGAGTCCTGGCTTCCTCCTCATCTGGCGCTGGGCTCTGATGGCTTCACCTTGGTCCTCCCCTGCACCTGCAGAGACATCTCATGAGGTCTCACCTGCCACCCTTCAGTTCTCCTGTCCTCAGCTGCTCCTGAGGCCAGCTTGGCTCTAGGGTGACTGCTGTGGGCAAACAGCCACAGTAGCCAGGAAGGGAAAGCGTCACCAGGCCCAGGCCACACAGGCGCTTCTCAGCAACACGGATCCATCAGCCATCATGGAGCTCTGAATCCCCGGATCTGTGTGGGGATCAGGGGGCGGGGCTCGGGAGCAGCCGGGGGTCTCAGCACCCTCGTACCTGAGGAACCCTGAGTCCAGAGGCTTTGAGGAATCCAGAAGCTCCCCACCAGCTGCAGTTCACACGTGGCCCACCTGAGACCCTGTGTCCCGTTCCCTATGTGTTCTTTCTGTTCTCATCTCCTCGGATGTGCAGTCCTGGGGGCTGAACCAGGGCCTTCGCCCTGAGCTGGATTCTTAGCCCTTTTCATTTTTTCTTTCGAGATAGCGTCTCACCAGGTTGCCTGGATTCTCCCCCTGATGCAGTGCTAGTCCCGTCTTTCCTCTCTTCGCCATGCTTGGTTCCAGAACAGAGGACACTTCCACTCTTCCGTGACAACCACGATCTTCCAAGGGCCGCCTCTCGCCCTCCCAGTGTCAGGCACCCTCCGAGCCACTCTCTGCTTCCTCTGCTGATGTCTCCTGAGCACACTTTGTGGTGGCGCAGTGAGTGACAGTAGGGCCCATCTTCACCTGAATGACACCTGACCAGGAGGCCATGGCCCCCAGCTCCACTTCTCAGCACCGGAGGCAGAGCTGGCCAGGGAGGGACAGCGCATTCTCCCTCCTCGCTCCTGAGATCTCGGGACGTGGATGTGGGCTCCTCTCTGCTCCAGGTTCTCTGCAGGGACCACCAGTCCTGCCGCCCATGACAGGATGCTGCGGGGACAGAGACTGAGAGGGCCACAGGGGAGGGAGAAGGGGGACAGGGACGCCCGAGATGCTGACAAAGTGAAACCGGAAACCAGGGTTGCAAGTGGGGCTCCCCGAACACTGGGGGGATTTTCTCACACAGGGTGAAGAGGACACCTTCACCTTCAGAAAAGGTACGTGACAAAAAGGAATGGCAATAGCTAGGACTCATAAAAAAAAGAAGATGCGTGATACATTTTTGGGTACAAGTCAGCTCAGCTTCAGCTTTTACATCAAGATCAGTAATGTTCATCAGGAAGAACAGTGACCTTGGAACAAGACTCTCAAGTACTGAAGTACACTTTTCCATAATTTTCTTTCGTATGTTTTTGAGACAGAGTCTTGCTAGCTATGTAATTCAGGCCAACCCTGAACTTACTATGGAGCCCAGGCTGGCCTCCAGTTCATGGTGATCCTCCTGCCTCAGCATCCCCAGTGCTGAGATTATAGGTGTGTGCCACCACATCTGGCTTTTTTATCATTCTTGTGACAAACAGTTGGCTAAGGATGTTACAGTGCCCGCTTCGGGGAGCCTTCCACGCAGAAGTAGGGTGTGGAGAGGGCTGCAGCACCCAGGGGCAGGACCAGGTGCAGGGATGGCGTTCTGCAGCATCCTCTGCGATGTTACTTGGTCTGTGCCGACGGGTCCTCTGGAGGAAGGGCTGGTCTTCCTCCCGGAAAGAAGCCCCAGGCCACATCAGGAGCGACTGGCAGCGTCCTTAGATTAGATTCATTCTGAAGAGTTGTGATCTCAGAAAACCTGCAGATCTGTGATCTGACTAACGTGGGGAGGTGGAACGAGATCGAGGGGCTCCACGAGCAGAGGGCCCCGGGATCAGGGCGCAGGGGCAGGAAAAGCACATGTGCCACAGACCTGGCACACGTCAGCCATCGACAGCCAGACAGAGAGGTGACGGCCATGCCCATGTCACAGATGCAGAAAGCTAAGGTCAAAGAGCTGAAGGTGACGCCCCACGATGTGAAATTTGATACCAAAACCCGCCGGAAGATTTCCATGGGGAAAAGTGCTTGACATTTCAGCACCAAGTGGAGCTGTAAGAGCTCAGCAGGCAAAGCCACCTTGTCAGTCAGGAACCAAGTGTCCCGCAGGCTGATGTCCTCCTGAGAAACGCCGCATACACCCGTCTGCCCCTCAGGACGGAACCAGGCGTCTGAGTGCGGGAACTGTGGGGGCTTCGCCCTCTGTCTCTTCGGGACCTGCTGGTCACTCTGTCAGTTCAGAGCACACTTCTTCCCACGGTGAGGAGAGGGCAGGAGTGCCTGAGGGTGACCACGAGTGTGGGGACAGGAGAGTCACACTGAGGCTTTCGGGGATGCACAGTGCTGATGGTTTTAAGCAGGGAAGTGGCGCGATTGGTTTGTGCTTTAGAAAATTCCCCTGGGAGCGAGAGGTGCACAGAAGGCAGGACAGGGCCCTGGAGGCCACGACAACGGTCCAGAGGACAGTGTGAGCATGGAACGGACGGGGCCGGGGCAGCGGTCAGCAGGAGGGCTAAGGCCAGCAGGACCTGGTGACTGACCAGATGCCAGAGGGATGGGAGGAAGAAAGGCTCCCGGACACTCGGACGCCGCTAGGGCTACACGTAGAGACTAGGCCCCCAAGCACACAGCCCAACTCCCCCGCCAAGTCAGCAGCCCTGTGGATAAAAAGGGAAGGACCCCACGACGCAGACATGAAATAGTGACTGCTCATCAACACCGGAGTGAGATTAGCCATGGTTACCAGTGAAGGAAAACACTGGCTACAATACCTGCAGTTAACCAAGTAAGTCTCTATGCGATATCTGAAACTAACAGGAAAAAATGAAGCCCATAAATCCTTCTCAGGAGACGCAAAGCAGCTGTCTACACATTAGCCTCCCCGGAGCGGCAGCCTGGTGCGGGACGGGCACCTTGAGGACCCTGCGTGTGGGGGCGCTTCTGTTCCCGCGTTGTTGTTTTCCGTCCCCTCCCCGCCTTTTTAATCTGGCAGATTTGCCCCTGGTCAGTAAGAAATGGCTGAGAAGAACGAGTTAGGGGTGAGGGGATGGAGACTCGGGGGCGGAGAGGGCAGAGAGGTCAAAGCGCATCCGCGCGGCACAAAAGCCGTGAGGGTTGAAAGCACTGATTTGGCTTTGGTGAGGTTTCCTCCGTGGGATCTGCGGGCAGGAAGGGTCACGAGGACCAGAGTCGCTTACCATGTCTCAGATGTAGGCAGCTGTCAATCTGGGACCTGTACCTGCAGAAAATTGTGTCTTTAACAAACGTTTCTGAAGAGGTTTCCGCACATTCCAAACACGCAGTAGCTACAACATCGCGCGGGCTCATTTGCTTTGCTGTTTCTGTTCTCATGCCAGCCATTCGTGTGTGTGCGGGACATGGAGTGGCTTTATTCTTAATGCCAGAAAAACAGGGGCTAACATGGCACTTTGTTGACGTGTCAAATCAGTGCGTGAGAAAGAGCAGCCCTACAGTCGTGGTTTCCAGTCTTAAAAACCCAAATCAGACAAAAGACCCAGCCAGGGATATGGGCAGCATCTCGTGTAATTATTATAAAGAATTACATAGTGCAGGGCAAACAGAAAAAAAGCAGAAGGGTTAAAGCAAAGAGAATACAAGCAACAGGAAAAAAAAAACAGAGAGGGGGAGAAAGCGAAATCAACCACAGTCCCTGACCAGGACTGCAGATGACAGAGTGGGAGAGGTTTTCACACATTCACAGGGACCTTCACACAGCCACAGTGACAAGAAAGAGCTCCTCAGAGAGCGCCGGGAGGAGAGGCAGAGTTGAGGAACACACGTGACAGTCACAGGCTAAGCAGCACGCACGCGTGACAAGGCGCTGGGCGGAAGCATGGGCGGTGGCCGCAAGGGCCTGTGACACCTACCTGATGCAGACTCTTGCAGCTTCTCTCTCTTCCTCTTCTTCTTCTTACCCTGGAAGGAGAGGGGCACAGTCAGGGCAGCGTGCAGCAGGACCCGGGGGCAGACGCGATGGGAAAGAGCACAGGGAGGTGACCGCCCCTCCACTCTCACCCCGTTTCCAGAGGCCGTCAGGGTGAGAGGAGAGACCACTAGGTCTCGTGTGTCCTGTCCACACTGTCAGCACGGACACCCTGTGCACCTGTCTCTCCACCTCTGTCACAGAACAGAGCCCCCGAGCTGCAGCCTTGTGAACAGCCAGGTTCGGGAGGGGAACCTGCCCTTACTAACACCACACTCGGAACCAGCTCGCAAGAGCTCAGGCTCAACAGTGACAGAGCCACGCGTCCAGCGAGTCCCGGCCTCCTGGGGCAGAGCACAGCTGACTTGTCTGAGTAGGGGATGAGCAGCCTCCTCGGGAACTGCAGCTCCAACAGTGCACATCTCACGCCTGATTCTCTAGCTTATGTCTTCTGCACTAATCACACCAACAGATCACAAGAAACCTAGCTGTCAGGTTGCCAGGGTATGTTGCACGGCTCTATAAACACGCATACGCCGGTTTCTCTTCACATTACAGCCATGGAGGCTGCGAAGCTTTAGAAACTTGACCAAACCTCTTCCTGAATGCCCCAGTTACCCAAGGGAACCAAAACTGTAAAACCTGGGATCTGGTGGCACAAGACATTTGAATAGAAGACCACTGAGACATGTGTCTACTGCGCTATCAGGATGGCAGTTGGGATTTTAATATACACTCTTGTCCTGTCCTGCTACTTCAGGAACAGTATCTTTGGCTAAAGTGCCACCATGTGACCGAGCCCAGCCTGCCTTCCTGGTTGAATAAAGACTGCAGGAATGAAGCTGAGTGCTCCGTTTATTCAAGGCGCATGCAAAACAATTCCTTAAAAATTGTGTAGAGAAGACTTTAAAGGTAAACTCATGTTGCACTAGCTTTAAGACTACTTTCTCTTCAAGCCAGGCACTGTGGTGTATTGGAGTAATCTCAGCTCTTGGGAGGGTGAGGCAGGAGGGTTGCCTGGCTACAAGACCTTAATCCTGGCCAGCCTGGATTATACAGTAAGACTGCTTAGAGAAAAAAATTACTTCCTTTTCATATCTACATAGGGAGAAGAGGTGAGAGAGCAAAACAGAAAAAGGGAGAGAGTATGCGTGCTTCTTTTACATCTTTTTAAAAGTTAAACTCACCGCTTAAGGATCACAAGAGACATCTAAGACAGCAAGCAATACACAGTCCCTGCCAGTTCTCGGCACAGTGGGGCTGTGCATAGGGGAGGGAAGGGCAGCGCTCTCTCATGACGCCTGGGACAGGATTAGAAGCAGTGCTGGCAGCCGTGTAAAGGGCCACCCTCCCACTGCGGGGCACCGCAGGCTGCACGGGGAGCTGGAGATTGTGGCTCGGAGCTCAGGAGCCTTACAGTCTCAGGCGGGGTCTCAGTTCCAGCCCTGGTAGCGGTTATCAGAAACACACTGCACAGCCCCTGCCGCGTGGGTTTTGGAGGTTGGGGTCTTAGGTGGGGCACGTGGGCTTTGACGTGGATCTTTGTCACCAACTCTGGGGCCTGGAGCCCCATGGGACCATCTACAGCAAGGACCACAAGTTAAATTAATCCTGAGTGACAGCTTCATCTTTACTCTTTTTTAAATTTTTCTTTTTTTAAACTTTTGGCCTGAGACGCAGTCTTGCTTTATAGTTCACACTCACCTTGAACTCGCTATGTAGCCCAGGCTGCCTTCAAACTCACAGAGATCTTCCTGCCTCAGACTCCCAAGTGCTGGGATTATAGGTGTGCACCACCATGCCTGCCCTTACCTTTTCTGGAAAGGACAGTTTCATTTATACTAAGGCTGTCCTGGCTGGCTTTCCCAGTGTTAGTCTCACATGGGCTATGAGAAATGCCGCAGACGGAAAGTGTGTTCCCACAAATCCTACCCCAAATAAAAGGGGGTAAGTAGCAGCCTCGAGGTGGTGATTAGGGTTCAGCCCCTCAGGAAGCTATCCACTCCATCACTGTTCCACAGGGGAACAAAGCAAGAAGATGGAGTGGCTGTCACCAGACGTAGACGTCGCTGTGCCTGGTGTTACAGTTCTGTATCCAGGACCGTGAGGGGGACATTTCTGTGGTCTCTACGCCCTCCACCTACCGTACTCTGCTACTGCAGCCTGCACAAACTAAGAATGATCTTCAAAATTTTAAATTATTCTAAGAGCTCAGAGAATCAATTATTATTTTCTATAAAATGATCAAACTTCAAATATATCATTTGAAATATGCTTCCTAAGCAACAGTCCTCGCCACATCAACACAGCATTCGTGAGATGCCCAAACTACACAGCAAGGAAAACGGGCAGCAGAAATGAGGTAGCTCTTGCCAGTAAACGAAACTAGTACAGATTAACCCGCTGATACCTGCTCTGTCTGAATAAGGTACAGGACAGCTGCCAGGGTGCATTAATATAGAATAAAAATTGTGTACAGTTCTGATTCATCTGTGGCCAAAAAAAAAAAAAAAATCATCTGAATACACTGTTTACAGGAACTGTAAAGTAATTTAATCCCTTGGAAAGAAATTTGACAATATATGTCAGGAACTTTAAAATATTTATATCCTTTAATACAACAATTCCGCGGCTACAAATCTATCCTACAGGGGAAATCTGTTGGAATAGACATGCTCATTGCAGGATTATTTGTATTTTGAAGGTGAAAAAATAGAAAATTTAAGTGTCTAAAAGCAAAACGAAATGCTGAACTAAAGTATGACATTCATGGAATAAAACATTGATATACATACATAAACACTATGCTATAAAAGATGAACGCTTCATATATATATATATATATATATATATATATATATACACACACACACAAAGAAGTATGACACAAAATACATGTGTATACACACTTACGTCCAAGTAAAAAATAAAAATTATCTGAAAAAAATCCTGGAATTTAAGGCAAACAGTTACAAGTATTGTCTTTACATGGTGAGATTATGGGCTTTTCATTTGTTTTTCATCTTTTTTAACCTACACTTATTTTCATGATAAAGTTATGTTTTGATTTTTAAAAGGCTTTATTTTTTAAAAGTGCATTAGCACTCCCAGCAAAACAGTCCCAACAGCTTACAGCTCTCATGATACAGTACAAGGGTGCCCGACACCTGCACTGCAGAGTTGTCAGTTTGCAAACACAGGAAGGAGGTCCGCTGTGGAAGGCGGGAGAGGGTAGGGTGGGAGTGGCTTACGTAATTGTCTCTCGCAGACCAGCCCGGGTACAGCTGCATGTGGAGCTGTCTCTCCTTGCGCGCTAATTCATAATATTTAGCCTGCTCTTCCCGAGACAGGGCATGCCACTGAAACAGAAAGCAGGGAAGAGGTGGGTGAGCAAAACGGCAGTGGTGTATGCATGCTTCAAAGGGGGAAAGCTGCAATGATTAAGCAATGGAACTTCCATTTATTTCTAAACAGCAGGAGACCAAGGGCTGGTGCGGGAGGAAAGGCCCAAGTGGGCTTCTCTGTCCTGTTCTCTGATGTCCCATGAGACACATCACAGCCGCATAGTGAGATGAGCTCTCCAGCAGTGTGAAGTAGAAAGAACTTGGCTGGTGAACCTCAACCCCCAGCCGTGCCCCTTCCCCGCGCTGGTTGGGACGCTGGTGTCCGAGCCCCAGCACCGTTTATTCCTGCGAGCGGTCGTAATTTCCAGACATCTAGGACAGCCATACCTCTCCTGCTCCACACTCCTGCTCAGTCTTGGGATGCAGGAACTGCATGGTGTGAGCCTGTCTGGCAGGACACCAGAAGTCAGTATGTCTGTCTCTGTGTCCTCACTGTGTCTTCCCACTCACACACACACACACACACACACACAAATACACGTGCGCGTGCAGTCTACTGGGCATGCTGACATCTCTGTCCACGTGCATAGTACACTTCTGGCTTTGGCTTTTTGCCTCCTTCTGATGGGAAGCTGGCAGCGTGACCTAAGTGTGCCCTGGCACACAGGAGTGGAGACTGGCTTCTGACAGGGAGCGGGTGTGCTGTCCCTGCTTTTCAAGCTCTCTCTCCCAGCGGGCGTGCTTCTGTATCACAAATAACAAGGTAGCTCATGCAGGTGGCACTGGGAGGTATGCGTTACACACTGCTCTGAACACCTGTGCACACAGCTTGTGCAGGTCCCAGGCAGACTCCTCAGTGTCCCGATGCCAGGTGTCTGCCCTATGTCCCGATGCCACACAGCCTTCAGGAACTGGCCAGACCCGGGCACCCAGTGGCCGCGGCAAGAGCTTGGTGGTGGCAGCTGAGGCAGAAGGAGACCTGAGCCTGAACCTCAAGCTCCTCATCCACAGCCCCAGCTCTTGGGCATGGGCTTTCCCACGCTGCTTCCTGCCCAGCCTTGGCCACCTTGCAAAAGATTTTATTCTTGTTTCTAAAAAATGATTTAAGACAGGAAAAGCCAGCATGGTGGCGCATGCCTGGAATCCCAGCACGCAGGAGGCTGAGGCAGGAGGATCAGTGCAAGTTGGAGGGCAGCCTGGGCCTAGAGTACAAGTGAGACTCTGTTCCACCCCCCGCCAATTTTGTTTTTAAAATAGGGTTAGAAGATAGGGGTGAGATGGGGAAGGAAAGGGAGGAGGAGGGAATGGTAGAGGCGGATGAGGGAATCGGTTCCCCTGAAGGAGACCACATGGAAGTGTGCATCCACTGGGGCTTCACCCTGAGCGTGTGGGGGAGCCAGAGGCTCTCCTGGGACGGCAGGGCCCGGCTCTGCTCTGACAGCAGGACTGGAAGCTGGGCAGCAGTGGCTTCCTCCAAAAGCCCTCATGAGCCAGGCTCTCTGCATGGTGCAGGCGCATTTGTTTTTTAATTACAAGTGCAGAGGGGAAGCTGAAAAGCAAGGCCCAAGGGTGGGACCCCATGTGAACCCCAGTGCAAAGCAGGCAACAGCTATTCTCTGGTTGACAAAATAAGATGGAAGGAGGAGGCCGAAAAGAAAAGCAACTCTGAAGAGAAAAAGCTAAGTACAAACCAGATCTCTATGCTAGAAGAAGAAACAAAGTTGGTCTGATAGAGCCTTAAAACAGCCTGGGTGGCCAGCATGGAGGCTGAGGCAGGAAAATCCCCACAGCCTACAACCACTGACAGCCCTGCTGAGAAACCGAACACCACCGGTACCAGGCTGCCCAGCAGAACGGGCCGGAAAACACAAATCACTTGTATTCCCACCCTTACCTCTGTTTTGAACAAACAGGACTGGCAAGAGGAAAGGAGCTGCCCAAAAGGAAAACAACCAAAAAGTCAGAAAGACAACAAACCCAAGAAAGAAGTCCTCCATTTAGAATTTGTTCATTCTTTGGACAGGTGCTCTTCCCTGTATGCAGCACCTTTTACTACTGAAATACACAGGATGATTCTGTGTGACTGATGGCAGCTTCAGAACTTGCTGAGAAAACCAAGAATCATAAATAAAAATTAACTCCCCTGAAAAGGAGAAGAAACCTTTTCTCCCTGTGCCATTGGGCATTGGGTATTTTGTCTCAGCAACTAAGACATTTTCGTTAGCAGTTGCCTCAGTGTGCTGATATTTCTAATCCACAAAACCTACTCACAAATAAAAGATCATTGACAGAGGGAAATACTGGGAATAAAGCCAGGCTAGGAAGGTGGTCTTTCCTTACAGGAGTTTCTAAAATGCTTCTCCACCTCTTTACTTTCTGAAAAATACAAAGTTTTTAAAACATCAAACTTCATGATCAATGTTTTAGCCAAACTGTGGTGAGAAATGCTCATTTAAATTTTAAAAAACTGATATGGTTCCCTAAGACTTTCTGACCATAAACTTGTGGCACACAGACTTCCTGAAGAGCCCTAAAAGTCTGAAAAGTAAAAGCTAATGTAAAAATAAGATGTATGCCACCTGTATTTATAGTATGAACTGAGAAAACTTGGATTAATTCACAGGAAGGAACATTTCTTTCTTAGAGAGACAGTAAGGATGAGTAAAAAAAAGATAAAATGTTCCGGGATGGCTTTAAGATCCACTTTTAAGAACTCTAATCATCCCAGGGTAAAACTTCAGGAGGGCTGAAGCCAGAACTTTGAAGAGCTCGAAAGATCAGCCCCGCCGGGGGGAGTGAGAAGGGTTAGAAAACCTGACCTTAATCAAAGTGCTCAGAGGCTATAAATAGAAGCAGGTGTCTAAATCAAAGACAGAGCAGGACCCCAAATGAGAACCATCCTGGAGCACACAGGCATGGGTCTGGGATGGTTTAGGGAGCTGAGAAAGTAGCAATTGTTGGAACCGAGCACTAAAAATAGGAAGTATACTCCAAGTCATACCTCACGTGCTCCCTTGAGCAGGAAAGTAATTCCTGCTGGAAGGCCAGGGGCCTCGGGCTCAAAGGAGAAAGAAGAAAAAGCTAAGTGTTATATGAGCTGAAATAAAAATGTCAATCTTTCTCATCCTCTGATTTCTTCTTTGAAAGTGTCAGGGAAAATGGTCATCGGCGCGTGGGGTTTTAAGGTGAAGTTCTTCAAAGATGATGGGATTCGTTCACCTGCTATGATCTGGCTTGGGAAATCGCTGTAATTATCGTTATTAAGTGTTTAAGAATCCGCAGGGAGGTGGGACATCAGACCCAGGACACCAAAAAAACTATAATCTACCGCCGCACCCTGCGCCGGGAACCCTGGTGTCTGGCAGATTGGAAATCGCCTCAGTTTGCGGCTCACCTCTGGGAATCGATAACTTGGGATTTCTGCTTCTGGCCCCATGCACTGGCTGCTGTCCCTCAGCGTCCACCCTTAGGAGCACGCAGATATCCTGGGCTTGGAACAAATGGTGAAGACCACAGGGGGCTGACACACCCGGGCTCCTCTGCACCCACAAGGGTGTCAGAAACACACAGGTGAGGGTGAGCAACAAGGGAAGCTACCGCCAGCAGAGGAAGTGCAGCGGGGGGACGGAAAAGGGACCGACAGGTGGAGGGAGAGGAAGGGGCCATAAAAAGAGCGAGGGTGTGCCAGGCGCATGGCCAGCTCCGCTCTGGGATGGGGTCACTATGCTCTCCAACACACACTCATAGCATTTTTTTAAAGGTGAAAAACCTCTAAAATGAGAACATAGTTACTGTGAAAGCATCACTTGAATTAGACAAACACATTTATCTTGCAGATCTTCAGATACCTAAGCAAAATTGTTTCAAATTCTGCCCTCAGGATGGTCTCTGTCCGGTTACACGTGACCGGAAGGGTCCGAGAGCCACCTGTCTAGGAACGAGACCTCTCTGGCTCCTATTGGGGCGTCCCTTTATCCTCACCACAGACCGGTTCTGCCTGCCCAAGGCTGCCTGTTCCCAGGGTTCAGCTTAGCGTGTGTGTTGTGGCTCAGTGGGGCCCCCACGGCGCCCCACAGGCCGGCTGTTCTTACCCATGAACTTTCTGGTTACAACCACAGGATTTTTCACAAACTATGTATTTATTAGGTGATGATTCACGGTCTATATCCTGTCACCAGACCTTATGCTCCAGAGAAGCAAGGACCACATCTATGTCATTACCTAACGACACACATCATGCGTGGCACATAAAGACATATTTGTTTAAAGAATGGCAGCAGCCCAGACGTGGTGGCGCACACCTGTAATCCCAGTGCGTGGGCTGAGGCAGGAGGATCGCTGTGAGTTTGAGGCCAGCTTGGGCTACACAGTGAGTTCAAGGCCAGCCTAAACTACACAGTGAAGCCCTATCTCAGACAAAAAAGAAAACAAAAAAGAAACGAAAAACAGTTACGGGTTCCGGGAAGCTCTCTGCGTGCGGAGCACAGCCTTGTCCCAGGGCTCTCTGTCATCGACCCCCCAGTGTAGCCATACTCTGGGCATCCTCCCTTCCCCCTGGGCCTGCTGCTTGTCCGCACATCCGATGCCACCTAACAGGCCACTAGCTGCGGGCAGACAAGCAGGAAGCACCCTGGTTACTGCGTGCACCCCTCTCTGCGCCTCTACTTACCCTCCTGCCGAGGATCTGGTTGATGGCCGCGCTCTCCTTCAGCGTGCACTCGGCAACCACGTTGGCCCTCATCTCTTTCATGTACAACATGAATGCATTCAGAGGCTTCTTAATGTGAGGTCTTTTTGGCTCCTGCTCCTTTCTCTGTTCGTGCTGAGGCTTCCTAAAAGGCGGATGGGGGAGTGGAGAGGGTGAGGACAAGGCAGGAGGAAGGAAGGCGGGGCGTCTGGTTCACAGGAGAACCCAGCAGGCCTGGAGCCCCAAGGACAGCGCCCAGCCCTGGGGTAGGAAAGCGCAGGGCTCTGTCCCAGGGTGAGGGGCCCCCTCTGCGAGAGTGCCTCTCTAGCTCCCCAAGCACTGAACGAACAAATGGGCATGGGGGGGCATCCCCGTCACCTCAGCCCCATGATTCCTCTTTCAGAACACAGGTTCCTAAGGGCTGGGGGCCAAGGGCCTCGTCGAGAAGTTCATGAGACTTCTGACTCTTCCCCCAAACACACACACACCGCTGCTGCCTGTGCACACATCAGCAGAGGCTTCATGGGCCCGCACATGCTGCTGCCGCACCTCCCCCCCCCCTCCCCCGCAGGACTCCAGATGACCAGGCAGCTAGGTTCCTGCTTCTCCAGGCTAAAGGAGCCACCTGCCCTCGCAGTCCGAGGCAGGGCCAGTCTGCAGGGACCCTGGGCTCTGCTTGTGGCTCTTCCTTCAATTCTGTGCTGCAGGAGCCACAAACTGGGGTCAGTGCGTTTCCAGGAGGCCGTGGGGCAAACCTGCTCAGCTCCTTCACTCAGACACTCTCCGGGCCTCTCGCTTTCCAGGCTGAATTCAAACCCAGTGGGGTTCAGTTCTGCAGCCTGCTCAGAACATTCCCCATCCTGGAAAGGCTCCCACCACCTCGCAAGGCCACTGACCTCTTGGTCTCAGGACCTGCCCCATGCTCAGGGACACAGCCTTCCAGGCACACGGAATGCACTACAGCAGAGAGGGGAAGATGACAGGAGGAAGGGACAGTGCGCCCGCCTACTTACACGTGCATTAGGTCACTGTCGGTGTGGGGGTGCTCCTGTTTGACCTGAGGTGTGACAATAGCTGGATGAGGGATGCCAGTTGTGTGGGGACCGGGAGGACCAGGGATCATGTGATGGGAGAACCTACGAGGGGGACAGAGAAGACAGCAGTGTGTGCCGTGGGCCCCAGCGGCCGGCGCCAGGCGCAAGTGGCTACCGGGGAAGGCACGGCTTTCCTTAGCGGGTGAACTACGCCTTACAGAGGGCTAACAGTTGTTTTTTTCTTTCTGTATTTAGCTGAAAAATTATAATTATTCTGTGTATTTTTTTTTTTTTTCAAACTAAGAGTAGAACTTGACACTTCTCCTGGGAAGGTAGGAGGTCACAGGATGAGAGAAAGAAAAAAAAAAAAAGAATCATTTTTCTTGCAAAGCAGTTTTCAAGTAAAAATGTAAATAAAATTATGAACCTATATAGCATTTCATTAAGGTTAATTTTCAAGTGGCTGGTCAGTGTAAGCTAGAGGAGTCTCATTTAAAAACCTCTGCCTACATCCGCAAACCACTGCGCGAAGCTTTCTCACGTTGTTGGCCTCTGTGTTCATGTCAGACATTAATGTCTACGTCATTAGTAACAGGGGCAAGTAGGAAAGGGACAGGAAGGTTTTCTTTTAGTTTCCCATTTAATCAAGCTTCCATTCTCAGCTTCCAAAATGTCCTATGAAGGTGCAGTCATGTCTGAGGGTTCTACAGTTATGGAAACCTGGTAAGAGTTAAGGGAAAGATTTCATTACAGGGAGGTATACAGTTTTGCATCAAGGTAAAAACTATGTAAGCTAAAAGCTTGTACCTGATGATGCTTGTACAGCACTGCTTAAAATACCTGCCACCAGCTAACACAAGGGAAGAGAACTGCCATGCAGGAAAAATAATGCCATACTCTCAACAAGAGCTCTGCAGCGATGTGGCTATGCCTTAGAGATTCTTGCTTTTCAAACTGTTTTAAAGTAAACCTTAAATTCCACAGAGACAACAGTCTCAGGTCTTTCATCACAGCCTATACCATTACTTCCTTCATCTAAGAAGGAACTCTGCCTGGATATGTAATATTCCAGAAAGAAATTTCTTTAACTATTAAGGAGGCATGGTAAAAATACAAGTATTTGGCCAAATAATGATGCACTGCTACATGTACTATTTTTAAAAATACATGACTAAAAATCCTGTCATTCGACAGTTCTTACAGCATCACAAAGTGTAAAAAGGTACTTTAGGGGGTAGAATACTAATTCCATTCCCCTACCCCAGCCAGCTAGATTGACAACTCAGTAAACAAATCGTACATATGTGTATGTACACACATACATGCATATTTTTTCTTTCTTTTTCCTTTAAAGCCGAAGTTCACCGAGAAACGGCAAGCTTCACACCCCTTTGAAAAAGACTGGCAGCCTGCTGAGGCCCACGCGCCGAGACCCTGCGGGGGACACTCGCTCCCTGGAAAGCCACGCCGCACACAGACAGGCACAGGAGTGTGTGCACCAGCAGGTGCGCCGTCCTCTCCAGAAGCAAAGCATCACACAGACCACCTGCAGGCACACAGACGGCGTCGTGGCCTTGCCTGCACTTAAAGCGGGTCCACACACGCCTTGAGTTGCACACTAGGATGAACGCGCACGCACGCCACCGCCTGTGGCCCTACCCCCGCGGTCCCAGGCCATTTGCAAACACTGCTGCGTTACACAGATTCAACTCTGCTCAGCGGAAGCCAATCTCAGGAAGCTCAGGCCCAACTGTGTGAGTTCCAGCCCCTCCTGCCCCAGGATGGCGAGTCCAGCGAGCTCCTCTGGCCACGCCCCCTCCGGGGACTTCCGGGTGACCACAGTTCCCCAGGTGGAGCTGCTGCCCGTGCAGTCGCCCCTCGGTGGCACCTAGGGTGGGAGCCAGGCACACAGCACACACACACAGGCGGGAAGGCGCCCTGCTGGCTGGGGCTGGGGCAAGCGGGGTGCAGGATGCAAGCATGAAGGCCACCCCACCTACCTGGACATGGAGGTGTCGACCGACAGGGAGGATGGGTAGGGCTGCCTGAATCCACCCGAGATGGGGTAAACAGGCTGACCTTGCCTGAGGTCACAGAAGAGAGGAGCCGTCAATGACGCAACACCGTGACCACCCAGCACCAGAGTGGGGGAGGGGCGGCATCAGTGGGTGTCACACACCTGTCCCCCACCCGATCAAAGTTCTGAGAGCCTGGAAGAGAGCTTTCCCCCTCTCCACTAGGGAAGCAAAGAGCCCAGCAATACTTGTCTTTGTCCCTCCTCTCTCTGCTCTGAAGAAAGTAGGCCCTTCATAAGCTTACTGAAGTGGGGCACAGTGGTCCATAGCTGCAATCCCAGCACTCAGGATGCTGAGGCAGGAGGGCTGCCCTGAGTTCGAGGCCAACCTGGGCTCCATAGTGAATTCAAGACCAGCCTGGACTATATAGTGAGACCCTTTCTCAAGTAAACAAAAGCTTCCTGACTACAACTCAGCCCTAAGAATGATGAACTATCCCCTTCAGCTTAGTAAACTGAGAATCTTTGAGAATGTCAGAGAAGGGAGGAAAGGAGGATATAAAATTTTATATTTACATGAAAATGACTAAACATTACAGAGACACTGCCCCTTTATCCCCTTCTATCCACATGGTAGAGTCTAGAAATTAAAGAGTAATTCAAGGGTTATTTCTCTCCACCCCAAGAAATCCAGCCTTCCCTCTGTTCTTTCTGCTTCTCACTTTTTTCATGTACTCAGTCTGTGTCCAGTCGCCTGAGAGAAACCTCAGCCAGGATCCCTGCCCTCAAGGCGCTAAGTTCAGACAGAATCCAAGATGGAGGTCTGAAAGTGCACTGCGATCTGGACCCCATGGCCCTCCCCTGCTGAGGGACAGATGCTGAGCGTCCAGGTGGGAGACAGGGCCAGCCTGTGGCGTCGTGGGAACACCAAGCCAATGGGAGAAGAGATGCTGAATGAAGTCAAGATGCTGAATGAGGGGCAAGTGGAGAGGCGAGGGGTGGGGTCTGCAGCCAACCCGGGACATGGAGGTGTCTCGTGACAGCGGGTAGGGACAGGCTACACACCCCCTCTCCTTCTTTCCACCACATATTTCCCTTACGTCGAGGAGTTTATAAAACTCGAGGGGAGCAGTAAAAATGTGTTTGGGAATAAACAACCATTACGAAGAAAGAGGAATAGTATTTGGATTCTGAACAAAATGAAAGCCCCTGAATCGACATTTTGCTCCTCTGAACTGAAATCGGCTGCATTCTTTATTCACATCGAAAAGATGCTTTCGTTTCGCTGAACCTGAACCTCTCCCTGCTCGGGCATCGAGTGCGCGTTTGCCCACTTACAGGCAACGTAGTTACACAATGTGCCCAAGTTCATGTTTCAAACGTGTAAGTTGTTATAAAAAAAAAAAAAAGAACCTAGAAAAAGCAAAAAGCCACCCTGAGTGCTAACTTTGAATAGGCAGAGTGAGCGCCCAAAGCCACAAATCCACTCCGTAAAACTATAAGCTTCAAAGCAAAGGCTACACGGTCATTTTCTACCCATATTAGCAAACGAATTCAATCCATTTCAAAGTCTATGTTTCTTAATCTTTCAAATTGAAATGAAAGAAACTTAGCGCCTTGCTTGTGAGTGTGAAATCCCCTCTATCCCACGAGTGTGAACACCCACACAGCTCATTTCCAGGGGCAAAACGGGGAGCAAGTGTGTCCAAGCCCTGGTTGGGGGTTGCAGGGAGGATCTTACCAGCCAAGAGGAGGGGTGATCTGTCCAACGCCACCCGGAGACAGCGGGTAAAAGGTGGGGATGTCAGGGGCCGGAGGGTGTCTGGACATGCCTAAGAAAGAGAACAGAGAAGCAGTGTTTGCAGTCAGAAAGGCAAGCGAATGCTTTATGCCGTGAACACGTATGGAACATGTATGGTCGGGACAGCATTCTTTCATGAGATCCAATGAACAAAAGTCAGTCCATGAGTTTTGCTGAAGACGTAGACATCTGGAAAATCAGGATCTTCCAAATCTCCTGGAGGAATAAACCCGCTGCCAGGAAAACAGTCATCCAGACAGACTTTTCAAAGATTCGTTTTGCCCTCATTCTTTCATTTGGGAGAAGAAAGAGGCAGGCAGTTATTCTGAGGAGAATGGAAGCCAGTGGTCTTGTCTGGTGCTCGAGGACCAGGTGCGTCGTTGCCCTGTTCCTGTCTTCGCTGGTTCCCTCACGGGCACACAGATTTGTGCAGTGCAGCACCTCAGGGGATCAGAGATTAATTAGGAATCATCGGCAGTCCCACAATAGTCACACTTGATACGATTCATTTGGTCTCCATCCCTTGGACTCCCAGTAAGCCCCGCATGCAGCGGCGCCCTCCGGACACCAAGGTCACGCTGCCCTGGAATAGCTGTGTTCCCCAGGCGAGGACAGGTCAAGACAGTGTCCCCAAAGCTGTGAATACCACGTAGAGGTCACTCCTAATCCTCCTCCCAGAGGACCGCCTTTTGTGGACAGCTAACCTTATGTGCGAAAACCAACCAACTCCTCCAAACCCATACAGAACAAGACAATTTCACAAGATGTAAAATAAAAATTCAGACTTGATGTACTTGGGTGAAATTTTTCTGAAAAGAGCCACACAATCACTTGTCACAGCGAGTCGTGGCCTTGAAGGCCACGGTGGAACCCACACCCAGCACACGCCCAAGTTTAACACCAATGGATGGAAACACCCTGGCTGGTAGGCAGAATTGGGAGTGCATGCTCCCGAAGAGGCTCCGTGCCTGCCTACAATGCCTGAGAGCATCTTGTGGCTCCTGAAAGACACTGGAGGCCTTGGACATATGGTAATGACTTAAGAAAATGCTGCTTTCAAAGTGGTTGTTAATTTGACTTTGAAGTTTGAACAAACTACTTCTCAATTCTTACAGGAAGTAGGTAGAAAGAAGAAAGGTCTTAATCTCTCTCAACATTTTGCTGTTTTTAAAACAATTGTCTCAAATCTCCTTTTTAAAGTTTTTCATTTTTTCTTCTCCTAGAAATACTGATTCTTTTGATCCCAGTAGACCTTAAGTTCTACACCCTGGGATTTTTTTTCCTTGGGGCTGGAAAAGTTGCAGGGGCCTGTGCTAGTGATTGTTCAAGTCTCAGGTCAGGGGGAAGGTTTTTGTATCTGTTTTGATTTTTCTTTTTTAACTTGCTACCCTACTTGCTCTGAGGTCCAGAAATCTCCAAATGTCAGGGTCTGCTGATGTTTGAAACAAAAACAGAAGACAATACAACCAGGCCAGCTCAGTAAGGCATTAGAAGCTCAGCAGACGTTTTTATTATATGAACTTGAAAATCATGGCTGGGAGTCAGAGATACGCTGAATGATCAATTTAACCCCTGTATGTCACTAATGCGGAAAGTAAGGTCCAGGGACGTTAAGCGACATGCAGACTTCTTTTTGGGTACATATAAAATAGGTTTTGCTCTGGGACACAGAGAAGTGACCGCTTGTGGCTGTCCAAGCTCCTCTATGTTGGAAGGCACTGTGCTGGGCCTTGAGTCCACAGGACATGATGGCAAACTGGCTGGACTTGGTTTTTCTGCTGGGAGGAGGACGAAGGGAAGTAGCATTTACACCTGTGCGCCAGGTCTGATATGCAAATTTAGAATGACCGTGTCCACTGAAATCCTACTCGTCTGTGAAAGGCCCCTGTCCTGGGCAGTTCTCTCTCATTTTTACAGCGCTGAGAAATCCATTTCTTCTTGGGGTCTTCACCTACTTATCTGTATTTTTAACGTTGAACGTGGGTGTCAGGCATTTCATTTTACAATTATTTGCACAAATGACTTCCTTTATGTACAGGCTCTTGAGGAGAGCAGACCACACTACCAATCTGTGTGTCTGTGAAGGAGTCTCTCGGTAAATACTTCTAAATGACTTAGCAAACAAAAAAGTGAAATAAAAAGTGTTTAAACACCCACTCCCTAGGCTGGGCCGACACAGTTAAGCATTTTGCAGGTATATATGAGCATGTAGGTCATTATATGAGCAAAACGTGAAGCTCTGTCTCCTAAATAGCTCCTGACCTTTGTCTTCCTGTGCCCAAAGATGTGTTATCTCTCTGCCCACTGCTGTGTCCCAGAGATACACTCCACATTGCCTGTTAAACTACTGCTGATTGAGCAGCACAGCTTGAAGGATTTTGAAACTCTTCTAAGTAAGTCTGTGAGTGTAAGTAAAATAATTCTGGAGTCAGACTGTGTGAATTAGCCACTCACCAGCTGTGGATCTTTGAGGAAGTTCTTTATTTAGTTGTCACTGTTTTGTAGCATTTGAATAATAACAGAGGTTGTCATAAGTGTATGGGAAAGTACCTTCCACAAAGTATAAGTGTTTGTTTTTGTTTATGAGGTTAAAATAGGTAAGACAAAACTAGAACCAGTATTTTATAAAAGCTCTTTCCTTTTAATAATTGGACCAGACTGACAGCAGGAAAAAAGTTACTGACATTAACTTCCTTTCTCTTTCCTGTATACAGATGTAACATACACGGGGTGTGTGCGTGCAAAACTAATATGGTGACTCCCAGGGAATTAACCTGAGGTTGTTCTGTTTTTGCATGAATGAGAATCGGTCCCAAGGCAAACAGCTTGTGCCTATGGCCTGGTTCTTGAGAGGTCAGACATGGCTGTGCTCACCTTTTCCAGGAAAGCTGATCAGACTGCCAGGACCACAGGGCCCAGCCTGTGTCTCAGCCCCAACTCACTCTACCTGGCTGGGGATGCACCCACCCAAAAGGCCAGCAGCAGTGCAACAAGAGACCCATTGAGCCTAGATTTTTGGCCATGAAGGTACTCCGGTGTAATTACATAAACTCAGTATCATGTCAGAGTTTACAGTATCCCCAGAGGTACTGGATGATGAAGTACAAGGGGAGATAAAAAATACAGCGATGTTTAAATTTTAAAAAAGAAATTATTATACTAAAAAACACATTACCATGAATCCCCCTCATGGTCTTCCACCTCACTTCAAGCACACTTACCTCATTGCTCTTGCCACTTTCTGAAGCAGTATTTTTCTAGATGTTTTTACAAGGTGTGATCAAAAGTACTGTGAATGCTGCTGCCATGTGCCATCCAATAGAAAGGCAGGTTCATAAAAACATGACGCTGTGTCCTCGCCTGACTCATTCACTGGATCTGGCACTGCGGGACTTGTGGCTCCCCTCAAAGTCAAAATGACCACAAAAGGAAAACGTTTTGAATGGATTCAGGATATAGAGGCAGCCAGGACAGCACAACTAAAGACACTCAGGAAAGAGGACTCCAGAGCTGCTGCAGAACGTGGCAAGAACCATGGGGAATGTGTCTGAACCCAGGGCTGGGTATTCTGAGAGGCATTCATGCAGTGTGTGTCTTTTACTGTAATATAATTTTTTTTATGTGAACACACACTATGTTTCTTCCCCCTCACAACTCATACACAGATCCCAGCACAAATCTATAATTTAAAACAGGATCATTATGCACAAATAGTATGTGGAAGACCAAAATCACAAAAATTTGTAAACTTAAAACAAGACTAGAGAGACAGCAAGCAGACAGCTTCTGGTCATGCCACTAGTCCCTCCCTGGTAGTTCTGCAGTTTGTTTAAAAAAAAAAACCCTTTGAGAAGCAAGGGTATAAATTACAATTCAGCAAAAGAAGTTAGGAAACCAGGAGGGATGGAAAGAGGAAACATAAATATGACTGGTAATCAGTCACAAACTTGTCTCTTTTTAAAAGTGAACTAAGCCTAGAATCCTCCAGAGAGAAGCTACTAAACCACGAAGTGTTATTCTTTTGAATCAGCACTTCCAACAAGGCCTAGGACGCAATAAGGACTATTTGTTAAATAAATAAATGAATATTGAAATACCGCTGGACTCTTTGCTGCATGCTTAGGGTCTGTATCTGTCTGTCATCCACATCTTCATGGTTCCAGGCAGACTCCTATCTCAGCACCCAAACTCACGGTGACCGGATCATACTTCCCCGCCCAACTCCGCCTCTTCCTCAGCCTCCTATCTCAGCTCCCCTTCTCATGGTGTCCCCACAGGCCTGTCCCTCTGATGTTCCTTAGGAAAACTGGAACCTCTGCACATGATTCCTGCCTTCATAATGGAAAGGTCCTTGGGATCCACTCAAGTCCAAGTGCAGCAGTAACTAAGTCTGAAGGAAGCGTTTACTTCAACAGTGGAAGAGCTCAAGTCACACAGTGTTTAATACAGGAGTGGGACTGTCCTGTGGATACTTGTTTTTTGTTTGGGACAGGGTCTCACTATGCAGCCCAGGTTAACCTTAAACTCACTGTGGTTCTCTTGCCTCAGCCTCCTGAGTGCTGGGTTACAGAGTTGGGCCACCATACCAAGCTAAAAACCACTTGTTTGTACATGTTCCTTCAAAGCTGCTGTGCATTATAAGCCCAGCTGGACAGAAGAGTGAAATGCAGGCAGGGCAAATTCTACACTTTTGTGTTCTCTGCTTTCAAGAGGTTTTATGAGGTCTTTTATCTTGAACTCTGAACACCCTGTTAAAGTCAAGTGTGCGGTGCAGAGGAAAAGCAACAGCTGTCCTGACGACAAGCTGTCCTGGAGGTGGCCCTGGGGACGTGGGGCCAGAGGTCAGGACAACCACAGCGCTTTGTCTTTTATCAGCCCATGCCCAGGCACATCAGGCAAACTTGGACAGTTAGCATTTTCAGGCCAGACCTTCTCTAACGTGTTTCTTTCTGTACAGGAAGTGGAAGTGGAGCTTGGAATCCCTGTAAAGGAGCCAAAGAGAATCCACGCTGCTCTGACTTCCATAGACATAGTTTTATGCTTAATTTCTTATAAGGGTGCTGCTAAATAACAAAAAAAGGATAACTTCAAGTAGGAGCAAAACTGAATAACCGGAAGAACTGCAAGAGGCTTGAAGGTAACATATCTAAAGCTATAGTCTCCTACTTTGCCCCTTTTTTGCTGTTTAACTATAAAAACATCACCTTCAATGCTTTGCACACTCATCCCCCTTAGCCAAAGTTCTAACAATACTGGGTGGAAAATTCCAGAAATAAACACTTTTAGAAGTGTTAAACTGAGCACTGATCTGATGAATTCTGTGCCACCCCATTCTGCCCCCGAGATGTAAATCGCCCTTCTGTCCCATACGCAGCTGCCGGAGCACTGAGCTGTGGACTGAGTTATCACATCGGCTGACCTCAGCATGACACTGCTGTGCCTGTGGTAACGTCACCCTTACTATACTTGAAAATGGCCCTGAAGGACACAGAGTTACCCTGGGAAGTTCAAATACGCCGAGGCAAAGTCATGAAATACTTCTAAGTGGAAAGGTGAAAGTTTGGGCTTCACAAGGAAAAAAGAAAAATATGATGATGCTACGAAGATCTACAGTATGGAAAAATCATTTGTGAAAAAGAAGGACACGAATTGTGCTAGTTTTGCAGTCCTGCTGCAAACTGCAGAAGTTTTACTCGCAGCTCATGTAACTGCTTGGTTAGGATGGAAACGTGTTACTGGTGTGCTTTGGTACCCAGGGGCCAGGGCCGGGTCCCCGAGGGTGGGGACAGAGACAGGGACAGGCCCCCGAGTGTGGCACTGCTGTCCTGCTGAAGTGCACCGCAGAGCACTGGGCTATTTGCTTGCATGTACAACACATTAGTTTGTACCGTGACACACAGATTTTCAGAGCTGTCACTTGGAAAATGACCCTACTATACTTTTTTTATTTTCAATCCTGACAAAGAAGCAACAACAAACTTTCTGGGTCCTGTAAAGCACCAAGCTCCTCTTGTTCACAGCTGCCTTTCCATCCAGGCCATGACCCAGAGCAGAGGTGCCTGAGGGTCCCAACTCACAGGGGCCTGGGCTGGTGGTGCTCACCTTGCTTGGAGTTGACATCGGACCGGATGTGTGGCGGGTGCGAGCCCGGAGAGAAGTGCTCGTCGCTGTAGGTGATGAGGGGCGTGAGGGGGTGCACTGCATGCGAAGGCTGCACCACGGGCACTTTGTTGGACTGCAAAGAAAGCACAAGGTCCACGGTTAGTGGGGTGTCCGACTCTTATCTCCTCTGCCCCTCAACATCACCCAAGAGCAGAGACCAGTCATCAATGTAAGCAAAACTCAGAAGCACTCCAGACTGCGCAACTGAGCCGGCCCATGGAGGCCCCTACACTGTCTCTCAGAAAATCTGCTCCAAGTCCATGAATGTCCCCCAAAGAGACCTGGCTACTTCCCCAGGGCCTGAGAGATTTAGGTCCGTTACCCGGGTTCCAGGACTCTCCACGCATACTTATGCTTGTTTACAGGCCAGTTTTATTACTTACCCTGGACGTTTGAAACTACACGACAGTAACACTTACTAAACATCCAGGTAATCTCTTTGGACTTCATCAACCTGTAATCTGTGATCATTCTGATTGCAGACAAAATTAAAGTCCACCACCCCACTCCCAGGCGCTAAGCAACTCAGTAAAGGCAACTCTGGGTAACCTAATGGGGAGATTGTTTTAAAGAAACTCTACCCAATGATAACACATAGCATTTTTGGAAAATGCTACGGGAGTGGATTCAAGTGTTCTCACCACAAAAAATAACGGTTATTTAGGCAGATTCAACTACTCCACAATGTACACATAATGCAAAAAAAGTATACATTAGAAATACAATTTTATGTTAGTTAAAGAACAATAAAGAAGAAAAAGGAATTCTACCCTTCCCTCAAAGAAAAGAGACCGAACACAATTATATACAGGTAAAGGATGCCTCTGATGTCACACCCAACTACTAATTACAGCCATCTCCGGAAGGTCTCATTTGGAAGCACTTTAGTAGTGAGTAACGTGGGCTTAGGATGAACAGAATGTAATGAATTCGCTGGTTCGGGCACGCCTGCACCATAATCACTTTGAATTACAGAGACTTGACGGTACTGTGGATGTACAGCTATATCTGAAGTCAGTTTCTCCAGCAAATATTCATAGTACTATTACTTTTTTCAAAAAAAAAAAGAGCAGTGCTGCAAACAGCACACAACTCGAACTGGTTAAAATGTAGGTCCATGTCGCCAATGGGGGCCACATCTATGGTGTGCACTAATTTCGGATTTGATGCTTTTTACAAATTACATGCTGAAGTATGCAGCTCCAAGGGGAAGGCCTACCCTCAGGAAAGTTAGGAGCAACCAGCCCGGTAACACTTCACTCTTTCTGCACCCTATCATTACAACCTCCACCCAACAACTTGCAGGGGGCAGAGGTAAAGGGAGGGAAAATCACCCTTTTTTGGACAACGATGTAATTTCCATTCTAGATTTTCTCTACTTTGTAATTATCAGCTCCTCTCTAATGGCCGAACTTGCATAACTCGCAGAGCCCTTGGCGTTTATTAAATTGTGTACCATTATCAAAACCACACGGTTTTTCTCCACACACCTCAGCACATCCATGCATATGAACGTGTAAAATGTTTTTAAAAATCTTTTAATGCTTCTCCAGTGTCAACGACGCAGTCTGCCAAATACACAGAACAGGGCCCTGAAATACAAGGTATGAAAATGCTGAGCAGGGTGGGTGGACTGGGACAAGGACAGGCTGCTGTTAGTATACATTCTTTTTAAGATGGAAAAGAAGAACGATGCCCAAATGCTCAAATGAATGTCTCAACTGCAGAAGGGCTACTTTGACCTTCATTCTGAGAGTCTCCAAAGAAGCACAACTGCAAAACATCTACAAAAATATTTTCTTGGGGTGGTTATAGGTAAGCGGTGCAGAAATCTTTGGGGAATCTACACATTACCCCTGCTTTTCACATGCCTTTCTCATTTCCCAAGCACCACCTTAAGGAACCTGCAGTAGCAGGCAGCATTTTAATGTCTGACCTCTCCCTCCAGTCAAACAGCTCTGAAGCCGATGCCATGAATTTTTGCTAAATTATGCTATCCTTGCTCTCCTCTTAATTTTACGGTTTTCAACACAGATTTGCTTTCCTGTGGGAAGGAGATAAGAAGCTGAGGATTTTAATTTAAGCTCTGGCCTTGTTTTATATTTTGCAAGATGGATAGCAAAAGCAGTACTAGTAGGTGTGTTACAGCCAACAAGTATCACATCCATTTTGGTGGCCAAATAATAAAAGCAATATGAAATCTCAACAATACACGTGAGCGGAATTCTAAGGGTCCTATTTTTGCCTTCTGCTGTCCATCTCCACCGAGAGTATACACGGAACAAAGTGGATTCCAACCCCGCTGCAGATACCTGACACAGCGCCAGACAGTCAAGTGTCCGCAGCCCTGGGGAGTGGGCGTCCGATGCCCAGAGTCACTGCCTTTGATGTCACTCTACTCACACACGAAGTGTGAGCCCTGCTGCCCCAGCTGATTCTCACAGAGACAACGTGGCCACTCTGAGTCCCACTGTTCCGATCTCCAAACAGTGTGGTGCATTTTCTGGTGCGGAATGAGAGAGGGGAAAAATAGCCAACCCCTCCCCTCGGTCTCTGCAGACCAATGTGCAGAACTGTACTGTGATGCGCAGCTGTCTGTGCAGGTGTATGCGCATGTGCGTGTTTGCGAAGCACCCGAGATGTTCCCAGCACTACTGCAGCATTGATAATAAACACAAGGGGCAAGGTCCTGGGGCTTGTTCTCGTGCAGCTTGCTTCCCAGGGGTCTAGAAGCTGGGACAGACAGCAAGAGCTAAGTAACGGGTCAAACAGTATGTTTTAAAAATAAAACAAGCAAAATCTGAAAAGAAAGCATCAAGAATGGTGAAGAAAGTGAACCGGTTGATGGGCGAGGTGGTGTAGATCTACACCTATGCGTTTAGATGGTGGCAAAGCTCTAAGAAGCCCCGAGCCACAGAGTCCAGCTGCTTTCTGAAGGAAGCTGAGAAACAGAGGTCCCTGTAGAAGGGGTGTGGAAGCCAGGGCCCTGGCAGCACTCAGCACAGCAGGGCACTGCTCAGTCCCCAGCCCAGTGACAGACGCGCTGATGACACCACAGAGAGAGAGCCCTAGGCCTCTTGATTCCCTGCACTGCCGCTGCAGGGAGGAGAAAGTCAGCCTAGGGCTCTTACTCTGTGCTGGGCGCCAGACACCCAGAATCTCACTTCCTGTAGCCAGGTCTCCTGAGCTCTCCTCAGAAAGGAAGGGGCGGGGGCTGCTGGTTTTTAGTAACAATCACAGCAGCCACCACTGCTGGAGCACTGCTGTGTGCTCAGTCTCTACCCTCACAACACCCACGGGGTGGGTACTGTCACTGTCTCCCTCCCACGTGGGGGACAGGCTGGGAGAAGCTACGTGACTTTCCTGAGGACACAGAGGTAAGGCCCGGCTCCCTAGGACGGACGCCAAGCCTGCTGCCAGCACAGCCAAGTTTGTGTGGTCCTGGACATGGAGCTGACCGCCTGGACCGTCCTCCATGGCATGTGGCATCAGTGAAATGTTGTGTGGTCTCTGTCCTGACCCAGGGGTTACAGTGGATAAAGAGGGACCTCAGCGTGGTGGTCAGAGCTGTGGAGACTCAAGGGCTGCCTTTCTCCAAGATGAGGACATTGTGGGATGCTGCCTGGCTGCTGCCCAGTGGGGCCCTGCAGGTGACACCACAGCTGATAAAACCCACACTGCCTGTGGACACTGAGTGGGTGCCACTTAGAGGCCTGAGAGCCACTCCCACAGCAGCATTCCCAGAAATGACCCGTGCGCGCTGGCAGGAGCTCAAGGTGCCGTGAAAGCTGTCAGCCTAGGAGTTTGTGGTTCTGGGAAAGGCAGAGAGTGGCTCAGCTCCCTGCTGGGAAGGGCCCCGGAGCCATGTCCCCTGTAGCCGCACTGCTACCCAAGCCAGAGTTCGGGGCCTGCCCGCAAGACAGGCCATGGGCCCACTCCAATAGCTGGCATTTATTTCATCCACGGTGCTCCCAGTAACCGCAGAGCACAGGGTTAGGATGAGGAATGCTTCATCTCGCTGCAGCCCTTCTGGCGGCACTGGATTTCTTTTCCTGGACTCTGAAGACACCTGGCACTTATGAAGTAAAGCCACTTCCTCACTGTGGGCCAAGTCTGAGGTGCCCAAGCACCGCACACCCAGGTGGACATGGTGATTTTCCCCCAGCTCGGTGTCAAAGTCCATGCTCCACACCGCACACAGCTCTGCGTGCACCTAAGCCGAGGGCCTGGGGCAGCCACCGTGGCTTTCAGATGTGAGGGCGTCCTTGGCTATGACGCAGTCCAGGTGACCAGGAGGAGTGCGACATGCTTCCTCCCGGCTCTGAGGAGCCCAGATTCCCGAGCCTGTCATCCAGTGCCTGGAATGCTTTCCTGCAAGGGGAAGGACCCTGTCACTGTCACAGGGGAAGGGATCCTACGGATGGACACGGCGTGCTCAGCGAGGCTGGGCTCTTCCAGCCACAGCAGCAAGTGGCTGTCAATGCAGGGAGGGTCCTGCTGCTGCTGGCTGGATCTGCTGTCCCTGCTCCTCCCACCCCACACAGCATGGTGCTCAGCTCCTCTCCACCTGTCCCAAGCCATCCTGCTCAGTGAGCGCGGCCAGCTGTGGCTCTGCCGGATAGGAGCACCCAGCCATTCAGAGATGACTGCTGTCACCGAAGGACCCAGAAGGACCACTGGCTAAGCTGCTCTAAAGCAAAGCAAGCCCCGAGCACCCACTCCACTCCAGGTCTCTTGAAGGAAGCGATAGTGAACCTTTAGAGACTGAATGCCCAGATTTTGACCCCAAACCCACTTATTTATCACAGAGTGCAAGCACTGCAATTAAACCTGAATATCCAGTGCTCGGCTGCCGGGACCATGCTGGAGCAGCTTGGCTCTCATGCTGACCAAGATGGCTCTGGGTGTGTCCCTAACTGTGCTCAGAGCACCCACTGAATTTCTCGGACTCGGTCCTCATCTGCAAAATGGGAGCTACTGACTCAGAGGATACCAAGGAACAACGAAAAGAACATCTAACTTGGGTCCTAGCACATCGTATGTACTCAACAGACACTAGTGGAATGGATTAAAAAGAGGCTATGTACCCAGAAGGTGAATTAGCATGGTTTCTCTTACAGGAGAAGCCCAAAGCATAAGTAATGTAAACAGTGGAATAAAAGGTAGACAGTAAGAAGCAGGGAAGTAGACCTTTTGCAGATGGGAAGGGAGACAAGGGAAGAGGAGAGGGAGGGAAATGAGAAGGACTACCAGGTGATGTGTGTATGTGCCGCTCCGCGTGGTGAATACACACAATGTATTCATTGTGTATCGCCAGCACACACTAATAAAACTAGAGGAGGGAGGGCAAAGAGGGCCAACAGATGAATCAGTATGCGCCAAAAGCTCAAATCACTCATTGAAGACACCCTGTATTATAAAAGTTTTCCTTCAGATGAGTATCTCACCCATGCCTGCACCCCCTCTCTGCCCTCACCTACTTCCAGTCTGTGCCTGAGACCTAAGACCTAGCTCTGTCCCTGGGGCCTGCGACCCCTAGCCCCATCCTGCAGGACCACACCGTGCTGGGGACCAGAAACCACTCCTGGCATCTGCCCGGGTATCTCCGAGTCGTGCAGGGTGCTCGGCTTTCAGGGGCTGCTTGGTCCTGAGCGGATCCCAGTCTAAGAGCACAAGCAGTCTCTGCTTGTCCCTTCTCTCCACATCTCAGCGGCAGCTCCCGGGACAAGGAATACTCCTGCAAATCCCCGGCTATCCGAATGAGCTTCTGTCTACGTGAATTTATCTGTAAATATCTATCCCATTAGAAATTAAGGAGAAATGTAAAAATACTGAATTCATTTTAAATGAATGGGATAAACCTTCTACATGCTAACAGAAAAATGTATGCTATGAAAACCATTTTCTAAACAAAATGAGAACAGCGTTGTTTCATTTTTTTTATTTTTTGCAAATCCCTTTAGAACCTGCTTTCATGAACACCAGTGGGGATTCTCACTGTCTTCTATGACATTCAAATCCCTCTTGTGACATGCAACCTTGGTCACCATCTATGAAGTCCAACCTGCTGCATGCGATCTGCTGCTGGACAAGAGTGAGCTGTTTCAACAGCACCTGTGGATACCTTCTCCACTACTGTCATAGACCCTGAAGAAAGGCAGGCAATTCCTAGCTGCCAAGAGCCAGAATCGCAGGCTGAGAGGGCTGGGCTCCAGTCTCGGGCTCCTGAGGGTCCCTGCCTCCTCGCTGGTTGTTAGGTGAGGCCCCGGCATCCCTGCCAAATTGTCTCACCCACCTCAAAGCAGCCGCGGCACAGTAAACCTGTTACAGCGCTGAATCTCCACTGTCCTCTTTCATGACTAGCACAGGCTTCCTCTTTGTTTTTATTGTTTTGGTTTTTGAGATGAGGAGTTATGAGGTAGTTCAGGCTGGCCTTGAACTCACTATGTAGCACAGGCTGGCCTCAAACTCGCAGCGATCCTCCTGCCTCAGCCTCCGGAGTACTGGGATTACAGGTGCGCACCACTGTGCCCAGCTTGAAGAGGCTGGGGTAGTGGGGTGTGGGGGGTAGTTGTGTAAGGGCAGATGGTGCAGTCCAGCCACATCAGTAAAGACAAAGACAATGCATTTAACCTTTTTGATTTCTTTCTTTGCTTTACAAGAAGCTACCATGAATTAATTGTTTGCAGATAAGTTAAAGTGCCACTGTACACGCGACTCTTAGTTTTTTTTTCTCTGTTACTCCATCTTTGCAGGACATAACGCTCACACTCCTCATGGCGAGTTGGTCCATTCTTTCTGCCTCCCTTCCTCCTCCTCCCTCCCCACTCCCCCATCTCTTGGCTCCCTCCCATGTGCAGAAGCTCTGTCTGCCTGCTTCCTATCGTCTACCTTTTGTTCTGCTCTTTATTTACACTTTGGGTTTCTTATATAAGATATTCAAGCCTGTGTGTCTGGTTTATTTCACTTAGCAGTATGGTCGCACGGTGTGTTCATTTTCCCCCAAATGACTCAAACCTGCCCTTCTTTACGCTGGAGCGCTCCACTGCGACAACCAGAGATTACAGTTACTCCGATCACAGGCAGGTTCTGAGGGCCGGCCAGTTTTGCATTTCTTCTTTCACCCACGTGCTCAGGCTGTACCTTCAAGCGTGTGTGTACTCACACTCAGGAGGGCTGCAGTGGGGAGGGGCCCAGAGGCTGGCTTAGCACCTCCTGGCCCGTGCCTCCTCCTACGCCGGGGAGACCAGGGGGTCAGCGCACAAGAAACGCTGCATGCCTGCAACGGGGACCACCCCCAGGCGGTGTCGGGGGTCAGGAGCCACTCATGTTGGAGAAAATTTTTAAAGAGCTTTGATTTTCTCTCCAACATTAACAGTCAACACATTAGATTTTGGACAACTGTTTGCCTTTTGAGAAAAGTTTCAGAAAAGCCATTTTATATTCAAACGCAACAACTCTATTAAAGGTTATGCAGAACCTTAAATTAAGCTTCATTTTAACTTAATTATCTGAGCCTGTAGGGTTGACTAGAGCCATATAATTGCCTTACCATCTATTAGTCACTAATCATGCCCCAGATGTGTTATGAAACGGAGAGGGCAGAAGGGAAACGCATCAAGGAACAGCAATTAGAGGGGTGCAGGTGACCAGAGGTACAAATCTGGGCGCACAGATGAGAAAAACCAGGGGAGTCACTGAGAATCTGCTCCATTCTGGAAGCGAGGACTGATGCTTGACGCTGTCATCAAACTTTTCTCTCCATTTTCAGATAAGGAAACTGAGGCCCAGGACGGTTGAGTTTGCCCAGGTCATACGGGGTTGTCTGTGGTACAGTGAGGATTAGATACGGATCCCCCTGCTCCAAACTCACAGACTCTCACAGTGAGCATGGGGAAGAGTCAGAGCCCCTGGGAACAACTCACCCTGGGAGCCTAGAGGTGACCCACTGTTTGCGGTAACCCTAGGCTTCAAGCAGAGAAAGCCAAGAAAGGTCGGGAAGCAAAATGACCTCAAATGTGTGAAACTGTAACTTCTGGCCGTCTGACTGACGTCCCAGCACCTCCACCCTCAGGCTCTGAGTGCTCCGTAATCCTTCAGAGGGAAGATCTTCCTCTGAAAATCAGGAGGAAGCACAAAGCAAGCCAAACGTGAGGCTTCCTGTGCTCAAAGTGGTCCAAGGTCACAAGCACAGTGACAGGGGCAGAGCCCAAGGTGGAGGAGAGGGGTGTGGATGGGGTCAGGGACAAGAAGGCCGGAACTCAGAGCTGCAGGTGCCTAGGGTCCTGCGCGGCGGGCACCTGCTGGGCCCAGGAACGGTGCGGGGTACACAGGAAGACTCCAAGGCGCCCAGCACTTTCTGGATCACAGACTGAAAATCGGAAGGGGGACGTGAAGTTTTTACCCACAAATACAACCAGAGATCCATGGCTGCAGTGCACGCAGAGGAGGACCAGAACCGAGTGAGGGCCACTGACCCTGCCCCATCCCAAGAGACACACTTTGCCGACTGCCGCATGGTGACGTACAGGCACCAACAAGCTGATCGCGGTGGTGCAGGAGCTGGGAAGTAACAGAGGGTAAACAAACTGGGGAGGGAAGGCAGGTGAGAAGTCGAAAATGATCCTCCTGTGTCTGTGTGACAGCCCAGAGGCAGGCAGCAGGCTGTCTTCCCCGAGACCCAGGGACAGGGGTCACAGAGGGCACTGGACACCAGGAAGGGGCAGAATGCCAGGCAGCTCAGAAACAGGGGGAGGGCATCAGAAGGTCATCAGAAGAGGAAGACGGCATGGGCCTGGGAGACAAAGCCCAGGGGCTCACAGTCAGAGAAGCCACAGAACTGGCCAGCTGGGGAAGCAGAGGGACATTCCTGTCTTTGGATTTCCAGAGATGGTGCAGAATTTCAGAGGGCAAAGCTGGCAGACTTATACCTGGTTAGCTTTTGCCATCTGAAGTAATCAGGGAAAGGAATCGCCTTATTTCAGTGTCAATAAAACTGGTTTTTAAGATGGGGCATGAAGTGTGTACAGCACACTCACAGGAAGGCCTTGGGCCTCTACGGTTCCAACAAGCTTTCCCAACTGTAATAGATTAAGATTATGTGCCAAGTATTCTCTGCCTAAAACGAGGTGGCCCGCTACATGAAAGGAGACACTCAGTCTGTGGGGACCTGCATTTTTCTACCAAAGTTGCTGAAGACTTTTTGGAAGTCAAAAAGGAAAAAATACAGCAAATAAATTATTTTGGGTTCGACTTCTATCAGTAAAATGAGGGCTAAGAGTGTAAATAATTGCGAGCTAAAGTTAATCCAGAGACTCAAATCATTTCCCTGGACTATAAAATACGCGCTGCAGTGACTCCACCGTCCTGGCCCCGGATAGAGTGGCTGCGGGTCACCAGCACTGCAGCCCTTGAACTGGGGCCCACCCAAACTGATCTCGCTGTTTAAGATTCACATGAGATTTTGAACACAATGTGCAAAGAAGAATGTGAACTCTATTGACATTTTTACACTGGTTACACAGTGTGGTTACATGTCTAACCAACTACATTAAATAAAACTACTACTAAAATTACAGTAATCTTAGTCATTTGCCTTTACTGTTTTTAATATAGGTATGTGAAAAATTTTATTTATTTTTTCTCCAATCAGATTTTATTGGTACATTTTAAATACACATAATGATCACATTCATCATAGAGAATTTTAAATTATAAATATGAGCTGGGTGTGGTGTACACATGCAATCCTAGTGCTCAGGAGACTGAAGCAGGAGGATTGCTGCAAGTTTGGGGCCAGCCTGGCCTCAACAGTGAGTTCAAGGCCAGCCTCAACTATAAAGCAAAAACTCTGTTTCCAAAAGAATTTTTTTTAAAAAATAAATACGACAGGCATTTGTTCCTTCAATTTTATTTCTATCAGGCAGCTATGCTAACAGTTTAAAAATCTGTCGGTGGGATTCCCCCCTCAACTCAGATTTGACTTAAATGAACAAAGCCATCTTAAATAAAACATAGCGATCTAACAACAGGAAAATTATCTATACAGAAACTGAAAATCAGGCTGGGCGTGGTGGCACATGCCTGAAATCTCAGCATTCCAGGAGGCTGAGGCAGGAGGATAGCAAATTTGAGTCCTGTCTAGGCAACTTAGGGAGACTCTGTCTTGAAATAAAGATAAATAAAAGTAAATAAAAAGGGCTGGGGATGTAGTTCAGCGCAAAGGTCCTGGGATCAATCCCTAGTACCATTCCCTCCCCGTCAAATCAGAAAAGTGCAAGAACTGGCAATATAAAATTCGATTTCAATATCCCATTCCAAAGATGAAGTCAATAAATTTAAAACCAAACATTATAACAAGTAATGTAAAACGGTAACAACTCATTCTACGTTGAGGCAAAGCTGCTAACTGGTGTCTATCTCTTGTAGGTTAGAGCGCTGACTCAGCCGGCTGGGGAGATTTTTAAACGCTCCTCTGTGCACCTGCCGCCACCCACGAGGCACGGCCCACTCCTCCCTGCAGCACACCGGAGAGGAAGGGCAGAGCTAATCCTGAGCAGAAGCAGCACGGCGAGGCCTTGTCACTCACAGGATATACTCGTATGAGTCAAGCAAAAAGAACCTTTGGTTCTGGATGTAAAAACCAAAATCCTGAAATGAGCTGGAAATTGAGGCTCAGCACTTAAATGACAAAACCGATTACACAAACCGGTTTTCTATGTCATTAGCGCGGTGTGATCCAAGCACCCTGGTAAGCCGAGCCAGAATAGAAAACCTTTGAAAACATTTGCTGCGATGGTGTAAAAATAGAAGAAACAAAATGTAAAGACCTCTAAACAGACTTTCAATTCTATTTATACATCATAAAAAAGAAACTTCCTACTGCCCATGGAAAGCGAGAGGAGCAGAGATGACAGCGGCTGCTCTTTGCTCGTGATAAAGGACACTGTGTGAATGTACAGTCAGGGATAAATTCCTTTCTGCAGTACTTTTGCGGGTGGGGAATTTCCTTCCAGTGTCACCTTGCCTTCCCATCCTTCTTAGGGTGGCTGCTGCCAGGTACTGGGCAGATGCCGAGGGCCTCATCTGCCTGTCTCTGCCTGGAGCCTGGAAATGACATGCCCCTGAGCTCAGGGTGGCACGTGGAAGCCAGCCCGTCCTCGCCACACGGTCGATGGCCACATTTTTGGGAACTTGAGAGCCCATCATTATCATGCTGGCAGCCTGAGCTTGCTGAGCGCGGGACTGTCCACACCATGGACGCTGACTGATGTGTGATATCCCCGTTCCCCCATGCTGGCTGGGTAAGACCCTCCTACCAGCACAGCGCTGGCCCACACCGGCTTCTTCCCTACTCCCTGGGGAACTACGCTCTGATTTCAGCCCTTGGTCTCCTTGATAAGCAACAGGACCACAACCTGGATCGTCATGTGGAGCCACTGCAGAATGAGCCATGCTATCCAGAAGGCCTGGCCCAGGACTGCTTCCTGCTGATGTGGGACACGCCGCAGTTTCGTTCATTACCATGCCCAGCTCCCTGTCCCCGGGCTGACAGCCCTGGCTTTGGGTCCTGGAACACAAGGAGAAGACAAGGGCACATGCACGGGCACACGCACGGGCACACGCACGGGCACTGTCTTCCTTTCCTTTTCACTTCTCAAGGAGCAGTGAATGTAGAGAAAAAAGGGACGTAGTTACTTTAGAAAGTGATCCAGAAGAAACAACTGGCACAAGCATCTAAACAGCCGAGGTGATTTCGAGTGCACAGAAAGACCAGGTTAGCGCAGCTTTCAGGGTGGCACGGGCTTCAGAGCAGCTGTCCAGGCTGAGGAACAGACGGGCTACTGTCACAGAGGGGACAGAGAAGAGGCCGTGGTTCTAGCAAGTTCCCTCGAGAAACAAGTCTTCCTGTGGATGACATGCATCAGCTTAGGGAGTCCTGGAATCCAAGAGAATGACAGAGGAGCCCCGGGCTGGCTGGGAGGGCAGTGCTGGACTGGATTCTGCCCGGGGACCCCAGTGCCCTTCGCGGGCCACTTGTGGTCTGCCACAGGGGATTTCCCCTTTCCATCTCAGGTTCTCCAGGAGTGGGGCTGCACACCACTGCTACACTGCCCAACGGTCAAGTGGATCGGTGCAGAGAAGTGCCGCAAGGCATAAAACAGGATGCAGACTCGGGTCACCTGGGCTGGAGTGACGGAGTCACCAGGCCACCCGCGCCCAAGGCGCTCTCACCGCAGGCAGGCGAGATGCAGGGCTTCCGGGAGCACCAAGCCAGTCACGCCTGGGAATGCGCTGTGCCCGAGGGTCCTCCTGACCCCAGGCTTCATGACCCAACTTGCTCCACAGAGGTGCTGTTACCAAGATGACTTCCTGTTGGGCCATTTCTTTTCTGCACCCTAAACGCTTGAAGGACATTTCAGTTTACCTCCTTAGCTCACACCAGCCTCTCTGTCTGGCCTGTGAATGTGTCTGTGTGGTTCTGGGCACTGAACCCAGGGCTTTTGGGTTTAGCTGCATTTCCAGAACCCTTTTAATTTTTTTATTTTGAAACAGGATCTTGCTGTGTCACAAAGTTGTCCAGGCAGGGCTTGAGCTTGTGATATCCCTGCCTCAGCCTCCCAGAGTGAGTACTGATACGGGAATGGTGTTTCAGTGGATGATTGATGAGATCATCCAGCAAGGGGGGAAAATACACACACAGAGGGACAGAGACACGCTGAGATGACGTACACACAGCCGGTGGAAGGGAGAGAAAGAGATGAGCGGGAGACGAGACTGTGACAACTTGGAGCTGTGACCCGTGAATGACACGCTGAGCACCCAAGCAATGAGGAGCACTGGGGCACAATGTTCACACTACAATGCATCGAGTGCCTGAAATGGTGAGTTTCAAAGCAGCCAAGTTCCAAGGGACAACAACAACTCCACAGCCTGATGTCGTGCGCAGGAAGGGCCAGAGGGAGGGAGGGAAGAAATGCAAAGGAGGACCTGCGTGCGATGAGCAGTGACCCACCTGCTGGGACTCTTCGACCCGGGTTTCAGACAGGTCAGGGCGGGTGCTGAAAGTGTGGAACAGTCACGCACCGCTTACCCGAAGGAGCACCAATAAAGTCCACAGGAGAGTTGTGAGAAAGCACCAGGAAGATTTACGCTGTCGTTCAAGGACTCCAACTGTCATTCAAAGCATTCCTTACCCCATTTCTTCCCTGCAAGGACCTGTACATTGTGCTTACATCATAACCCAGGATGCACTCATCCTGCTGACATTCAAGCCACACCTATAATCCTAGTATGCTGGGAGGCTGAGGCGGGAGGGTTTTGTGAGTCCATCCTGGGCAGTTCAGCAACACAACAATTCTATCTCGAGATCAAAAACATACAAAAGGGCTGGGGATGTGGCTTAGTGTGAAGGCAGCCACCAGCGCTAGTGGTGCAGACAGACACAAGATGCCACCCTGAAGCATCCTCGGATGGGGAGCTGATGTTCTGTGGCCCTGAGCCCCTAAGCCTGTGTTGCACAGAGAAGGGGTCCCACACATGGCAGCAGCAGAGAGAGAGGCTTCTCTCGGCCTCTCAAGGACACACTGGGCAGCTAGGAAGACACCACCAGGGAAACGCAGGTAGTCTCGGGAGGAAACCCAGAACACAACTATAGGACGACCCGCCGAATTGACCTTCATTTTCAAAGCAGTATTTTTATGAGCCTGGTCTCAGCTGCATTTCACCAGCCCTCTGTAAGGAAGGTGTTAGTCACAGTCCCCACATTCAGAGAGAAACAAGAAAACTTGCAAAATGTCAAAACATGTAACATAAAAGAGCAGGCGTGGTCCTGTCTGCTTTTTACCAAACCGTGCAGCCTCCAGCTCCTGGGACCCGAGGCCAGGCTGATTCGCAGGCAACAGGAGCTGGCCACAGACCCTCGCCCCTCAGAGGCAGTCGCTCGTTTCTGCCTCGGTAATGGCCACACAGCCTCATCTGAACACTCTGAGAACAGGGAGCTACTCGCAGGTTCTCCACAAGCCAGAGAGCCCCAAGCCAGGAGGGCAAGTGGGTGGGCGGGAGGTCAGGGAGGACGGGAGCCACCTCGAATATTTAGGAGACACGCACCCCCGGACAAGGAGCACTGTTTTGCGAGGTTCCTGGGTCTCCCACCTTCCCCTGAACTTCCCGGGGCATGCTGATAACAGTGCCTCCCCAGCTGGCGGCTCTTCCACCAGACGATGGTATTCCAGGTATCTTGTCTACCTTGACCACAGCTGCTCATTCAACCTTGCTTTGCCAGAATTAGAATACGTTTATGGACAGGGAGGCTGGGTGTGGTGGCGCACGCCTGCAAACCCAGCACCAAGGAAGCTGAGGCAGAAGCACAGCTGTGAGTTTGAGGCCTGCCAAAACTATTAGTGAGACTCTGCTTCAAAAACAAAAAAAGAATCTATGGGGATTCATTTTCTCTATCCTAATTAATCCAGTATCGGGGGCTGGGGATTTAGCTCAGCGACAAAGCGCCTGCCTGGCAAGCGCAAGGTCGTGAGTTCGATTCCTGGTACCGGCAGAAAAACAAAAAAACAAACAAAAAACAAACAAACAAACAAATTAATCCAGTATCAGTCTGTAAATTCTGATATGCTGTTAGCTAGTGTAAATGATATTTTTTAGTGGTACTAGAGATTGAACCCAGGGTCTTGAACACACTAGGCAAGAAGTATCCTAACTCTGCTCATCCGTGGCCTCTTGTTTAACACAACTGAGTTCTGTTTTTCCTCCTCTGCTTATTACTAATTTAGCTGTGTCTTTCTCTAACCAAATGTACTAACTTATTTAACCAGCTGAATTATTTTTTCTTCCTCCCCTTTTTACTAATTTAAGTATGTTTTCTCCAACTGAATGCATTAACTTGTTTAGCGCTCCTTCCTCTTATTTTTTTTAAACTAGTTGACATTTAAAGCTTTGGAACTATTCAAAAGAAACATACAGGAAAAGCTTGGCAGTTCCTCAAAAAGTTAACCAGAGTTACCACATGGGTCCAAAATTTGACTCCTAAGACTCAGAAGAAGTGAAAATACGTATTCACACAAATGCTTGTACACAGACGTTCGCAGAAGCATTACGTGTAATGGCCGAAAAGCTGAAGCAACCCACCTAGGTAGGACAAACTGCAGTACATGCAATGGACTATTAGCCAGCCTTGAAAAGGGGCGAGGGGCTGAACCGCAACGAAGACACGTGGGCACATTATGCTGAGTGAAATAAACCAGACACAACAGGCCACACATTGTATGATTCCAGTCATAAGGAAAAGTGACATGTCCAGAACGGGCAAATCCCCAGAGACCTAGTAGAAGAAGGTCTCCCTAGGGCTGAGTGAAGGGAGAAAGTGGGACAAGTCTACACCAAGTCTCTTTTAGAGCGATGGGAATGTTTTGAAATGCGATGGTGAGAGCTGCACAACACAGAAAATATACCAGAAACCACTCAGGTGTGTGCTCTGCGTGAAGCTGAGGTCTGCGAACCACGTCTGAGTTAGAAAGCGCCTCACCGCTGAACGACGGTCTTGGACTAAAGGAAGGGTAATTCTGCTCCGCACCAAAGGCAAGGGCGAGGGGATTCTACTGTGCGCGCTGTTGGGTCCCCAAACCTTGTAACGTCACAGCGGGCCATGCGGAGCTCAGAAGCAGCAGCTGGGAATTACACACAAGCAGGGCAGGGCCACAGCCAGGCACGGCACAGCACGTGAGGGCGCTCAGGGCTGGGGGGACACCACAGCATTACAGGGGGCCGCCGGGGCTGCGCCCCATTGCACGCGCACGCGCACGCGCACGCACTCCTCCCGTCGGCGCGGCGATGGCGCAAAGGCGGGTCACCAGCCCTCCCTCCCAGGCTCTCTGCTGTCACCCCGTAAGGGCGTCGTCCCACCCCTCAGGTCCCACCAGGGACAGGTGGAGCTGGGGGTGCAGCACCTCCCCCCTTCCGGACACGGGTCACGGGTGTGTACAGGCCTCCAGGGACCCCCCTCGCCTCCGGCTGCTGCGTGTCACACAGAGGCTAAGAGGCAGTCCCTGCGGACTAAACCAGCCAGGCCAGGGCTCATCGAGACCCCGCAAACATACACACTCACCTGCTAGCTTGGCACTACGCCATGTGCTTTTCCCAGCATTTAAAAATGCAGCGCTTTCTAAAATAGAAACCTATCAGAGGAGTCAGCCACCTCACAAGACATTGTAGAGGCTGAGCTAGAACTGTAACCCTTCCGGACCTCAGGCATCTGCACACCTGACTTCCGCGGCGACTTGCAGGGAGGCGAGGGGCCCGTGAAGTCCTCGCTCTCGTCCTCCGAGGGGCTCTCACTGCAAGTCCCTGCGGGGCCCAGGATGCGGACAGAGGTGAGGCACGGCCACCACAGGAGAGCGCACGGCGGCCGCTTTCCAGTGGGGGCGCGTGGGTTCTGGAGCCGCGGAGCCCTCCCGCCGCTGTCTCGAGGGCGCCCTGCGAGCCAGGCACCCGCTGGGGACGGCGAGCTGCCCGCGACGCGCAGGTGAGCCGGAGCTGGGCAGGGACTGCACAGCCCGCCCAGCTCCCTCTGCTCACGCCCCGAGCACCGACGGGGTCCTCCCGAGAAGGGACGAGGGCAGGGCCACGCCTGTCAGCGTCCCCAAGGCACTGAGCCTGGGCTCGGGCAGGGGGACCTGGTGCCCCTAACACAGGGCGCCGCCGGGCCACAGGGAGCCACAGGTGGAGGAAGCGGCCGAGGCAGGGCGGCGTGCGAGCGCCACCTGGCGGCGCAGGGGGAGCCACGATGGTGACAGCGTGCGGTACTATGTGGGCGAGCGGGGACGGCACAGGACGGCAGGCGGCCGCGGGGAGGGCTTCAACCGCAGTGTCCGCACCAGCCACCGGACTACACAGTGGCAGAAGCAGTGCTTGACTCTGGGTGAGGGTTCACAGTCTACGTCTCCCTGAGCTCCAAAACGCAACCTACCACAGAGGAGTTTCAGTGATCCATGGTGGAAATAGAAATTCTATTTCCAAAACTCAAGCGAGTGTGTGAAAAATAAGAAAAAGTGACATTAGATGATCATCAAAAACACACAGCAGCACAATTCATAATAGCTACTTTTGGAACAGATGGATGGACAAAAATGCCACTTACACACAACGGAGTACTACTCTGCCATGAAGAAGGATAAACGAGTCATTTATAGGAAAATGGGTGCACCTTGAGAACAGAGCTGTGAAATACATCAGACGCACAGACATAAATACTGCATGGCTTCTCATTTGAGAAACGCAAAGAAAAGAGCAAAATAAGATAACAGGAAGTAGGGAGACAGAGCTTTCTCAAACTGGAAAGGAACCAAGAGATGGAGGGAGCAGAGAGAGAGGAGGGAATGAAGGTGTGTTATCATGTGCACACACCAGCCTCACACAGGAAAGGAAACGCTATGTACTGCGAACATGCGAATAAAACAAATAAAAAGATTAAAACACAGAGGCCCCAAGAAGGGACATCCACATGTATCTACACCGCTCTCTGCTGTGAGTGCTCGGGTGGAGGAAGCCCCAGGGCGCAGGTGGGACAATCCTCGCAGACAGAGGGAGGACACAGCCAGGTCACCCCGCCCAACAGCTGCCAGCCACTGGAAGCACAAGAAGCCCTCTGCCTTCACAGGCTCGGGGACAACGGCGGCTGACCTCCGGCTCGGGGACCCGTCCTGGAGCCGCTGCTCTGCCCCTGCTGACAGCCTCCAGAGGGTGAGGGCTGAGACCCCAGGGGCAAGGTGAGGCACAGGCGGGCACAAAGGAGTCGAAGGCCACACAGATTTAGCTGAGCTAGCTGCAGGGAAAGTGAGTGTCCACAGAAAGCCTCCTACAAAGAGGAAAAAGCCAGAAATAAACACACCCAACGGAGACCACAGCGCTAACCAGGGGGGCTATGGGTGAGTCTGATCTCACATGCTTTATGTGCTTTGCAAATCTGCCACCTCGAGTATTAGGCATTAAGGGGAAAGAGTGCTGCCTGAGCTGCTGAATAAAGCCGAACACTGTGAGATTTATTGTGGACGCTGCTGCAGCCGGACTCAGGGGCAAATGCTCGTCCTCCCTAACGCTTCCCCCATGCTGCCCTGAGTAGGCTCGCCGTGCATCCTCTCCCGAGAGAGAAGGACGGGCTGTCACCACTGCTGCCTGACTCCGGGTCCTGGGCCAGCTTCACGCCTCGCCCTGAGGCCTCTCAGCCACTGTCCCTGATACTGAGAAGGGGACAAAATACGCCCGCAGGGCAGGAGGACAGGAAGGTTCTCACAGTGGGACCAGGAGCTCTTGGTAAGCACAAGACGGGTAACTCAGCGCCAGAGCAGGCTGGTCAGAAACAGGTTCCTGGGAAGGCATGGACAATACTTTAATTCAAGAGGGGGCAGGGAGGGGGAGGAAGGAGGAAAGGGAGGAGGAAGAGGGGGCAGGGGGAGGGGGCGGGAAAGACAGAAGGGGAGGAGGGGAGGGGAAGAGGGGAGCAAGGGCAAGGGAAAGGGAAGAGGAGGGGGATGGTGAGGACATGGTCTCCATCCCAGGAGCTGAGTGTGACACTGATGGTCATACAGACCCCAGCACGGGGCCCTCGGCCGCTCCGTGGCCTGAGAGGCTGCAGGCTGAGGTTCTGTCCCCACGGCCCACGCTTCCCATGTGGACTTCAGGTGCACTGCAAGGGCTGACTGCGTCACAGCCAGGACCCAGTGCGGTAAGGACGACGTCTTCCTGTGTCTTCCGAGTCATTTCCTTATCTGCACGCGGCTGTGAGAGCGCCCGTTCTCACTTTCAGCTCTTCTAGGTCTGACTCACTCGGCCTAACGCTTCCTCCTTGCAACCTCCCGCTCCGGAGAGCTGCACTGTGGTCCGGACTGGCCTCGCTGTTCCCGTCCACCCTGTGGCTGATCCTGGGCAAAGACTGTGCAGCTTCAGTGTGTGCAGAATAAATTACACTACAGCGGAGGCCTGGACGGGGACGCCTGCATCACACAAGACAGCCACACACGCGCGGTCAGGACCTCACTCAGACGGTGCAGCAAACGGGGTCCCCACGGAGCCGGTCAGACCCTTGCCTCCTCCGCCCCTGCTTCCCAGGTGCACTCCCCCCAGGTGAGAAGATCAGTTAAGCAGCAGGCTCCCAGCACACAGCGACCCACAAACCTGCCCTTCCTGCCGCAGAGCAAGCTGCTCCTTTCCTCCCTAGCATTGTACCCTTTGCAGCCCTCCTAATCACACCAGAGGAACCCAGCAAAGATCTCAGGAGTAATTAGAGTTGCTGGTGTGCGTGTTGCTACCAGGAAGCAGGGCTGGGTGCGAGCAGCTGGCCAGCTCGGCAGGTCTTCCCTGGAAACCCAGCAGACTTAGCTTTCTGCCCAGGGATGGAGCTGGGCTAGCAGAAGAGCTTGGCAGCCAAAGGGTAGTCTGTTAGATCTGCTAGAAACCACTCGTCCGCTGTGGGCAAACCACCTTTAGGCACATCTGAGCTCACACCCAAGTGGAGGAGCTGATGAAACCGGAGGCAGGAAGAGAGCGCTACTCTTAGAAGACCAGCTGCACGAGGCCTCTGAGTTTGAGCTTGAGCACTTTTTTGGTGTTTGACTTGTGTGCATTGTTTTTTTGAGACAAGGTCAAGCTGGCCTCCAACTCCAGGGGATCCTCCTGCCTCAGCCTCCCAAATGCTGGGGTTAGAAGCACGCACCACCATGCGCAGCTCTTGATTTATATCCATTTTTCACAGATAAAGATGAAACACTGCCTATTGACTTACTGGAGGCTGCAATCATCTAGAAAGAATTCTAAAGCTGCCTTCCAGGGTGGCAAACACGAGCTCAGAGCCAGGCTGTCTGGGTCTGGGTCCCACCGGTGTGCTTTCTGGCCCTCTGACGAGCAGCCTCTGGCCAGTCACCCCAGAGCAGCCAGCGCCCAGTTTCTGCACTTGGAAGATGGGAGAGTGCACTGGGGCTGCTTTGCAGGACTCTGTGGAGCTGGAGTTCATATTTGCAAAGCACTCGCAACCGTGCCCGACACCTGCCAAGTGTGAAGCAAGTGTTAAAAATAAAGGTTTATGAGTGCTGAGAGCCAGAGCCCGTGAATGTCAGGTACAGCTACTCCTGACTCAAGCGCAGCTTAATCTAGAAAACAAAACACCATCGTGGGGCTGGGGATTTAGCTCAGCGGCACAGCGCCTGCCTGGTAAGCGTAAGGTTGTGAGTTCGATTGCCGGTACTGGAAAAAAACAAAAAAACAAACCACACCAAAACAAAACCCCATCATCCAGGGTCATTCCCAGTGGGTCCCGATCATGGACCCCTACTGCTTCCAACGCCGGAGAAATCCTGTTCTCACCCAGTGCCAGGCTCCAGGCCCGCAAACATGCAGCTGTGGTGTCCCGTGATTCAGTGGAAGTCCCCACTGGAGAACCCAGATTTGTTTGAAGCTCACTGGGGCCTCACCCATACAAATTACTCTCTCCTAGTATTTCAAGCAATTATCACTTTTAAAGTCCGGCGGGGCGGGTGCGAAGAGCAGGTAATGAGGATCTGCAGAGAGCTGCTCTTCCTGCAGCTCTCCAGCCTGGGAGGGAGGGAGGGAAGGCGTGTGGGTGGCGTTGCAGGCTACACAGTTCTCCAGGGAGAAAATTAACATCCCCACACAACACTGAATTGTGAAGTGTTTTGGTCTTTGCTGTTTTGAAGGGGTCACGATGTATCACAGTGGCTTCCTTACTGGCAGTTTTCACTTTCTAGAATTAACATGTTTCCTAGTTTTATTCTCACTTCTCTGGTTAGAATTTCTCTTAAGCATCCCACACTTACTATTATTTACAGGCACTTCCTATTCCAAGAGCGTAATAGCTTCCATCTGTCCCTGCAGATAAACCACCTGTCTGCTGCAGAAAGACCTGCAAACAGCAGGCCTGCAGTTGCTTTTTTGAGAATGAACTCTTACTGACGTAAAAAACAATAGAAATGAGGGTTTTCCTCAGTCCGCAGACAGACATAGCAATGTTACTTGTTCACCCTCCTCGGGGAAAGCCAGCCAGCTGCCCCACACCACCCTGGGACGGGGACCCGGGCTGCCATCTGCACCCTGCTTTCTTCATAACCGCATCTGGGCACCAAGCCCTGCTTCCTCCGCTGGAAAATGGAGATGACGCCAGCCAGTTCCGGGTGGCTCGGAGAGGACTTGGGGAGTCTAGAATTCACGGCCCCAGCGCCTGCTCCGGAAACAGCTGCGCGTGGTGCCCCTTCCTCGTGTGGCAAACCTCGGTGGCTGCTGGGGCTGGGACAGCTCCAGTCTCCCCAGACTCTGGGTGGCGATTCATTTGGCGGCACTGCAGTGAGAGCGAGCTTTGGTTACACTGGCGGTGGGGGGGAACAGCTCATCCTCGCATGTGCCGCATTACCCAGCCGTGGGTAAAGTTGGACAGGTGCAGCAGTGTCCTCGAAGTTCTTCCAAAGCAAAGGGCTAATCCACTCCCCATTTCCACAAAACATGCCACTCGGCTGTTCATCCTGACGGTCGGGCAGACCCTGACTTCCTCCTTGAGTCGGACCTATGGCCAAGGTGGCCTCACCTTCCTTCTGTCCCACCAGGTTTTCCTAGGACCTAAAGCTCTGCTGACTTCCCAGAGCACTGTGTTTATCCTGATGCCCAGCACAGGGCTGAGGCTGTTTTGCAAGCAACGGCTGCTGAGGACAGCTGGGGCCCTGCAGTGCACTGTGCAGGTGTCAAAGTCATCTTGCAGCTCCAAGTCACCTGCAGTCCCTGTGGTCCTGCCTGAGGCCAGTGGGGAATACTAGTGCTGGCTGCCCAGTGAGTCTTGCCCTTTTTAAAGCCAGATAATGATAATGTGTTGATAATGTGTTGATAATGTGTTTCAGGCTAGTCCTGAACTCAACCATGTAGCCTAGGCTGGCCCTGAACTTGCCGCAATCCTCCTGCCTCAGCCTCCCAAGTGCTGGGATTATAGGTGTGCACCACTATGTCTGGCATAGAGAGTTTTCATCTGGAAGTCAGAGGTTCACCGGCTGCAGAGACAGCTGGGTCCTGTGTGGGAGAAGACAGTGCACCAGGTCAGGGCCATGTCATATGGGGGCAACCGTGCGCTCAGCCAGCTGTGTGCAGGGGAGCATGGTTATGCCACAGCCACACGCACAGAGGAGGAGTCCCTGTGGGCTGGAGGGAAAGTGGAGACCACGCCGCGCGCCTCCCTGCCTCGAGCCCCGCCCGCGCAGTCAGCGCACTAAACATCCTGTTTTCGCCACAGAGCACAGCCACAAGCCCAAGTCGGCACCTCGAGCTGCCACCAGAGCCAACACGAAGCCTCTGTGCCCGCCCTTGGGGAGCTCCAGGGCACCTCCCTCACCCTTTCAAGCCGAGACAGGCACACACCACTGGCAGTGGCCCTGGCAGGGACAGAGAGAACAGCGTGGAGGAGCCACTGCCACCCTCCACCCTGGTCACCCCCCAACGGTGGTCATCCGAGCACAGGGTAAGTGGAGCCTGTTCCACATTCAGCTTCAAACCTGCAGCTCCGCCCCTGAGCTCATGAAAACAAACACTGTGCAGGCAAAGAATAACGCCAGGGAGCAGGTTAAAAGCAACCTGGATTTCTCTTTTCTTGTTACACTCGAACAGGTGAGAGACACTTCAGAAGATTCAGTTCCTCACAATACTTAGCGCATTTCACCCAAAGTTATCGAAAGCCATTCTCTCGGCTGCAGGAATTCAGCACATGTAAGTCAGCAGTGACCGGCATCCAGCTCCGGATCCTGCAGCAGGCAGTGTCAGTCGTGCTGGGACGACAAGCAGCTCAACGCCGCCCCAGAGCTTTTCCTCCCTTCGCAGCTGACGCTCCAGGTGGGCAAGGCGCTCTACACCACATCTGCCCCCCACAGGAGGGCACTCTGCGACAGGAAGCCAGGGAGGGGATGGACAGCGGCTAAGGATAAGGGAGCAGTGTGCAAAGAGCCCCACAAATGGTGTCACTGTCATGGTCACCATACCGACGGTGCGCTCGAGGAAGGCGCCCTGGTGAAGACTCCAGCACAAACCATCAAGCCCTATGTGCCTGGGGCTGTGTGGACAGGCCGTGGGCATGGATTCTGGACAGGAGGTGACCTTGGAGCCTCAGAGCGGACAGACCCGAGGCTGAAGATCAGACCTCACACCTGGGGAGAGGGAGCCAGGGCCACTGGCCTTGGACAGAGACTGTGGGGGAGAGACGGCGTGGGGCTGCAGCAGTGATGGGGAAGGAGCTCCAGGACCCGGCTCTCATCCGATTATCACCGAGTCACCCCCAGCAGGCAGGCAGGGCCCACCTGCCCAAGGAGAGAGGGACAGGGCTACATTCTGCTGGCCCGCTGTGGACAGCAGGTCCAGGGGGCAGAACTGGAAGATGGTGTAATACCCATCGTAGGGTGCACGCCTTCAAGCGCAGGTCTCCCTCCATGCACTTCCATGCACATGTAGGAGCCTTTGTGTGGACAGAAGGTATCTACAGGCCATAAAACTGTGCAAGGCTGGCCACAAGCAGTGCTGCAAGCCTGTGACCCCAGCACTTGGGAGGCTGAATCAGGAGGGCCACAGGGAGTGTGAGGCCAGCCTACAGTACACGGTTACGCCCTGTCTCAGAAAAACAAAACAAGTAAATAAGTAAATAGGAAGGAAGCAAGCAAACACATTTAATACTGGAAGTCAGCTCTCCACAGAGGAGACTCCCAGGCCTGGCCCAGGCCTGGTCCAGGCCTCCAGAGCCCCACGACAGAGCGGTGGGGAGCAGAGAAGCCATTGGAGAAAGGTGAGCAGTCAGTGAGCAGTGGGCTCTGCAGGAAGCCACCCCTCTCCCTGGCCACGCAAGGCCGCCCACCCACTTCAGAGAGTGTCCTCTTCGACCTTCCTTCGGCGTGGCTCACTGCCAAGAGACTCCAGCCCTTCTAGACAGAATTTTGCTAGGAACCCAAGAACGGGTAACCGACCCTCCACAGAAAGTAAATCAACAAGGGATGCCACGGCCCAGGTCCCCACCACCACCAACAGGACACGGCGAGACGCCAGGAGAAAGGTCGAGGGCAGAGAGAAGGGGCTCAAGGCGAGGCTGTTCTCCCAGTGTGTGAGGCTCTGACCTTCTGCTCCTGGCAGGCACAGAAAAGAGGCCCCGGAGCAGAAGGCACACAGAGGTGCTTGGAAGGTTTCCAAAGATGCAGAGAGTGAGAAAGCTCGAGTCACTTCATTCAGAGCTTGGATTCTGGCAACAAGAAAACTGAGGACCGGAAAGATTAAGATGTCTGTCTGTCCGTGGTCAGTGTCTGTCTCTCTCTCTCTCTCTCTCTCTCTCTCTCTCTGTCTCTCTCTCTCTCTCTCTCTCTGTCTCTCTCTCTCTCTCTCTCACACACACACACATACACACACACACACACACACACAGTATGAAGGCCACAGGCAGGGGCCCTTTCCTCTTTGTAGGGAGACCTGGAGTCCCTGCCTGTGGCAGGAAGAAGGGTCAAGTTCTTGAGTCACCAGGGCCCCCACGCGCTCACACCCAGGTCAGATTTTCACTCTCAGGTACGATCAGGATTTGAACCAGGGAACAGGGTGACTGTGTTTATGTGGGGGGCATTGGATTGGGACCCAGACAGGGAGGGGATGGGAGCAGCTCAGCTGACAGGACAGAAGGAAGAAGAAAGGGCACAATCGCATTGACGGGATCACAGCACCGCCCCCCTGGGCACCGTCTGCTCCTGCAGCGTCAGGCTCAGCTAGCGCAGTGCAGCAGGTGGGGGGAGCAAGGTCGCTGGGCTACCTGGCCAGGTGGACATGAGGATCTGCTCCCCATGGTCACAGGCAGGAGGACAGGGCAGCTCCGCTGTGTGCAGCGCTGGGTCAGAGCCTCTCGGGGTCACAGCCTTGTGGGACAGAGTGGGCACTGGCGCCCCACACAGGCCACACACACACACACACACACACACACACACACACACACACACACACGCACATGCCCACACACCCCCTCTTTCCTCCAAAGAGTTTGACCTTTCCATGGGAAATGCAATCTGGTTTCTTTCTTTAAAAAACAAAAACAAACCCAGCTGTTTCTTCTTATTAGACCTCTTCACTCATGTAAAACATTTACAAAATCCAAACAAAACAAAACAGAATTACCTGGTGCTGGCACCCTGGAGAGACCACCTTCACGGAGTGCACAGTCTTTCCAGTCTACTTCCTCCCCTGGAGTGTCACACACACACTGGAACGTGCCACTGCTCTGCGATCTGGCTGTCATGCTCCACGGGCGGTGACTGTCACCCTTGACCGCACTCTTGGTGGCTGCAGCGACTGTGCTGTCACTCTGCCACCCGTCAGTGTCTCACACTCCAAGCCTGCCTCGTTCCCACCTGAGGCTCACTCCAAAAGGAAGCAGGAACGCAGCAAAGCCTCTGGCCGTGACCCCTGCAGGCATCTTCTCTGAGGGCCCCTCCCAGCTCTAGGGAGCAGAAAGAATGCAGAACGGTGTCTCTGGATACTTGACCTTTCCAGGGTTTTGGTCAAGCAGCCTCCTGCCTGCCGGGCAGAAGCTGGTCAAGGTAGCCAAGAGGGCGGCCCAGGTGGGCTCAGGACCCCGCTCTGGCAGCAGCTCACCCGGCTCCCGGCCTCCTAGAAATGCCCGGCTCCCCACAGCTCTCCATTTTTGGAGATAAGGAAAGTAAGGCTCAGGTAGACAGCAGGACTTAATTAGCACCTGTGAAGTCCCAGGAGCACAGATAAGAGGCACAATGACCGTGACATCCACCCACTGGGGACCGTGCTAAGTAAGCGTTTCATCCAATAACACCCCGGGGAGATGGCTATCAATGCCCCCATTTCAGGGATGGGGCTGTGGAGGCTTGGATAGACTAAGTCAGCTGTCTAAGATCCCACACCAGGAAGTGGCAGCAGGAGGAGTCAAACCCGAACTCTCACCAGAGCCCACACCCCAGGGCAGTCTGTTTGAGAGTGGATTATTTTTGTTTCCGTTGTATTATTTCTTAAACGATCAACTTAGCAGCACTTCCAGCTAATTGGGAAGGTGGCAAAGAATTCATGCTTTCATCTCTAGCCATCGTTTTACAAATCCACATGTCTGCTGAACAGTAGCCTAAAAACACTCAACAAATCCATCTGCTAATAGTCAACCTCTGAGTACTGGATAAAGAAATGATTCTAGAAAGAGCTTGGGCCGTCAGGAACTGGCAAGCACAGTGCTGTCGCTGGATAAGCATGAAGGGGGAAGGCTGGGTGACAGGCTACGTCCAGTAAGTGACAAATGGAGACATGCTTCTACATGGCTCTGGGAGGCCACCTGAGGTTTGGAGAGGCCTCAGGCCAGGGACTCTCCGGGTACATAATTACAATGCTTCTCCTAGATGATTATCAGGTAAAGACAAAGATTTCAGCTAGTTTGTTTACTTATTGTTTTTAAAGGCTCTTTCTCAGGGTGACTCATGTGGATAATTTAGACAAACAGCTGTGGCAGCAGGAGAAGGCCAGCCCGCCTGCCTCGGTAGGTGAAATGTGCTGAATCTGGGTGCGTTAATTAGATCAATCTTGACTCATTTTCTTTAATGAGACAGTGCTGCACACAACATCACCAGACCTGTTTTCTGGGTTTTGTTTTACACACATTTTGTGGTCATGCTCTAATCCATTCTTAGCTTCTTTTTGGCTCAAGTAAAAACTTCGTTATTATCTCAAGCATTGTGTGTGTGTGTGTGTGTGTGTGTGTGTGTGTGTGTGTGCGCGCACCATGCATGCTTGGGGAGGAACGAGACATATCATAGTGTGTGCTTTGGGATCAAATACAAGTAAGTAACTCACTCCAAAGAAAAACCATAAGAATAAACTAAAAGGAAGACTTTTTTCAATTTCTTTGCCTTGGAGCAGATTAGCTACAGAGATTATAGATGCAAATTTTGTGCTTAAAAGTAGGCTTAATGGTATTGATGGTTCTTTCTTTTCCTTTCTGGAATAACGTATGGATTTGTGGTAAGATGACTTTTTCCTTCTTGCTTGCTGTAGGCTCTCACCACCGCGTTTTGTGGGATTCTGAGAACTAAGGCTGAAGGGGAAAGGTTGTGATCCCAGTCTCATTTGTAGAAGTTCAGCAACCCCCACACGAGAGCCAGGGGCCCAATCCCAGGCCACAGAGCAACACAGGCTGCAGACAAAAGCAAGTCTTTGGCTTCTACATCATTTGTCTTTGTTTGACAAAGGGTTGGGGTTTTTTTCCGGTTTTTTCCTTCATTTAGAACAGATCAACTCCCCCATCTCCTTTGAGTGTACATACTAAAGTTTTGCTTCAATTCAGTAGACGTTAAGAAGACAACTGATGCTCCTTACAGAATTTCAGCCAGGCACTCTCTTTGGGGTGCAGCTCCATGGTAGAGTGTGTGTGTAGTATGCACAGGCCCTGGGTTCAATTCTTAGTACCAGTAATAATACTAAAATTAAAATAATGTATAATTGGGTACAGATCTGTAGCACTCAAAATGTCACTTAAGAATATTACAGCCATAGCCAGGCATAGTGGCACATGCTTTAATCCCAGCACTAAGGAGGCTGAGGCAGGGGATAATCACAAATTCAAGGATTTGAGGTAACCTTGGCCACATAGTAAGTTTAAGGCCAGCTTGAACTACAAAGTGAGAGACTGTCTCAGAAAAATTACAGCCATATACAAATTGACACTGAGAATTCCCATACTTTAAAGAAAGTTTGTCATAAAACAGACCCCTCATAGGTCTGTGGCATTGTAGGAGGTGGCCTATTTGGGATCACATTAAAAGACATGGTTCGTCACTGATGGCCTTCATGACGAGAAGAAACTTCTACATCTGTGCATCTGGCAGCATCAGTCTTTCCTAGGAAAGAGCTTTCCTAAAGCCTGACTTACTAACCTAGCGGTTCCCAAAAGGCTTGGTTTCAGGAACCTTTCAGACTCTTTAACAACTGTGGGGCACTCCCAGAGAGCTTTCGAGCATGTAGATTTTATTTATCAACAGTTACCAAATTAGAACCTAAAATGCAGAAAATTTTCAAGTATTAATTTGTTGAAGAGCAATAATGGTAAATTCACTATGTATGAATGGAAGTAGCATGTCTTTATGGAAAGCTAGTGATATCTATCATGTTATGGCTTTGAAAATCTCACATCTGACTAAAGGGATGGATTTTCGTGTTTGCTTCTGCAGAAAATCTCTTGTGAAGAAAACCTAGCCTCCTGTGGATAAGTAACTGAAAAAGTTAGAAGACGGCTTTCTTAGAGAATTATGAATATTCTTCTTCATTACCACTCAGGTCAAAGGGATAACTTTTTAAAGGTCAGAGGCAGTGGGGACCTGAAAGCACGTCAGGCACATTTCCTCCTCCGTCAGATTAAAGTCCACCCTCTGTCCCACATACAGTGGTCCCTCACCCACGCTGGGCATAGTGCCCAGAGCTGACCCTCGAAGAATGTCGCTTTCCTGAGCTCCGTTGGTCTCCCAAAGACTGACACGCTTATGACCCAATGTCACAATCACATCTGTCAGGGGCACCATGGATCCCATCAAAAGAGTCTTTCAGGGTACAGCTCTCAAGCGTATGTTGAGGAATGCAGGATGGGCAACATTCTAACTTGTACTTGAAAGCCTGAATTTCATTCTTGTTGGTAATTGTTTTCCTTGACTGCCTTTTGCTCTGGTGAGAAGTGTACACCAAGGAACTGTCAGTCACGGTGCAGAGGAAAACTTGCTGCAGCGTCTTCCTGGGCACAAGCCCGAGGCTGCCCTACGCTGCTTTTGTGCTGCTCCTCACTGCGGTCTCGTGTTTAAAAGATGCCAGGGTCAGAACGATTCTTAACGTTTGCTGCTTTGTTAGGTGACACGAACATTTTTCTAAAATCAAGAGTGCGTGATGGTAAAGCATAAAACGACAATTTCTAGGGAATTCACATGCCAGGATTCACACACACCAAGTCAGCAGGAGTTTGCCAGTGCTACTTTCTAACCACCGGCATGGGAACATGGCAGAAGGAAGAACTGTTAGTATGAAAACAGTCATGATCTCACAGGCCTGCTGACAGTGTCCCCAGAGGTCCCCGGAACCAAACTGCACCGACTTCACTAAAGGAATGCAGAGCAGGGGATGCAGCTGGAAGAGCCTGTGTTCAATCCCCGGCACCATGGAAACAGAAGGTGAGGTTTTGGCTTTGTTTTTTACTGTTGACAAAGAATAAAGATGGCAAAGGGCAAGCCAGCCGTGCCACAGTATTTTAGGCATCACAGAATTTCCCGTCCCGCACCTTACCCTCTAAACCAGCTGTTTCCAGTAACCTGGATAAAATTCTCTGGCGAAGATGTTGAAAGAATGACTTCCAATAAAGTTATCAGGGTCCTTCAAAACCCCGGGGCTCTTGACTGCTGGCAGCCGAAGACAGCTGGACTCCTCCGCAGTCCCGGTCACTCACTCTGGGCCTTCACGTTTCCACTGTACTCTTTGATTTCTGTTGTCAGCTATTCCAAACACTTAAGGCTATAAATTTCCTTCTAAGAATCCTTCAGGGTACACACCACCGGCTCTGAGACGTAAACTTTTTATTACCATTCATTCCTGAATATTTTCTTTGACCTCTGAGACCTTCAGAAAGGACTGACTGATAGCAGGTTGTTTCTGGTTGTTTTCTTGTAAATGAATGGCTTTGTGATCAGAAGGCATGACAGAGGTGACATTTAACCCTCTGTTAACACTTGACTCAGGACCCAAAATTTTAGATTCTGGACTTACTGGATACAGCAATCCGTACAACCCCTGATCAAGCATATCAATCATGATTAAATCATTTATAGCCTGAGAACCTTTTGGAGGGGAGCTTGGTCATTTATCAGTTAGTGATTAGAGGCAAGTTAAAGTCCTTTAGTAGGGAGTGGAGTTGTCTGTACTTCCAAATGGTTCTATCAATTTCTCCTGAAGCTCTGTTAGTGTTATTATTTATAACAGCATAGAATTACACCTTCGTTTGGTTGATTATTGTGGTTCATGCAGCTTATTTTGAGTTGGTCTTGGCATGCAGTAATTTTTCATATCTTAGTTTCCATGATTTTCCTTTTGTCTGTTTGTAGTCTGCAGCTCTCTTTTCTATGTCATTAATTCAGATAAATGTAACCCAGTATTCAACCTATGCACTTTAGTGTGTTTACTCGGAAATGTTCTTCTCCTTCTCAAGAAACTCATTCTTGTTCATGATTATGGCTATCCTCCCCCGTCTCTTTCTGACTCTTACTCATATCTTCAATTATTTTTTCTAGTTCTTAAACATCAAACCTGATAATTCTATTCTAAAGCTGTACTGTCCGACAGAGTCACCACAGCCAAATAGCTATTTAAATTTAATTTAAAATATCAGTTTCTCGGGGCCACTAATTAAGTGCCCCCCAGCCAGTCTCATGGGGACGGCTGCTGAGGACATCTGATTTCAAGACTTGCTGGCAGGAAGGTGAGTATCCAGACTTAGCTCCTGGGGCTCTGCTTCCCGTATGTCATGACTTTTTCTTTTTTTCTTTTCCTCTTCTCTCTTCTGCAAGTGCCCATTTGTCCTAAGTTGCACTCAGAAATCCCTGTGGCCTACCTTGAAAGTGACCACTTCCAAGAGGCTATGTCTTTGCTACCAAACTCAGCCTGCATGGGGTGGGGGGACATTCTGTCCTTCTACCCTGTCAAAGTGAAGTCACATTGTGCATCTGGGTGGTAGCGAGCGGTGGTTACAATGGTCATGTGTCTTTTCCCACTCCAGCCAAGACCAATACTGCAGACAGGAAGCTTTCGCTGCAGTCTCTGGGAAGACGAGTCTACGTGTAGTTCAGCTCTACACTGAAGGTAGTCTTTGGATCTGAGCTTTCAGCTGGGGCCGGGTTGTTTTACTCTGAATCTACTGTGTCCTTTTTACCTTACAAATGTAGGCGTGGTGCTACACTCATCACAAGCCACTTCAGGGGTCCCCTTGTGTCCTTGGCTTCCACTGTCACTTATCTCCTGGACTCTGTGTACCCTTACTTCCCAGTCAGCTCATGGCCACATTCAGAATGTGTCTCTGGGGACAAAAGCTGAACAGCTGGAATGAGTGTGTGTTCACATTTGTGCATAATAATGTGTGTGCACATATTTGGGTGTACACAACTGTGTGTGAGTACATTTATATAAATAAAACCTATGTCTATAATTTTAGTTCCTTTCAGTCGAAGTGTTGGTTATGGTATCACATCTACCATGATGTAGACCATGCCAATTTTTAAAACACCTAATGTCAGCTTCAAATTTAAAAGCAATCATCAAAGCTCCCCATGAATTAAGCATCTTGACTTATTCTCTATCAAACATTGTTTTAGAAACTTTCAAACCCAAAGCCTGAAAATTAAACACTATCACTGCAGTGATTAAATAACTTACCCACCATCACATAGTAAGAGGCCAAAGCAAACTCGAGCCCAGATCTGTCTGATATCAAAAACATTCCTGTTACAAAATTGCCTGGATTATTATTCTAATTTACTCAAGGCAGCAGTTATTCTGGTCCCTAGGTGTTGCCGCTTTTCTGTTTTCAAACTGCTTATATACATGCAAAATCATGTGTGTCACGTGTGTCATATAACACCCTTGGCAGAGCCATGGAGTGCGGTCCCCTTAATCAGATGCTTGGACATTTCCTCAGAGAGACTCAGCAACAGCCACACTAACTGGGACAGAGAAACGTTATAAAGTCTCACATCACTGTAGTCAGCTTGCCCACCAAATAAGTCATGAAAACATTTTAGACATCAGAGCTTTTGTAGATTTCGTTTATCTAGAAACAGTCTGTTCATGGTCCAAACCGGACACTAAGACCTAGACTTTCTAGCACTTCCTTTTAGATATCACCAGATTTGTGTACTTTTAGTGAAACACTACTGGTAATAAGTTGTGGGTATTCTTGACTTCTTAAACTAATGATTCTCTACTGGAAGGCCAATCACGCAGAATTCAGCTCTTCCTAACTTAGAATTCTAATGGGCCAACCTATTTTCCCATGATAGTCTAGCAATTATTTCTCCCTGAACTAACACTCAAAACTTGTTAGTATTCACTGCATTTATCAGTTCAGTAAAATTCAGCCCCCCACATGGGACTATTCTAGAGTGGTAGGACACCAACTCTTTCACATATATTTCGCCAAAGGCTATCATTTTTCAATCACCAACGCTCCAGGTAAAATGTTTGTTTTAGGATTTTTTATTTTATTTTATTTTATTTATTTTTTTTTTTTTTGTGGGTTTTTCTCCGGTACCGGGAACTGAACTCATGACCTTGCGCTTGCCAGGCAGGCGCTTTTGCCGCTGAGCTAAATCCCCAGCCCCTGTTTTAGGATTTTTAATAAACTAGTAAGAATGTGTGAAAGTTCACCAGATATGTACAAATTATTGACTGTTTATATGCCATTGGTGGCATTTTCACAACTCTGAAGGTCTTCCAGAAAAACCATTTGTTTGCAGCATACCATCAACTTCCAGTCTCTTATTATTAATATTGCACACATGCTTAGGAAACAGTCTAGTGGTCAAATTTTGGAAAGAACTGACACAACAGACTGTGTAGGTACAGCATTGTGAACGGGCTGCCAATCACCAGAGAAGAAAGGCCGGCTCTTCTGGAACTTCAGTTTAATGTTATCCATAAGGGTTGAGTACATCTACCATGATTCATGTATAAAGTAATCCTGTATGTATTATACTATTTTACTGAAAACTCTAAATTTAAAATGTTACTCAGCATAACAGTATTAACACATCAGATTTTTTATCACCAAAACTTCCAAAACCCACATAGCCTACCATATAGTGTGTCTATGCTCATAGATGCGCAGGAGGCCATTGCTTGGGAATGGACCAGTTTTGTTTTTGTTGCTGCTTTTTTCAGGATATTCCCATCTGAGCCTAATAGTTTGAAGGATGCTCTAAAACTCCCATTTCCCATTAAGGACTAAACCTCCAATTATAGCCTTCTTAAGCTGCAAAAGATGTTTGTATACACATGCACATAAGAAGCCAACCCTAGATTTTTGACAATAGTGAATAAAAACAGATACTATGGCTATTTTAGTACTCAGAAATAATCTTAGCCAGTCATGTCAATCTCTCCAATCTAAATTTTTCGTCTAAGTCCTAAATCAGGACTTAAAAGCACCAGTGGCCTTTCAGTGCCTTTTGAGTGTACACTACCGTGTGGTGGGTAGGGAAGAGCAGGTGAAGGAGCCAGATCTAGGATAAGCACCACCGGATAACCTATAATTTAGCAGTGTCTCAGCTTGTCTTCTGAATTTTTAATCCTTTTTTAAAAACATTAGGCAGAAACTGTCTTTCATTTGACTCTATTTCTGCCTGATTTGCATATGCACCGCTGCATCTGGGGACAAGTCCTTCCTTAACTAGGCTCTGCACAGTCTAACAAGGGGCTGAGCGGTAATGAACAGCTCTCGATGCAAGGTGGAAAGGCTGTCGGTCACGAATAAAATACTGCAGGAGGAACGGAGCATAGCGGGGCTCCAGGAGAGCTGCTCAGGACAGGTGACAGGTAAGTGACATCCGAAGCTCGGTGGAGTCTTCTGCGCATGCGTGTATGGCAGTTGCTCTTTGATAGAAAGAACGGAGCAAGCACAGAGGCTGAGACTGCGTGCTACACTCCGGGTGGCTCCCAGACCTGATGTGGCTGTCACATCTGACAAGCTGGCTCTCTGGGCTATTTTCAGGAAGGCTCTTCGTGTTCTGCCAAAACCTTCTGAGTTCGGGAGCTACCACAGGAATGAAAAGTATCTTCAAATGACCCCCGGTCAGTATGGGGTTGTGTTCCTGAGGAGGTGTCCACCCTGGGGAACTGCATCTAAATCACTGACGCTGAGCTGCACGTGGCCCTCGGGGACAGGATGCAGACAGCTGGAGGGAGGAGTGGCAAGACAAGCAAAGCCGGGGCTAGCTGGGAAAACCAGTTGCTCGTGTGTTGTCGTGAATCGCATAGTGTCTTGCCTCCCACCACGGATTGGAAACACCTCGAGGGTCCAGGGAGGCTCAGTGCGGGTTTCTATTACACCCACTCACTGAAGCGGGAAGCATCTAACTTATTTCAGTGGAAAACATATTAGCTGCCATTTAAAAAATTATACGCTGGGCATGATGGCATGGGCCTACGCTCGCAGCACCTGGGAGGGTTGCTGAAGCCCGGGAGTTGAAGACCAGCCTAGATGACACAGTGAGGCCCGTCTGTCTGTCCGTCCAGCCAGCCAGCCAGCCAGCTATAAAACCTTGGCACAGTCTTATCCTGGCAGGAGAGCAAGGTGGTATTTAAACTCTCAAGGAAACAGAGTTCTTTGTTTTGTTTGGTTTGGTTTTGCTTTTTTCAGGTTAAACTGAAGACAGAGAAAGACTTTCTTTTACCCTTTTGAGAGACTTATTTTAAGGTTGGTTCTACTGGGGTCCTTTTCTAAATTCTGAAATCTGTTCATTTAAACTAGAAAATAAATACATAGAGGTTAAGATTCAGTGTTCACACTTATTGAAATGATAATTGGTATGACTCTATTAATTACTATAATTCTAACTGAAGAGTATCAAAAAATGGTAAAAATACATATGTATGTAGGCAAGGAGTAGCAAAGACTGGATAATGAGAATTATTAGTTTATTAGCATGCTAAGGCTGTGTATAAACAAGCTCGTTTTATTTCCTTTGTTGTTGCTTTAGTTCAGATTGAAAGATTTTTAAAAGGAGGAAAAGAAATCCATAAAATGCCCATGATAAATTGTTGCTTATCACAATCAAACATGATGGGTGAAAGAGCACTTAGCGGGTCACAGGCCAGCACTATCGCTCTGCCTTCTTTCCTTGCCACACCACGCTGGGCCAGGACTGGCCTGGCTCCATTCCTTCTTGATGGCCTCATGACATGAAACCTGCTGCTTTTCTAAGGGGTGGACAGAAGAAGACAGAACTCATTCTCTTGACCACTCTTCGGGCTTCCAGCCACTTGAATCACTCTAATTCCATGGAGCTCTCTGGTCAGTTCCAAATTACTTCTATGATAAACATACTAGCTAGCCTAGTGCCTGGCCTGGATGAAATCTGCTTGCCAACCAAGGAGGGAGGGAGATATGCAAAGCTTCTCTACTCCCAAGGACCAACAGCTAATTAGCGTGCTCTCCACCTCGCACATTCCAAGAGCGCTGGAATTCCAAAGAAAATTATACTTTTAGGAGGAGAAAATATCACTGACTCATAGTTTTTCTAAGCCTCAGAGTCATAATTTTTCCTGTAAGGGGTAGTTAAAAACTCAAGCTGTGTATAGATTGCATGAATTTTGAATGCTTTGTTCTAAAAAAAAAACCATGGTCCTTCGTGAATAATAGAAGGGCAGAAGGAGAAAGAACAATCTGAGTAAAACAACACATTGTTTTAGGATTCTGGGAAGATTCTAGAGAACAAAAAACTATCAAGATGAGCTACATGCCTGCAATCCCTGCACTTTGGGAGGCTGAGGCAGGAGAATCACAAGTTGGAGCCCAATCTCAAAAAGGAGGGGTGGGGTGGGACAACAGCTCAGTGTGGCATTCCTAGGTTCAATCCTCAGTACTGCAAACAAACAAACCAATCTGCCAGGATGCTCCACTTAATACTAAGGCTGCTCTTTTCATGCTATGTAAATTTCCAATGACAAAATACTTCCAATGAATAAGAGGTCCTATATTGACATTCTGATTGTTTAATAAAGTAAGAAACATGCTTATATTATTTTATTTAGTATAAAGTCTGGCTGCAAATCCTAGGCACAAAAATGTGATGCAAATATTGGGTATTTGTTAAGATATAATCACACTGCTAATATACTTAGGAATCATGTTGCACATTCTTTGAACAATTTCTCTATCATGTCTAAAGTACCAGTAATAAATGTTATCTATTTTGGGAATGCTTCTCTCTTAAGCCCAATTTTGGTGCTTGACACTATCTACAGAGTGAACATAACCACGGTGTTCAGTGGTGTTCCAGGTTTTCCTTTCTTTTCTTCCATAACAACTTCCGTTCCAATGACCACTTAAAGAAAAACCCTACTTCACACAGCTCTCTTTGAGTTCAGGACACCTCCAACAGCCCCTCGAGAGCCTTTTCATATATTAGGACTTCTCAAGCAGCAGCGGCAGCAATGTAGTTTAAAAAACGACAGACTGTACCCTGGACGGCCAAGACCTGTCATTAAACCTGCTTCTGTTACTCTCCTTAACCAAGACCATGAAGAGCCGGACAGACCACTCTTCTGGAGAATTGGATGAGATCCTGAAGGCCCCAGGAGCTTGCCCGCCTTGCACAGTGCCTACCACTCCCACGGGCCACATTACCAGCCATGATCCGTGGTCAGAGTTCGTGGGAGACTTTGCAGTTAGCTTGCTACTCAGGGAAAATAACATCTTCCCTTCCTTCCCAAGCTGCTCTCTGGAACTTCGTATGACTTCTCCCTTCCCAAGGAAGAGGGCAAGGTGAGGTAGCACACACACTTCTTTTCTGTCATAAACAACACTAGGCTGTTCCACGGAGGAGGTGAGGTGTTGCAGAGAAGCATTTTCTTTGATTTAACCACTCAAGAACACCTGTGCAACACCCAGGCAATGATGCACGAGACCGCTGCAAAAAATGCACTTGCAGGTAGCACCAGAAACAAGTGTGGCTGAAGGAAAGGTGTGTGAAGCACTGTGAATGGTCACCCACAGCATGAGCATCGACCTCCGAACTGCCCGATAATGTGACCTCAAAGGAGGACACTGAAGATCAGCTTATAGCCTTTGTTCCAGGTGAACTCAGATGGCCCAATATATGCCGCTCGTCATGATCACTGCTGCTAGGAGCACTGGGGATCAGTTGTCATAACCGCTGCTGCTATGAGCCTTGGGCTCTTTGGAAACATTAATAAACTCTTAAAATTTTGACAGGCTAAAAATCCCAGGCAGAAGCCTGCTGCATGGAGCTTGTAATATAAAGTGTATCTGTAAAAACAGCTCAGAAGGTAAAAAGTTCCCAGTAAAATAACTCAGAGGTGGTTTGTACACAAATTCATTTGTTACAAACCACATAAGGAATCCTGCTTATTTCTTCCTAACGCAGCGAACGCACTGAACCCAGTCAGGATTTAGGCAGCCAATGGGGAATCCAGATGCAAGTGCCAGGTTTTTAGCGATGGATGGTTTCAGTGATGAAGACTCGTTAGGCACTGGGGCTGGCAGACTGAAACAGTCCCAGAGGATGTGCCTGCTCTTAGAGGAGGCTATAGCAGGGCACTGTAGTCCCCAATGATCCTCCTGCCTCAGCCTCCAGAGTGCTGGGAGTACAGGCGTGCACCACCGCACCTGGCCATCACCGTGTCTTAAATCACACATTTTTCAATTACACTCTATTCTTGTCCTGTTCTCCTTCTTTATGTGGAGTCTCATTTATGTCTCTTTGGGAACGGCAACAAGGCACAGGATAACCCAGGTCCCTCGACCATACCTTGAGACGCATGGCTTCCTTCCTTCCCTCTGTGTCAGAAAGCAATAGTGCTGGCTGGACTTGGATGCATCACAGGCACCTGCACAGGTGACTAAAACAGGTCTCCAGGCCCCACCCACCGGGCACCCAGTAGAAGAGGACTGGAGAATCTTCTCAGAAGTTCCCAGGTACCACTGGTGATCCCCGGAACCACACTCTGAGAGCTGCCAGGTAAGATCAACCAGAAGCTTTCTCATGACTGTGTCATCACGGGACACAAGCAACGACAGCCCCTTCTTAACTCGGTGCCTGCTCTGCCCGGCACGGCACCCTGGGTTAGTCAGTGTCTTGGTTCTCCACAGGGTGGGCCACAGCCTGGGACTCGTTCCCCCAGAGAAACTTCAGTTGGAGCCTGTCCCCAGGGCCATGAGAGGTTCCTAATTGGGGCTAAAGGGGCCTTAGAGATGTAGTTTCCTACTCAACAAACTCTTGAGTCTTGGAAAGACTCTAGGAAATAATTTCACAGAGAGCTTGGAATGTAGCTCGGAGGTAGAATGCCTGCCCAGCACGTGCAAGGCCCTGGCTTCAATCCCCACAGCCAGGGAGAGAAAGCTTCCAGCACCTTGGACCTCCGCTGTGAAGGACCTGCGTGTAAGATGTCACCACAACAGACAGTGATCTCAGGTTGACTGTCAACTATATGAGGAAGTCTACAGCTGCTGATGCATCTGATGAAGGCCCTACCTACCCACTGGTGCAGGTCGTCATGCTTTCGCCTGGAGCCCTTGTACCCAGGGGGCTCCAGGGCAGCTACTGACCATCAAACACTTTTCTATTTCTGGGGTAAACACGTAAGTCTGTCAGCCTCCACACCAGCCAACCTCTGACTGTCCAAGAGCAGATGTCGCGCTCTAGCTTTGGGTTGTCTTTCGTACAAATTATCAGCTGAGGAGTTAACCAGTGCAACGAGAAAGTGCCGGGAAATCTCGACTCTTCCTCCAAAGAAGCTTTTTGTCTTTATTTCAATTTCAAATGTGCTCACATAGCAAGCCACAGGCAGATCTAGGGTTCTCAGCTGGTTCTCAGCTTACCCAGAACCTCTTACTCCGCTGGAAGCGTCCTGACACATGGCCCGGAGGGTGTGTGCTCTCGCCGGGCTCCTGGGACTTTAAAGAGGATGCAGATGTCACAGGGGACAGGGAAATAAAGAAAGCCCACATGGGAGACCAAGGTGGCTAAAGTGACAAAGGGACACTGAGGAGAGGGAAGGATTGCCAGGAAACTTCCCAAATATTGAGTTTGGGCACCGAACGCTGGAGAAGACAGGAGTTTCAGGTGCCAGGGTTTACCTGTGGCCACAGTGTCGAGAGGTCACTATCACCCCCAACCCCGCAGCCATGAACTCAGAGACCTAACCTGAGGAGGGGGGTCACAGACCAGGAGCCCTGGCAGCACCTGTTCACATGCCCAGGTGCCGAGGAGAGCTCAGAACCCAAACTTCTACTTCCCCGTGGGTAGCACCGCTGCTGACCATTGGTGGTGGCTCCGAAATCCAGGCAGGCCTCCCAGCCCAGGTGGGGATGGCTGGCGAGGGCCTTGGCCTGCCAAGGGTTAGCCTCTCCCAGGTGAGGCCTGGCGCAGATGGCGTCCACAGCAGTAGTGGCCAGGGAGGGGCCAGATGGGATCACTCCTGTGGCTGCCAGCAAGAGAGAGATATGGGGCAAGGGGAGACTCCAGCCTCCTCCCCCTCGTCCTCCTCCTCCTTGGGTAATCACCCCTTGAGCCCTTCTGCAGCGAACCCACTGGGATCCACAGTCCTCAGCTCCTCCATCCCTGGGCGGGCTCCAAGGACCTGTTCCAGTTTGGGCTCACTCCCTCCCCTCCTCTCCCTGTACCCAAGGGAAGGAGGAGTGTGCCTCACACAGGGCAGGACCTAGGCACGCCTCCCTCCTCACCGTGCTCATAAGGAATCAGCCCTCAAGCCCCAAGGACCAGTACACAGAAAACTCCTTTCACCTGACAGCCACGCAACGGCTCGCAAGAAGGTGGTGGTGCTATGTGAACAGAATTACTCCAGAGGTTCAAATCCAGGTAGAAAAACAAAATAAGACATGGTAGACAAAGAGAAGCAAAAAGGAAAACTAAACATACATGCAAAATAATTTTCAGGTAATCATGTTTTACATTTTTTAAATTATAAAGCATTTGAAGTATAGGTCTTTTTTTCCCCAGTACTGGGGATTGAACCCAAGGGTATACACTACCACTGACCTACACCCCCAGTCCTAATTTCTGTTTTATTTTTGAGACATGGTCTCTCCAAGTTGACAGCTTGTGGCACCTTCCTGCCTCAGCCTCCCAAGTAGCTGGGATGCAATAGTTCTTTACTAAGATGCATATGCAAACATTCATCTCCGTGAAGAATTCTTACCTATAAAATTTCCAAGTAGTGTTCACTTAGCATTTTATAAAAATTCCTATCTTTCTGACTACCATTTCTGCTTTGTCCTTCTAGTCTCTAAACCCCAAATAAAGCTTCTGTGGTTATTCAACCAAGTATTCTAAAATCTAAGGATTAGTTTGTTTGTTTGTTTGTTTGTTTTTTGGTCTTTTTGAGATGGGTCTCACCTCACTGTGCAGTTCAATCTGGCCTTCAGTTCACTTTGTAGTGCAGGCTGGCCTTAAACTTGAAGCAATCCTCCTGTCTCAGCCTCCCAACTGCTGGTATTACAAGCGTATGCTACCATACCTGGCTCCAAGGATTAGTTTTTAAAAATGTATTTTTCTGTTAGGATACTGCCAGTTCACATACTTGTAATCACATACATCTCTTTGAGCTAACTTACTTATTTCCTTCCTTCCTTCCTTCCTTCTTCCTTCTTTTCTTCCTTCCTTCCTTAATTACTTCAGATACTTGGCTGCATGGTAAAAATTCTACCCCACTCATATCTGAAAAGTTCATCAATACATGTGATCAAATGCCAGCAAACCTTTCAGGGGTCTTGTAATTGCAAAAGTAGACATGCTGCATACAATATGCTATTTAATTCTTAAAGCACACGATAACAAATTTAATGATTAATAATCATCTGCCTTCCAATAAGGTTTTTATCTTTAGAACTCCAAATATTGAAGAGCAAAAGAGCAATAATATCTAATAGTTTTTGTGAAATCATTATGCACTCATTGAAAATTAAATCACTACCAATATGAGCTCAAAGTCTTCCTTTAACATTCTGAGAGGTTGTGTAGTCTGATTTCCACTCAGGATAAAGCTATTTAATTCAGATTAAGTTTCTTTCGGTTTATCAAAAAGCCAACCATTTTCTATATTTTAAATGCTTTAAGACTGACTTTAGTTAACATTAATTAAAACGTATTTTTGTGCCCCTCCTCTAAATAATGATTCTTCAAAGGGCACAGAATCCTGAACTAAAAAGAATAGTTTAAATAGTTATTTTCAACATTTTTTTTAACAAAACAACAGAAATCATCAAAGCTAGCCATCTCCTACTAAAACAGAAGGTCCAAGTAATGTGTGAGATAACATAAAGCTATTTCCACCCAGCACCTTGGGTTTTCAGTTTGGATTTGGTAGGCGATGGCGCAAGGCTAGGGGCTGAGTGGGACAGAAAGAGAAATTCGTTACCCTGCCAGCTCCAGTCCAGTTTTTCCCAGAAAAACTTCAATCAATAACCAATTAACCCAACTCTAGACTGTCACAGCCACCATCTCCCTGAATATTAGAAATTTTAGATCCTTAACTCATTTAGTTTGTGATTCAGTACCTGCGAATTCGGCCTTCCCTTCAGCCCTGCCTCACGAGGGTGTGTTACACAGGCACAGGCTCAGAAATGGAAACATGCTATAGCCTGATAGAACAGATCTGACTGGAGCACATGCCAACTGCAGACACGTTTTTCATTGGAAAGAGGTAGCCAGTTTCCCTTAGTATTTGCAGAAGGCCAGGGGAAAACATAAATTATGGCTGGGCTCTCCTAAATTCCAGATTACAGAAACCTATGAGTTTAGCAAACCCTCAGCCCCGCATTTCCTCCCAGGGCTCTGCAGCGCACGGCCCAGCCCACCAGAACATCCTGCTTTTGCCTCTGCAGCAGAAACACAGCCTTAGGTCACACACGCAGCCTCAACCTTTTCCCCTCACCCTGGGCTCCAGTCTGGGCACAGGTCAGATGTGAAAATTCATCGGTCTGACACGCATAGATAAATGAACCACTATAGGGTAAAACAAGTAATAAAATGCAAAAGTAAAAGTTTTAACTGCACACCAAACTGACTCATATTTTCTACCACCACCACCAAGAACATTTATCAGCACGCTTTGCATTTATGTCATCTTTGCGCAACCCCACAGGTTGCTACTATTATTATTCCCATTATAAAGATAAGGGAACTGAGGGTTACAAAGTGCAAGGAGCTTGCACAGGCCCCACAGTCACTGAGTGGTGGGGATGGGATTTACGTACAGGCACTTGGACTCCTGCGCAAGTGTGCACATACCACACACACACACACAAACTGTGAGTGTGCCTGACAATGTACCTAGCAGGTACATTTCTACTCAGAAGCAGCTGATGTGTCTTAAATGTTTGACTGGGTTGACCACTTGCTGGCTGAGGGTCTTGCCGGGGGCTACAGGGATGGGAGACACAGGCTTCCCTCTCCCAGCTCCCTGAAGCCCAGGCTGCCTGTGCATGACCTGGGTCTGAGGCTGCCAGGAATGCAGGGCAAGGAGCCCGCCTGCGGGGCACAGGAACTCGGTACTGCACGGGCCACTTCCTTCCTGCCCGCGCTAACAGCACCCCACGAGGTGCCTGCGAGGACAGTGAGGGGGTCAGGATAGGAAATGGCAGAGGAGGCCACGGTGGGGCGCGGGTTGAGCCCTGCCAGGAGGAGACTCAGAGGACAAAGACTTAAAGACACAGTGACCACTCGGGGCGCAGCCGGGCGAGAAGGACTAGATGGAGCTTCTCTCTGCTGCTCGCGGGCCCCACCCACACTGTGAGCATTGGGGTCTACACTGAAGTGCGTTTGTTAATAGTTTTTTAAAAAAGTCTTAGCCGAGCAGCAATGGCTCTGCCTGTTCTGCTCATTAACTCAACACTGGGAAAGAAAGCCACCACCAGCAGTGTGTGGTTGTTTTCCACTTGTGTTTATTTAATTTTCAAAACAGTGAGTCATCTGAACTATGCAAATGAATTTTACTCAAATGAATAACTATAGTTTATATAGCGAGCATGCTTCCGTAAATAGCAGAGCATGTAGTTCTTGGAGCCCACACAGACTGTTTTCTCTCTCTCTCTCTCAGACTTGGAAACGGAGCCAGGCATGGTGGCTACGCCTGTTATACCAGCACTCGGGAGGTTGAGGCAGAAGAATCTTTGCAAGTTCCAGGCTAGCCTGAGCTCCACAGTGAGTTCAAGGACAGCCTGAACTACATAACAAGACCTTGTCTTAAAATCCTGGAATCCTGCAGGGCCGTGACCACAATGCCACCACTGCTAGCAGATTTCACAGCAAGATCCAGGGTGGGCAGCACAGTGGTTAGAGCAACAGACGCACAAGCAGGGGTCCCCACTCTAGTCCTATCCACAAGAGCACACTGCCCAAGATGGAAAATAGAGAGGACCCAAAGAAAGGAGGGGACAGAGACCTGTGCTGCCATTCCGCAAGTGACAGAGGCGACTGGGTCTGGGATGACAGCAAACATGCTTACAGCGAGCAAATTACTAAGCAAAACCATTACTATTCCAGAAGAATATCTGAAAGCGTGACCCTTTTATTAAACTGTAATTTGGGTTCACAAAAATCCGTGTTGGCTCATGTATGCAAACGCTAGCCAAGGTGCTTCAGAGAGTTAATCTCCAGAAACAGCTGACAGTACCCACAAGAAACAAAAGAAAAACAGATTTCTTACCTCAGAAACAATGCGCGGGGGGCTTTCCTGATGTCCTTAGACATTTGGCTTGAAGAAAGAACACACACTATAGAGATCGGCCTGACTTTTCATGTAAATCTCAGCTTTCGGTAAACATCAGAAAAAAAAACACACACACTCCCTTCAATTTATATTCAAAATATCAAGGGATTATCAGCACCTCTAATTTGCTGTTGAAGTCTGGGGAAGTCTTCTACCTCTGGTGAAATGCGATCTGATTCCTATGTGGTTATATTTAAGAGGGAGGGCAAAGCAACTCTACTAAAGCCAGAGCTTCAGGCAGCCCCGGAGCAGACTGGATGGAGCTGGAACAAAACTGGCAACCTGAAAACTTTCTGATAAGATAAAAATTCATTGATGTCGGCTCACACGAGGCCCACTCAGCCCCACACTTGTCCTCTGTGTTTCCTTGGCGAATCTGCTCTTTTGCTCTATCTGCTTTAGCATAACTTTATTTTTCTCTTTTATCTCTCGATAACTGCACCCTGGGACCGGAGGGGATTGATTTTTTGTTTTGACTTATTGTTTGAAGCTCTGTAACTCAAAGCAGCTCTCACGGCTCTGATGTCTAAGCTGGAGCAGCATAAAAGGTAAACCCGGGGCCTGGGTCTCAGACTGAGCAGTAGCAAGACCATTTTATAATCAGCCATCTAGGTTTTCATCTGACGCTGTCCCCCAACCCTCACAGCCCACCCCCGACTTCGCTCACCAGCAGACTGGAGGTTACTTCTATGCCTTTGTCAGGCAACAGAGTGAGCTGAAATAAAAATAAATGCCTCAACAGCTTTGCATGCCAGGGCTCTGAGATTAAATACACTTCTGCTTAAAGCAAAAAAGTTATTTCCTACATAGAAAAAAAAAAAGCTTTGCTTTTATGCACAATGAAAGGAAACTTGAATGCATTTCAGAAGGCTGCTTTAGAAAAATAACCCTTGAAAACGAGGGGAGATGGTACGAGTGACAAAATCATTTCCCCACAGGACTTAAATCAAGGTGAAAAAGCACGCTGCTTTTGTGAGACAGATGAACAGCCTCCAAACAAACGTTCTCGTTCTCCTTGCACCAAAAAATATTTAAGAGACGGACTCTCACACACATTAGGTTAGAAACTTACGGTGTTGGCCATGCACACACTAAGAAATTTAACAACCCAAAGTAAAAAGTTACTTTCTGTCTTCCAGTATAATCCTCCAATGATTGGCATTACTTTTTGTCTCGAATTTAGCTTGTATCAAAGTCTCCTGCCAGCCCAGGTAGAGATCCACCTCAACACCCACAAGAGTTTTTGAGGGTCTACTCCCCAAAGTTGTTCGGCTTGCTGAAATATGGTTACATATGCAAACATTATCTCCCAATTGTAACCTCATTTTCTGCTCTGCTGGACAGCGTGACCGGCATTTGTCATCGGGCCTCCCCCGCCCGTCGCGTCATTCACGTGTCCGTAATTGTCACCGAGATGCAGCGTGTCAGCAGGGCTCCAGTGTCCCCTGCTCTGTCCTCCCCAGTCACTCAGGTAACAAACCCGTAATCTCGTCCTGTTTTCATGATGGTTGAATTACACATAATTGTTTCTGCACAGTGATTGATTTCTGCCTGAATAGAGACCTCTGCCTTTTTTCAATGCGAGCCAGTGGCAGCCAAGTCCCTCGTCTAGGAGGAGGCAGCAGCCTTTGAAGAGATCAAAGCCAAGGCCGCGAGCGGTTGTGCGCTCTGGGAATATGGAAACCCTTTATGCGCTGAGCCCATTTCCAGCAGCACGCTGGATGCAGCTGCACCGCATTCTGCCAGCGTCCGCGATGCTTTTAGCATCGACTCTGACATCACCCATAGCTGTGTTAAAGTAACAAAAGCCGAAAGATGACTTATTTTCACAACTCTGTAATTGGAACATGCAAAGATGGGGGGTGGGGAAGCAAGAGGGAAGGGGAGGGAAATACATTTGCTTTTCATTTAAAGCAGCACAAAAGAAAAGCCCAGAGAGAAAAAAAAATTATATAAGTTTCCACAAATGAAAAACATGTTTTTCATATGGAAAAACCAGCGGGGGCATTTTATAACTCAGACCACACAAAACGAACTGATGGCTAAATACACACTTTTGCAGGCCATGAAGGCGAAACAAAAACGCTCGGGTAAGTGATTCCAATGGGAAAGGAACTGCAGATGGGCGCTGGGCTGGGGACTGAAGGGGACACCTGATGCCAGGTGACCGGGCGCATCTGTGTGAGACCTGCCTGCCCCCACCCGCTCCCTTCCCAGCCAATGACTTGTGGCTGAGATCTGCATTTTTAATAAATCACAGGTTTACCTGGAAAACTGCAAATGTATGATTCCCTATAAACAGCAGAGGAAGAACGGGAGAGTCCCAGGAGCTGCGACGCAAACCCAGCTGTCAAGGCCACACTTGGGTCAGAAGCCTAAGCCTTGAACAAGGAAGAAGGATTCTTAAGGACAGGAGAACAACCGAAAGGCAGCAAAGAGCAATGTTCCATTCTCTCTTCAAAAGGAAAGTACAGGAGAAGCTATTTCTTATTTTTAAAAATAAGGTATTTTGAATTCTATCAAGTATATTATGTAAACAACCCATTACTGCACTTAAAATCAATTTAGAGAACAAAATCAGTCACACAGCACTGCTGTTTCCATCTACTGTTACACATGTGTGCTGTACACTGCCAGTGACCTCTGCGCCTCAGTAAGAGAACCTGCTGATACTCTTAACACTGAAATTGATGCTTAAAAAAATACCTGACCCAATCCATATACATAGCTCAATACAGAAGCTCCAAGTGTAATGAAATGACAAGAGGCATGAAAAGAGTGGAAAATAAGAATTTAAAAAGAAATTACAAGATTCAATGCATCTCATTTAATAAGTCCCCTTTACATGATGATTAGTACTGTCTACATAGGTAGCAGCAGTCAACAAAGCATCTGCTTTTTACTCTTCCAAGTCTGCAAAATGCTAAAACTTACTGACATTGAAGAAAGGACTGAAATAGCTGCCTCCTTTCATTCTGCACAAAACCCCCTGGTTCTGAAATACCAAGTAATTGGTGAACAAAAGCTGCCTTTGTCTGGGAGGATTTTGAGTCAACAGCCCTAGCTGTAAGATGCCCAGCTGTAAATTATCTTTGCAAAAACTGTCTGACACTGAGCTGAATGGAAAAGTCTTCAACAGCCTGCTTGCCTCAGTTTGCCAGCCCCGGCTTTATCTGTGTTATTGGGCATTTGGGTTTTGTTTTGGAGGAAAGGCATAAACTGTGTGAATTCTGAATTCAGAATGGCAGATGCAAAATTCAGCAAGAAGAGAGGAATCATAACATTTCAAAGTCTAGATCTTTTTCTTAAAAACAAAACAAAATAAAAACACCATGTTTTCTCATTTTACCATCCTCAGAAAAAGCTGGGCATAAATCTGGTGTTATGAAATATTTTTTGTAGGTGCATTCCTTATCCCTGGGCCCCGTCCAATTACAAAGACACTTCTTTATGATTCTATCATTTGCTTTTCCAGCAAAGCGAGGAGGACAATAGCACTAGAAGCAACCTGCGGGTCTTGGTCACACCCAAGAAGTCAGGACCTGGCCAGGAGAAGCCTGCCCTGCTCAAGACAGGCCCTCAGCTTCTCCTAAACTCCTTCCCAACTCCAACAGGCTTCAGGGCTCTGCACAGAGGAGGCTGAATTTAGAATTGCAGTCACCCGGGCAGCACGTGAGAGAAAACAGCCCCATCTGCCAGCCACCAGCCCCAAGTGCCTCTCCGGCAGGCAGCCTGGCAGGGAGATGCAGAGTGGGCAGCTCAGGGCCGCGGGCACCACACCCTCCTGAGATGCCCCCAGCATGGACGGGCAGGATGCAGAAGGGAGGCGATCGGCTGCATCAGACACACACCAGGGACTCGTTATACACACGGTCTACAGGCTGACCCGCTTATTTTCCCTTCAGGAAGGAGTATAATCTCTTGAAAGAGCTGAAGGGTTTGAATGCTGCTTGCTGTAAAAAGAAAGGAAGGCTGGGGACAGGAGGAGGGCGCAGGCCCAGGTCTGCGGGCCTCTAGGTGAGCATTTCCATCCCATCTTACAGATAAACACTTCCTGAGCCCATACTTTCCCCTGATAAACCATCCTCGTGTTTCCTGGTCCTTGTTCTCTGAAGGAATTCTCCCAACCCAAATTCCTGCAGCAATGTAAGCCAGTTTCCTTTGCTTATTGCTTCAGGGAAGAACAAAGCTGGACCCAGAGTCCTGTGAAACACACAGTCCTCACAGCAACTGCCCTGCTGCCCTCTCTGTGGAGCAAGCAAGCGACTACCAGCTTATTCTGCAGTGCTTTCTGGGGACCAGCCAAGAGTTCTGCCACCAAGACCCATGAGAACGTGTCATGCGTTGGATGTAATCCATTTTCACTGCGCTTGCAAAGGACTGAGGCTATCCTGGCCAGTAGAGCTTGCTTCCTGGCCAGCCCCGTCATAGGCACACATAGTCTTGATCTTTGTAAAACGGTGAGAGCCCAGTACACATGTTCAACCCAGGGGGAGGAGGACAACAGGATTACCGCAGAGCTGCTGGACAGCAGGGCCACAGAAGAGGGAACAGGGGACACCACAAAGATAGCATGACTGCAAATGATGTCACCAAGCTGGAGGACACTGAGGTCAAATAGCTGCAGTTCACAGGCTGGGGCAGAGCCAAGCCAGGTGATCCCAAGCAACCCGCAGGTGACGACAAAGCCAAGAACCATGGACACACACAGTTAAGGGGGTGCAGTCTCCCAAATGCTGCATCACCTGTGCGTCTCATCTAAAAAGTCCTTCATAAGGAACAGTCCTTCATAAGAAAGCCAGAATGCCAGAAATACTCACCAGGTCACAGAGGAATACAGTTCCTTTCCAGAGCTGCGGGTAGTAATGTGCCGCTGAGAGACAAGGGCATCACCCACCAGCATGCAAGAATGCCATGACTGCAGCAGACTCTTCACGTGAGAATTTTTAAGCTTTACAAAAATATGCAGTATAGAGATGGCCACTGTTCCGTCTGCCCTGTGTGTCAGGTGGCCGAGGGCACCTCGCCGGTTCAGATGACAGCATCAGTGTAGGCACAAGGGATGCAGCAATTCCCAGTTCTTCCAACGCCAACCCCTAGAGCTAAGCTGATGAGACCTGACAAGAATTGACAGGTAGCGAGCAGAAATAACGAGAAATGATCCATTTTATATAAAATAAGGACTCCCAGGTCCCATCAAGGAGTGTAATAAACATTGCTGTAAGTGAATACTGTAGTCTGAGTTATTAGAGACATAGGTAGTTCAGCTACGTAATTCAGATAATTACATGATGGTCAAGTTTTTGACTGATAAGGATCTTCAACAAAAAGAATTCTCACCACTGATGTAGGAATCTGAGGTATCAATTGATTTTGGCTTTCCTTCCTCCAAAAACACCGAACAGGTGTCTTTCTTCACTGCACTGGTCCTTATCCACATTAGAGAAAAGACATTGGCAGGCACAGTGGTGCATACCTGTAATACCAGCACTTAGGAGGCTGAGGCAGGAGGATTGCCATACATTGGTGGCCAACCTTGGCTACCTAGTGAGTGATATAACTATGCTGAGTAGAAGAAGCCAGCCCCAAAGGACTTTGCATTATAATTGTATTAATTCTGTTTTCATGAAATATCCCAAACAGGGAAGTTTATTGAGACAAATAATTGATCGATAGTTGCTTAGGCCTGGGGTGGCAGCGTGGGGGGGGCCTGGGTTACTTTTGAAGGTGATGAAAAACGTTCTAAAATGGACCATGGCAATGGCTGCACAGCTGTGCATTTGCTAACCCAGACGACACTTTCAGTGCATGAAATGTATACAAACTGTACATCAGTTAAAAAAAAAAAACTATTTGAAAAATGGGTAACCACTGAAAACAAATTACTGAATATATAAGTGAAGAAATTCCTCCTCCCTCAAATAAAATATCCAGAGAAGAGTTCCCTGATATGAGGCCCGTGAGTAGGACCCCTGTGCGGCTCAGTCCCTGTCCCTGAGGCTGCCCTGTGGCTCTGGAACACCTCAGGACCTGCAGGGGTGGGGCCGAGGGTGCTCGGGCAGGAAGGAGGTGCACAGGGCTTCAAGGGCAGCCTTTGCCTTGCCAGAGGTTGCTCATTGGGACCAGGGTGCACTTCCAAAGCCTGCAGCAAGTTCCAACACAGCAGGTGCCATCCACAGTCACTCTGTCACACCAGCAGAGCTCGCCTCCTGCACGACAGGGAAATCACAGAGGTGAATCCAGAAGCTTTTGGTCCTGACAAAGCCACGGAGAGAAGGCAGATGTGCTCCTTCTTCTGGTCAGTAGGGTAGCCGGCCATGATTTGGGGTCCCCAAGACAACCTGTGTTGTGACCCCTTCCCAGTAAGACAGCCACGGCTCCAAGATGCCACGGTCTTGGTTCAGGGGCACTTGGCTCCTTAGCATCTTACTTAATGCTTAGATTTTTTTTGTTGTTGAGTTTAACAGTAAAAGTTTAAAATTCAGAGCAAGGCTTTGAAAGGTTTTTCTCAGGTAGCCAAGTGTTTCCAAATTTCAGCACTGCATACATACTGAATTTACTTCAGAAACGTTAAAATAACAGACAAAAGCAAGCACCACAGATGCTCCTGAGGCTTCTCTTCTATTTGCTTTTTAAAAAAGGTTTCAGTGCACATTTTGCAGTCCATGTGATGACAGTCGGTGCACGCACATGACACATCTTACTTCCACCGACGTCCCCTGCCCTTCTCCGCTCTATCTCCTGGTCCCCTTCCCATCTGCAGAAGCTCTAGCCCCATTTCCTATTATATTTTATTTTGCTCTTTATTTATACTTTGGGTTTGTCATACAAGAAAAACCATGCCGTATTTAAGCTCGGATGTTGGGTTGATTTCATCTAATAAGGTGCATCTGCTTTCTTTCCTGAGACCCAGCCATCTCAGGAAGAAAATGTCTTTCGGGAAAATTTAATCTCTGACTCTCTAAGTGACCCCACTTAGATGCTTCGGAATCCTCTCATGAAAATCTAGTCAATAGAATCCTGCATTGTTTCACTGGTTTTGGCTTCTTGTTCCTACCAAATAGTATCTAAGACATGAACTCAGGCATCCTCTGGCCTGGAACTCATGGACCTACACTGACCTCCCTCCTGACACTCTAGGGCTCCCTGTTGCGGGTTTTGACAAAAGATTTTCCACATGTGATGACAAGTAAGACCATTTCTGAAGCGGTCACTTCTTTCTATGTTCCCAACTATCTTTAGGATGTTCAATTTTTCAAAGACAGGGAATAAAAGGTTCAAGTGATTTTCCCATAATGCAGCAGGTCAGGATCTGAGCCTGAAGTGGGGTTCTGGCTTCGACAGGAAGAAGATGCAGGCTCCGCACAGGACAGAGAAGGGGACCCGTCTTCACGCAGGAGACTCTGCCTGCCGAGCCCTCCACACAGGCAAGGGTGACAACAGCATTGAACATGTGGGGACTGTGTGCACAGGGCACTGTGGGGGTGCGGCTCTCTGGCACAGCGCTAATGGGCCAGCAACCCAACCCACAACATGAAGCCTGGGTCGCCTTACTGGCGCTTACCAGGCATCAGTATCTTATAAATGTGCTTGCTGAAAATGCTCTACATGGAAACGTTTCTGGGGTCTTTCTCAGATAGTTGAAGGTTACTGACTCTGCCTGCCCTTCTAGTGAAAAAAAGAAAAGGTTTCATCAAGCCACTTTCCTGCCTAAGCCCAAACACAGCTCTCTACACAGCCATTTTCAACAAGTACAAACCAAATACTATTTCCAGAGGGGCTGCAGTGAGCAGGTAGAAGAAGTATGGTGCGTATGACAACCACAGTCCTGGGGGACCTGGGCTAAGAGACCACCCGCAGGGCTCCAGGGCATCCTAGCTAACCCTGTCCATCCTGGTTAACCCCGTCCGCTCCCGCATCCCTGGGCCGTGCTGGGACGGGGCACCTCTGCCTCTGTCTGCTGTGGGCTCAAGTGTCTCTGTCCTTCTACACTGGGAGCCCCCATGCATGCTGTCAGGGTGGCGACTGAGCTTTTGCTGTCACACACCCACTACAGGGCTCAGCGCAACGACCTTCAAAACAGAACCTTCAATGAACGTCTATGGGATGAGCCATCAATCATTCCCGACATAAGCATTCTCAGTGTTCGTCTTCATCCTGCCAGGAAACCTAACCTGAAGCCCTAGAGTTGTTCAGAGACATGATAAGCCCAGGTATTTTCTGATTCATGAACTGGACAAGATGTGCCTGCTGGCTGCTTCACCAACCGGAAAGGTCCAAAGAGCCTTCTTGGCATCTTGGGTCTTGAAGTAAAATGCGAGTAATGAGCCAGACTAAGCATGGAAAGCACCGCCATCTAACACGCAGGTAGCTGTTCCCACAGCGGCTGAAGGGTAAGCTGGGCGTGGTGTGCGCCTGTAATTCCAGTGCTGGGAGAGGCAACTTGGGGACTCTGTCTCAAAGCTTTAACAAAAGGGGGCTACAGGTCTGGCTCAGTGCAAAGACGCTGGCTTCAATTCTAGTATTCCAAAAATGTAACAACCAAACAAATGATCAGCTAGTAGGTGGATCTCAGCTATGCAGTTGTAAAAAACATACACAATATTTTAATTCTGATATACAACAGTTCTGAATCATTTCAAGAGCTGTGGGTCAAAATCTGAAACAGTCACTATGTGTAAAAGGCTCTCATAAACCAAGAAAGGTATGAAATAACAAGTGATACAGCCAAATGGACTATAGATAAATATGTCTGAACAGTTTCATTATAGCATGGACTGGAACAATTTTTAAAATGCTAACATCTATAACCGAGGATGAAACTGAATGGTAGCTGGCCATTGCAAAAGATGATGTAGATCTATCTTCATTCACACAGGAACGTGAGCACACATGGTATATTTTAATGGAAAAAAAAAATGATCAGAACAGCATATCTTTATGACCCCATCCATCCGAATGCTTGAATTATACATACAGATAGAAAAAGAACACCTGAAAATATGTGTATATGCACGTCAAAATGAATCCATCACATCTGAATGATAAAAAATGCAGGTACTTTTTAGGTAATTATTCTGGTCTTTCATAGGTTTTCCCCTGACTTTTAAAAAATTACTTAAAATAAACAACCAAAAAAAAAGATTTTCTTTAAGAGAAAGAAAAGACTGTTTCTAATAAATATATCTTTAACAAAAGACGTTGCTTCATTTTTTTAAAAGAAATTTTCTGTCTCAACTTCTCAGGAATAGTCATGATTCCAGTTAATGCTGAACTAATTTCTCCTACCCTAGCACCAAAATGCCACAAGAATCACCACTAAATGCTTCTAAAAGTGAAGCGCACCCCACATTTGAATCACTTGATGTGCAAAACAACACTCTTCGGCAGATTTTTGCCTGTCAGAGCTCAGTTGTTACTGAATATGAAGGCAGCAGCCTTTATCAAAAGATTCCAAGAGTCCCAAAACCTGTGGCAATACAGCTATTTTTCTAGTCAGTCCTTAAGACTTGGTGACACGCTGGCTCTTAGGGGCCAGCACTACCGGACCCCATAAAACCAGACATTCATCAAAAATACACCCGATACACTCAGTGAACAACATTTTGCTGGGAGCTGTCAACAACATATTGAGTAATCATGTGACAGTTTTCAAATGTTCTTAGAACGGTCACTGCTACAGTGTAGCTGTTCACATTGTTTACTAAACATTAGTATAATGGTCACCTTTACTCCGCAGAGGACTATTGACTAAGGACTACTTCCTACCCTTTTCGGAGCAAACTGGTGTAGAAACTGAGCCCCAGCTTCTGAGCCAGGGATACCTGGCTTTGAATTCAAATTTACCATGTACTAAATTCTAGGATTCCAGACAACCAAGTCACTCTCTGAGGCTCTGACTCTTCATGGGAAGCATGGTGGTATTAGTTGCATCCGGTTCACGGTGCTATGCTGGGGATTTAACTTTTTAAAATACGTAAAGTGCATCTAGTAAATGTTAAATGCTGGTACATGCTTAACGGCACAACTCTCTTCATCCACAGGCAGGATGCCTATTTCCCATCATCATGCAGAGCTTCAGGGCAAGGTGCAGAAAGCCTCACATGGAAGCAAGACAGTGATTTTGAGAGCATCACTGAAGTTCATCAAATGAAAGTATGGACCACGAGATGGCAATAGTGCAAAAGGGTCTGGTTCTGTAACTTAATGAATTTTTTGTTGTTTTAATGGAAAAGTGAAGACCAGAATAAGCCTAAGCTCATCTCATGAATGTCTGTCGCCAATGCAGCCCTATTTCTAATTCACTCTCATGAACACTGTCGTCAGGCCCAACACCTTCGTCTCATCCATTGTCCCCTCTCTGCGTCTAACTGGTCACCTTCAGCCCTCAGTTCTCCATGGTGTCACGATAGCTACTGCCACCAAGAATAACGTCAGAGAAATCCAGGGATTCACCTGCTGCCTCAAGGTATTCTCCTAAAATGTCTCCGAGTCAGGACTTGCTCCCATCTTCCTGGTGAGGAATCCACTGCCTCAGCACCATCCAGCGCATGCCTGCCCTGTCAGCCGAGACCTGGGCCACTCCCTGTCCCAGACTTGGTGGCTGCAGATCACAGCAATTAGCACCTGCTGGAGCTGACCTCCCATCCCATGGCCTGCTCTGCAGGCTCCTTGGCCTCGGTGCCCATGCCATTCCTAGCCCCATTGTGCCTTGGGAGCTGCTCTGACCTCTTCATTAAAGACAGGGCAATAAGTCTGTACTGGGGAGATTAAGGCTTTTGCCAAGGTGCTGTGGACAGAAACTGCCCTGCACTGACTTCTGGATGCAGAGAGGAAGACCTGCCATTCCTCTCCTGCAGGAGCATCTGAAAGGCAGGACAGAGCCATGAGGAGGCCCTGGACCCACCAGTGGGTGCGGTCATTCCTCCAGGGTGAAGTGGCCAGGACTCGACCCTGGACCTCTAAGGATGGACAAGATGGTGCTGGCAGAAGAAAGGAAGGGGCATTTCAGGGGGCTGAACTCCAAGACCCACGGACAGTGACCTGGAGGAGGGTCCTGGTGTGGGTCTGGGAATGCAGCTGAGTGTGGCTGAGCGTGGAGAGGAGGTGGACGTGAAAGGTCCAGGCAGCTGCTACTGGAGCCTTCGCCCTGAACGCAGTACGCAGGGCCAGCTGGAGGTTGCTGGAGGTGTACGCAAGTGTGACCTGCAATGACGTGGGACAACCCAGGAGCCCAGCGCCAGCCTTCAATAACAGCGAGGTCCTCAGCAACTGGGTCTGCAGAAACGGCACCCAGTGCAGTGCTGGGCCACAGACTCACAGCGGGAGGTGGGGACATCCAGTTGGCAAGGCCCAAGTGAAGAACACGGCCTCAGCCTCCGGGGTTCCTGACTCTGACCCTGCCTGATCTATGCATGTACCTGTTACATGGACCCTCACTGGCCCCAGCCCACAGCCACTCTGGTCAGGATCGGTGACCACAGACAGCCACCTCCTCCTCTCCTCCGCAGCTTGGGCAGTGGAGTCAGTGCTCCGCCCCCAGCCCACAGTGAGCCCTGTCCCTGTGCCTCCTCACACACTGTCCACAGGGGCCAGAGGCTCCTCTCTTGGAGAGCTGAAGGGGAAACTGAGCAACGACAGACCTAATGGTGTCCCTCCTTCCGGGGCCAGCTCGCTGAGGGAAGTCCAGGCCTCACAGTCCAGCCCTGCTTTTCTCTATCCTGCTGTCACCCGGAAAGCCCAGCTTCCTCAAGGAGCAACTCTGACCTCTTCGTAAAAGACAGGGCAATAAGTCACACACGAGTCAGGGGAAAGGAAAAGTAATGAGATGGTGAGGTTTCTCAGCAGATGCCTTCGTCGCTTGCCTTCACAGAGCGTTTGTTTTGATAAAGACAGATTACATGGAAACATCCAAATCTCACACCTAAAACTGTTCTTGTGTACTCTTTATTAACCCAGCAAACACTGGGGTGTCTCGTCCACGCCGGGCTCACTGTAGCTACCTCATAGCTCATCACTGTCCTGATGATCAGCTGTCAACAGAAGCTGACAGCATACAGAATAAAGTTTTCAGGATGGGAAAAAAAGGAATTACAATAATGTCTCAGTATGGGTAATTCTTGTTTTGGTCATATGGGTAATTCTTGTTTTGACGATTATTTCATTCAGAAGCTGGTGACAGTAATATAACTGAGGCCAGATGCGGTGGTGTGCATCTATAAAGTAATCCTAGCACCTCAGAGGCGGAGGCAGGAAGATCTCTGTGAGTTCAAGGCCAGTCTAGACTACATAGCAAATCCTGTCTCAGAACAAAAAAAGACAAAAAAAGAAGGAAAGGAAGGAAGGAAGGAAGGGAGGGAGGGAGGAAGGGAAGGAAGGAGGGAAAGAGAGAAGGAGGGAGGAAAGAAGGAAGGAAGGAAGGAAGAAAGGAAGGAAGGAAGGAAGGAAGGAAGGAAGGAAGGAAGGAAGGAAGAAAAAGAAAACCGAAGGTGCTCTGGAGCCACTCCTCCTCCACCAGCCCTCCCATGTCCACCCTTCCTTCCCTGGCTCTTTCTCCTGTTGCAGCACAGCAGCCGCAGGCATCTCTGTTAAAGGGAACACCATATCACCACAAAGATAACCCACCGCAGTCATGCCCAAGATTGCTTCCTGCAGAACTGACCTCGGCTCCAAAAGGCATCACTTGTGGCCACAGGGAGGCACATGATCGGTTATCTGAACTTTTAAAGGTTCTGTTACCCCTAGTCAGCTGCAAATATAAAATATATTTCTAGGCCTTCTGTCCCTTACTCAGTGTCTCACCAGGCATTGTCTCCAGCACTGGGGGCCGTGGGCGTGGCTACCCGAACTCACCCATGCTCTGCGACGCCCTTTCAAGGTTTGCTCCCAGGGACAGAAGGCCCATGCGAACCAGACCCAGGGCGGCGCTATGGGAAGCTTGCTCAGTACACAGCAAGTGAACAAGGTCAGAGCTGGCGGCAGTGGGCACTGCAGTGGATGTGCTTTTCCGCCCGCAGGGCCTCTCCACCTCTACCCAGGTTCTGAGGACAGTGTGCACACGGTCTCAGCTCGCGGGCAGGAGGTTTGGGTTCGTGATCCTGCTCTGCAGTCCCTGCCGGACACCTCCCTCCTTCCCACCCGTCTCCACCTAACTCCACTCAGCTGTTCTGCTCCAAGTTCTGGCCAGCTCTGGGCGTCCACGTCCTGGAGACTCCATCGCGTATTCGCCTAAAATGATCATGGGCTTATAGCACAGGCTGTAGTTCCTACACTGTGACTTCATAATATCCTAATACAGAACAAGTAATCGTGAACCCCAGAATATATATGTATACATAAACAGACACACACACACACACACACACACACACACACACACACATACACACATTTTCCTTTTTAGATGTGGTGTCTTACTGCATTGCCCAGGCTGGCCCCAAACTCCTGGGCTCAAGCAATCCTCCTGCCTCAGCCTCCCAAGTAGCTAGGGTTAAAGATATACACCATCAGGTATGGCTGCTAAAATATGGTTTTTAATTACTTGAGGTTCAATGGCTACCCTTTCTAAGCAAGTGAGGACCTGCTGGGACACTGGTGCAACGAAGCACCACGTCTCCTGATTACTACATCAGCTTCCTACAGGCTGCCTCAGCGTGGCGTACTGCATAAGAGGTGGCTTTAATGAGGACAGGATTTAAATGAGCACTCCCCTTTAAAAACAGCCTTCGGCAGCACCTACAAGATGCCAGCTCTACTTTTCCCTGCAAATAAAGCGTGTGTTTTCCTGTCAGCCATAGACCACACTGGCAATGTAATGATGCCCTGTCTCAAAATAAAAAATAAAAAGATGCTGGGGGTAGAGGTCAGTGATAGACAGGCCTTAGGCTTAATCCCCAGCACTAAAAAAAAGGAGGAAAAATATCCAACAGTATCTGTACACATAAACAAGGAACAAAAGGAATAGGAGAAGAGAGTGATCTGATTTTTCAAAAAGCTTCAATCACATAAACCCCAAATAGCTCTGCCTAAAGGAATAATCGAATTAGTTTATTTTAAAAACTCAACAGTTTGGAAATGCTCTCAGCTGAGCTGGAGGAAAGCCCTGGAGAGGCTACAAGTCCAGGTCCTGACAGAGCCGTGTGTGAGGTGCTACCTCGGTTCTGTCCTGGGCAGCCCCCAAGAGTGTCGCGCTGTAGGAAGGCTGCACCCAAACCACAGCAGAGACGACAGCAGACCCAAGGCCTGTATGGGGGTGGGGGATACTTCAAAAGCCAGACTGGGGGTACTGTTTGTGGTTTTTATGTTTAATAGTACATGTTTGCAGTACGTGATGATGCCATTCCTCGTGGGGAGCTGGTCCGTGGACATCACACATGTGAGTTCTTTTTAAGTTCCTCTCCACACCCCCTCCCTCAGCCTCTTGGTTCCCTTCCATTTGTAGAAGATCTATCTTCCTAAAAGCATGATTTCTGGTAGGCCGGGTCAGTGGTCTTCTTTCAGTAAAGCCCACCTTAGCTCCTTCATTCCAGATGTGAAACAGATCTGTCTGTAAGCAAATACAAGCATGGGGTAGGGCTTAGACAAAGTCTCACAGAGTTCTGCTGTTCATCAGATACCAATGTGTTGATTTCCTAAAGTAAAACTCATACACAAGAACTGAGTCAATTCAATAAGAACCAACTCCTGCCACACTATATAGCGATCCCGACTTAAGAAATAAACGTAGAAATGATCGCTGGGATAAGAACAGTCATCTTCTTTCCCCACCTAAAAATTCTCTCAAAGGAAGAACACAGAGAACCTGCGATGGAGAAAGTTGGCGGGACTGAGCTGCTTCCGGCAGCCCTGCACCCTCATTCCAGGGCATCTGGAGAGAAATGCAGGGCTTCTCTGAGGTGCTAAACATTTGGGTTGCAGGGACAAACGGGTTTGCTGCCTCAGACAAGAGCACATGGCTTGGGACCCACAGAACAATGTACAGAAGTCAGCCCAGTCAAACATTTCCAGGGCCCTCAGCCCGCAGCCTGCAACAGGGCCTGCAGGGCAGGGACTAGTTTTTTGTGTGTGTGTGTTTGTTTTGTTTTTTTTTTCCTATTTTCCCATTGGCCAAGAGGGATTTCTATACATGAGGGTCAGAAAAAGCAAAGTTATTCGTTTAACCAGCAATCCAGCGTCCTCACCAAAACCCTGAGGAACTCTTCTCATTCCTGCAGGAGACCAGTCCCGCCAAGGTTCCCAGTGTCTTAAAAGCTCACAAGGTCACCAAATGCATTACTCAGGTGTTTCCCTCTGGGGCTCAATCTATGGGAACTAAGAATTCTTACTTAAAACCCTCTGAGAGGCTCATTCACAAGGTCTCTGGTACAGACACTGAAATCCTTAAGAATTCCAGCTCTAGAGGGAGGTAATTTGCCAGTTAAAATTTCCCAGCAGAAGGGGAAATGGGTAAGTGAAGGTACATTTCGCCGACAGGTAGCACAGTACTGAGACCTACACAAGCATACGTGCGCCAGTGTTTGTGCAAAAGGACAAAGAGGAGTCACAGGAGGTTCTGGCAGAAGCAGGTCTGTGGGCCAGATTCCCAGCTCACCTCCATCTGCACACAGAAGGGTCCAGGCTGGAAAGGGGTGGTCCAGCCCCTCCGTGGTCCTGCCCCTCCCCGCCCCAGATGTTCCTAGGCCCAACAGATGCAGTAAACAAGTAGTTGTCATGCAAATCCCAGTCCCAGGGAGGCCCTGGGCTGCTCCCACCCTGAGCCCCAGCACAAATGGTCACCCTGCTCCTGACACCCTGATGAAAGTCGTCGCTGAGGATGTCAGGGACACAAACACTCAGGCCTGCTGGGGACAGGATTAAAGAGCATGAAGACAGAGTGCGGTTAGGGGTGAAGAAGAGAGGGTGCCTTCCGGTTAAAGTGTTTTTGATCTCAGACACATTAAAAACAGCTGGTAGGTATTAAAAACCGAAGATTGTAACTCACTTTGGTTGGACCCTAAAAAAAAAATTGACATAGCCCTGTGGTTAAAACTGAGAAGCTTCTGGAATTGTGCAAAGTGCAGGATATTTCAAGAAAACAGGCTAAAATAAACACATTCTAACAAGCAAGAGAATCAAGCAAAGCCTCAGACAACAGTGTGAAGAACTGCTTCCTGATCACACCTGCCCTCCACTCTGTGCCTACTGACATTTATTCTGGCCACAAATCTTTCCTCGCCGCTCAGCTATATCCCCGGCCCTTCCTAAGCAATGAATGACTGATTCATTGCCCTCAAAATTTTAATACAGACACTAGCAACAAATACCTTCCATTCTATCACAATTTCAAAATGACCAGTACATGAGGGTTGGGGGAAATCCCTATGGAGACCTAAGGCAGAATGCGGTTTCAAGAAAAGAAAAGCTGACTGGTCAATACTCTTAGCAATTATTTACAAATTCCAATACATTTTTACTACACTATACATTTTTACAATACATTTTTACTACAATACATTTACTAATTTTACAAAAAAATATTGTTTGAAAGAAGTAGCTGACCTTGCTAAGGACTAAATTTAGGCACACATACGCAATAACTTAAACTAGCTGAAACTAAGTAGGTGGTGTCAGTGGCTGTCTTCTATTACTACCAAGACTATAATTTGATTTCAGAAGATGATTTGTTATCCTAAAAAGCTTTCAACAGAAATCTTCAATTATTTATGTAAAACATACTTAGATCCTCTCTCCCAAGAACAACAACAACCAAAATGTTGCCCAACTGAGAAAGAAATCTGTGGCATACCTGCATATCTAGTTCAACAAATAGAAAGTCTTCCACAAGTCTGAAAACTCAGAAGCATTTGCTTGAGGGTGGTGTCTGAATATTAAACTACAGTTGCTATTAATTCATTCACTTTTTAAGGTAGATTTGTATGTCTCACATTAAATCTCACTTAATTAAACATTAAATAGCACCAAATATTTAGACAATCCATTTAAAATAAATCATGAAGTAGCTTTTTCCTATGGTACCCATCACACAGTCCCCAGGAGCTCCATTTTGGCTGCTGTATGAAAATTAGAAAACTCTTCTTTATTCCCTACTTGAAAAAGCCAAATTTTCTTTTTGAAATCCATGGAGAAATAAATGCACTACCTGCAAAATCACAGTGCCTACAGCGTGGTCAGAGCTACGCCTCACATCCTGACCATCAAGGGCTATAGGAAACCAAGGTCACCAAACACCTCACTGCTGATCACTAGTTGGGGACCAGTCCTCCAGATCTGTCCCCTGGGACATTGAGGACACCACTTTTCCCAGTTGCTTGCGACTTTTTCAGTTTGTCAGCGGCAGGCAAAGATCCCAGGCTTAGGAGGTTTGGCCTCTAAGAGTCACAAGAGAGACTGAAACCCGGACTCCCAGGATTCAGGCACAGATGTTTTCCGTCAGTGGTGGGGATGGAGCGAGGTGGGGCTGGTGAGAAGTAGATACACGGAGGGAAGGGACCCCTGAGGATCCATCCCGCTGCTGGAGGAATGATTCTGAGAATCCATCCCCACCATATGCATGCCCACATCCCACACCATACTGTTCAGATGTCTCCTCACTCCATGAGTGAGGTTTCTACTTTCCAGAAAAGGGAGCAATCATCCAATGACAAACTTGAAATCCTCCAAGCTACGCATTTGCATAATGCAGTTATAGTGCCACCAGATTTTTAGAACTTCAGAAGTGAACTGAACCGTGAGATAAAAAAGGAGCAACTTTCTTCAGGTTATCTGCAAGTGATACCTTCTCAACAACCGACAATGAAGCAAAAATAGGTCACCCACCCCTCACAAAACAGCAGCTAGTACAATAAAATAAAATGAGACACGTTTCAAAGCCAAAGTGACAACCTGCACATTTGGCTCCAAATGAGCATATACACAGTTTTCCTTCTAGATGGCTTACGGCCCTGGAAAACCATCAGTCTTTAGTTAACTGAAAGACTGGATCCATTTTCTCCTGTCATCAGTATGAAAAGCACAGTCCTCACAATCATAGATTTGTTGTTTTTACCATCATTAGATTTCATACTTTGAGATCTGTTATTTATTAACCTCCAGCAGCAAACCAGAAGCTAAAATTCCAAGTGCAAGACATCAGAGTGGCACTATCCTAAGGCAGCACCCTTCATTCCTTGCCACAGCTCTTCCTTAGCAACAACTGGTCAGGAAAGCCTTTCCAATGTGTTTGAAAACAAAATCGTCAACATTCAGCCAAAAAAACTGATTTGCACTGCTGAGAATAACGGGTAACATCCGCACGGTACTCACTGTCCTCGGGATGGGCGGAGAAAGGGATCCGTTTGACATGTACGGGTCACTGTTCATATTTGGCATCATCATGTAGCCCGAGTAACTGGAGTAGGAGGGCCCCTTGTTATAGAGCCCTCCATCTGCATGCTTTCCTGTGAGAACGAAAGGACCATCAGTAACGTATAGTCTTCCCTTCTCTACCACTGTATTTTTCATCCGAAAAAAATATCTAATAGTTCCACAACAAATCAGACTTTACATGAAAAGATTTGTTTATAAAATACTATCGCTGGATTATTATGCTCTATTTTAGATTGACAGCATTTATTCTCTTAAAAGGTTTAACAGTGCACCAGATGTTTAAAAAACATGTGGTTCAATTTACTTCCAATACTGCTGATGCTTTCACAGAAATAAGTATTCTCCATCTAATTTAATTTAATTCTAACAAACTGGACAAAGAAATACAGAAACATGAAGGAGCACACACAATCTTAAAGCTGTAATGTAAGTCTATGAGGCCATCCAGACATGCACACGCATACATACTTACACACTTGAAGTTACATTTCTCCTTGCAGGCAGACTCAAAAATTCTAACCTGTTACTAAGTGACACAGTTATATCTAGATTATGAGCAAGTACCCACATTTATAAGGGATTAACTCCGGAAGGTTTAATTTTTTATGTGCTACACTTTCATCAGTCAGCCAAAGAAATCCATGTGTTCAGTTTATGTATTTAATCCGTGTGACGGCTCTGTCACTGAGAGGGAAGCCTAGTGCATTGTTCTTAGCTCTTTCTCTGCTTGGCAAACTGTAGGTACACACGTTGTAGTCATTAAGGGCACCAGAGATGCACACAGGCTGACAAGTAAACTCAACCACTTCTCTGATTCTATTCAAGCCATAAGGAGCTCTCCTTAAATCAAAAATTTTATATACATTCATCATTTTTAAAGGTTTTTGTGTGGGAGAAAGTCTTCCACGCTTGCCACACACTGCTCCCACTTGTAAGTTTTCTGCTTTTACAAGCTAGGCTGTCTTTCCTGGGCCTCGTTCAGCCTTATTCCTTCACCGCCTGTCTGTTCATTGTAGCAAGCTGGAAGCCGCAATTTTGCCAATGAAATTCTGCTCAAAACTATTCTTGTTGGGGGGGACCCCACCTCACTGTAAACATTCACTCCGCCTCCCAAGAATCAGGAAGGCAACTGAAATCCAAAGGCTCCTAGCTCAAAGACAGTTTTTAAAATGATGCAACACGCATCAGAGATAAGTCATAAATTGCCTGTGCTTCCTTTCCCGTTTTGTGAAAATAGTGGGTGTCTTCTTATCATGTCTGGTCCTGGTCTTGGGAATGTACATAAAAGAAGCAGAACAAATCCAATACACACAACACACACACATCTAAGGGACGGTGTGTTGGAGGAAAACCGTCTTACCGTCGTCGGGGTGTTCCCGGGCCTTGTCGTGGTAGGGCTCCTGAGAGGCTTGTGCTTGTCTGGCCACCTAACAGTGTGAATCCCCACCCACAAAAGAAAGAAAATCACCTTAGAGTTTGGGACAACATGCGTGACCACTGATAACTCTACCCATTCATTCAGTTAGTCTAAGAAGGATAATAAGCAAGGCTGGAATACTGGGGAATCTGTTTTTCAGCATGCATTTTTTGAGTGATTACTATCTACTCAGGATCAAAAAGTGAAAATACTGACAACAAAAACATAGTAAATCTGCTAATGATTTATGTGCGGCTCTGACTGCTGTTTACCAAAACCTACCAAGGCTACTTGGGGCCCTGACATGAGAGGTGCTGCTAGAGCTAATGGGGTTGATTGTTTTGATAGCCTCTTCAGTCACTGTTCACTTCAAATAGATCTGATTAAAAGCAGGCTGACTGTCATTCTGTAGCTGAAAATGTCATTTTAAATATAAACAAGCCAAGTGCTCCAGTGGGGTATTAAAGAAACTGTCCCAGCTAGAGCTCCAGGAGGCCTCAAAGCCTACTAGGGCTGCCGGGTGCAGGTTGACCTGGGCAAAGCAGAACTGTGCTGTGGTTACAGAGGGAAAATTGAGAGCTAGATTATAGACGTTTCAAAGGTAGCCCAGTTAACATTAGCTTTGACAACCGCCATCCATGCCCACTCAACCACGTGCAAAGCAGCGGTCTCCCTCTGCTCCATCCTCCTGGGACTCTGCCCCTTCACCCCCACCGCCCAAGACCAACAGGCCCTCTCCCCAGACCCTAACAGTGCAGAAAAGGTGAAGCAGGTGGTACATTCATTTATGGGCTAAGGAAGGAAAAGCTAACGGGGAGGAGGAAAGAGGCTGCTCTACAAGGACGTGAGTCTGGCAAAAAGCCTGAGTGTTCTGGACGTTATTGGTTACTTGGGCATGTGTCCTCCGGATGACCTCACCCTCCCACAGAGTCACGGATCTCTCACGGAGGTTGGGTGCACCTTGTCCCCCACCCCATCTTCACCCTGGATCCCGCGCTCAAGAGCACCTTTATGGGTTCTCCTTGGAACCCGGGTACCCACCCTTCCAAAACGTGTACTCACCCCTGCCATCCGGACAGAGAACTCGGAGGTGTTCTTAAACATGCAGTTTAAGACCCAAAATGTCCCCGCCCCCAAACCACGCGCTTTCTTTTGGGGGTAAGGATGCCATTTAAGGAAAAAGGGTATACCTCCAAAGTTTCTCTGCAAGGAGAAGGCGTGGGTGAAAGCTTTTGGGTGTCAGGCCTCTTCCACCGGATTTCCTCCGGAGGGGCTCCCAGTTGTTGGACAAGGTGGCCAGGGGGTGTCGGGTGTCAGAGTCCCTCCCCCACCCTCCAGCCTGGGGCTCGCCCGAAATAGCTTCGCGCTGCCCGCTCGCGGCCCTGGGCGTCTACACCCACGTGTCTCTATTTACCCTCTCGGGTTACCGGCGCGCTTGCCGCCGCAGCCTGAGATCTGATAAAGCGCTTCCGCCGCTGCACGGCTCGCCTTACTCCGTGCATAGATTGAAGGCCTGATCCGGGCCCAGAGGAACGCCAAATAAAAGTTCCCCCTTCTTTAAGCGATGGAAATTGGAGTGGCGGTGTCCGCGCTAGCGGGGCGGGCGGCTCCGCGCACCCACGGCTCCGAGGCTGCCCGGGGCCCCTGCTCGCGACCACCTGCCTGTGCGCCCCCAGGTCCGGCCCCACGCAATCCCCACGCGGCCCTGCGCCTAGGCGGTTGGGACGCCCCGCCTGCCGGCCCACGCGGGCCGCCCAGGCTCCCGCTCTGGTCGCGCTCGGTTGCGCCCTCGGTGGTTTATCGCGCGTCTGCAGCGCATCCACCCGGAGCAGCGGAGCAACGGTGCACTTTGTTTTTGGTGCTCGGCACGAACTTCCCGGTGGCATTGTTTACACGTCCCAGCTTTAATGCGTCGCATCCCAGGCCGACGCGGGGCTCCGGGCGAAGCTTCTTGCCGGCGACCCCACCGCTGGCCCTGGCCCCTGCGACTCCCTCGCGTTGCGTCCCTGGCCGGCCGGCGGCGCGCTCACCTCGTGTCCGTTGGTGGCAGGGATGATCTCAGACTCGTTCACCAAGGAGGACTTGATGTCGGCCAGGTCTCCTTCCTCCTCAGGGTGGCTGATCTCCGCGAAGATCTTCTCTTTCTGGGGGTCGCCTTCGTCCTTGAAGGGGATCATCTCATCCGTCGCGCAGAGCTCCGGGTCCCCGCCGCCTCCCCCCGAGAGCTGGGGCATCCCGGCGGCTGTGTAATCCCCGCTCCGCTGGGGGAGCCCCCGCGGCGACAGTAGGAGGGAGAGGGGCGTCAGTGCCGGGGACGCTGGGTGGAGGCCGGGGGCGCGGGGTGCGGGCGAACTCGGCGAGCCCCGGGGGTTGTACGCGCGCCGGGCCGGGGCCGGGTTGGGGTCCGGGCCGAGGCCACCCCTTGTCCCCGCGTCGCCGCGGCCCGAGCTAACTGGGGGGTCCCGCGGCGCGTCCCCGCTCGCCTCGCCCCAGTAGATGGCTCGGATGTGCAGGGGGAGCTTGCTTCCCGAGAGAGGAGAGGGGAACTAAGCTACAAGACTCCGTGTGCCTGGCGGAGACGGGGAAAGCGCCCGCAGAACCAGTCAGAAGAGAATGAAAAGTCCACTTCCTGGAGGGTGGAAAAATAAGAAAAA
>NW_004955496.1:1665752-1728733 GCF_000276665.1 Chinchilla lanigera | reverse complement strand
AAGAGCTAGCCGGGCTGGCGGTGTTCGCTCTACAGCTGCGAGTTTCCGTCCCTTTCGCTTCGGTCTCCCTCCTCCAGGCGCGTGGATGTGGTCGGCTGCGGCAGGAGGGGGTGGCGGCGGAGCACGCAGGGAGAAGCGCAGAAGTTTGCCAAGAGTGAAGTTCGTGCGGCGGCACCGGCGGCGGGGGCCAGCGGGGTCCCGGGCGTCACACCGGGGACTGGGCCCCTAGGCTGCTCCGGAGCCCCGGCCGAGACGCGCACGCTCGCAGCCGGGTCCCTCTTTGTTCCCGGCTCGGGTTTCCCAGCTCTGCTAGCCGGCTCTCCACGCCTCCGCGGCGTCCGAGCGCGGGGTCGCCCGGCCGACGGGAGGGAACCGCGGCGACTTGACCGCCTGCGAGGCTAGGCGCGTCCGGCTCTCCGCAGCCCGGTCCTCTGGGCGCCCGGCCCTGCAGGTGAGCCGCTGAGTCTCCCGCCGCCTGTCCGCCGCCTCCCGCGCCTCGCCGGCGCTGAAAAGCTGCCCACTTGCGTCGCCGCGACTCCCCGCCCCTCCCCCGCCTCCCGCTCTCCTTGGCTGCCCGCTGGAGCGGGGGGGAAGGGGGGGGGGTTGAGGGCTCTAAAAAAATTCTCCTCCTTTTCCAGAGCCTGTAGGACGAGTCCTAGTTTTGGGGTGTGTGTGTGTGCGCGCGCGCCTGGAGGGAAGGGTCGGGCAACTTGGCGAGGGAAGGAGAGACTGGTGCTGCTGCCGGTAACCCACGAGGAGGCACCTTTGCTCGCGTGGAGTGGACACGACACTCGGCCTGGGTGGCCGGACTGCACCCGAGTGTCTTAGCCCTCTCCCCACCCACACATCCCTCTCCCACCACCCACCCACTCCGCGTCCTCTGCCCGGCGCCCACGCGCTCTCCCCAGCTCCGGCCGCGGAAGATGAAAGAGAAAGCCGCCGCGGTGACCCACACCGCGCCAGGATAGATGCTCCCGAGGGATGCGGCGGGAGTTGGGGACGGAAAGAAGGAAGCGGGGAACAGACCAGACGGGGCTCAGCTAAGGCTCAGCTAATAGGAGAAAGGCGAGGGAAGGACAGCCGGGCTTCCAAGGGCCTCGTGTCACGCACAGGCTCTTTGAAGACAGAGGAAGCACACAGTAGCGAAAATAAAAATCTCCAGGCTTACCGAGAAAAATAGGACGAGTAGGAAGGAACCGAAGACTGGATCTTAAAGATCGCTTTTTAAACAGTGGCCATTTCTTCGCGCCCTCACCACGGGATGGACGGAGAGTTATTCGAGATCGTTCGTGGGCTTCGGAGATCCACGCTGCTGAGTGTGGGGACCTCGTACAGCATGAGAAGAGAACCGAGAAGGGAGAAGAGAAGGTGGAGGAGCCCCGGGAGAGCAGAGCCCGCAGAGGGAGGGAGGACGGACGTCCCTGGCACCCCGGACTGCGCGCTGAAAGGGACCCTTGAGGATGCAAATCTGAGTCCGACCTCAGACATTCCCAGGTCTTCACTGTCTCTTTGATGCACTTTGTACAAGGAGAGGACTTTTAAGGAGACGCTCTGTGAAGTTACAGTACCAGGGAAGTTGAAGTTTGAAAACACATTTTGTCCCTTGGCTCTCTACCTCCCTTAGTTAAAAATCCAGGTAAAATTATTACACCCGAAGCAGCAGCCATCCGTCAAACCTCAGAACAGTAAACAGGGACCGGGAAGAAATGCGTCTTCAGCTCCCTGAAATTGAAAACAAGGAAAACACCTCAGAATCAGACTTCAGTTCTGTCATGCAGGGATGGCCAGGCAAAGATCTGTGTTTTTTTTTTTTTTCTTAGTAAGTAGGGACTTTAACAGGTCTAAAGGAGCCTTTGAAACTTTGCTTTCTGATAATCACTAATTTGGGAGGATGGGAGTTTACTAGGAAATAGCTTTAAAAACGATCACTTAAAGGCTCCCTCGGCCCCATCGGTTGCAGCCAGTAGTCCCACGTAAATTCTATGCGGCAGATTTGGGTATTTTTAGGGGTTGGTAAACAGGGTCAGGAAAGGTAAAACCATTTTACTCTTAAATTCCTAAGCATCAAAGAAGAAGAGCAAAAACAATGTTCTGTTACAGTATGTCCAGAAGGCAATGATAGAAAGGCTGGAAAGAAATCCAATTTTTGCTGTGGGGATGGTGCTGGTGTACACCTTCCACTGCAATTGGGCATCAGATTGAGTGGCTGTCTTGGAGATGTGATGGTGTATTGGTGGGCATTTTTAGCCCCGATCTAAAAGAAATATGGTAAAACAAAGCCCAAATCCCTCCTATGACGGCGCCAACTGGACCGCTAGGACCAGAACTGGAGATGGGGTTTCATCAAAGCCAACAGTGTAGACGACCTTTCCTCCCGCGCAGGAGGGGTAGGGGGCGCAGAATGGCCAGAGGGTATTTTTCTGGAAGCCAAGGAGAGATTAAACGAGGACTCCTACAAACCCCCGGTTCAAGTGTTGCAACTAATTCGAATTCCCATTTTCTCCTTCATGTTAATTATCTGGACTCCCCGCGTCCTGTGGAGCTCAGCTCCAGGTGTCTTGGAGATTAGGAGCCGCAGAAGATGGGAATTCAGGGAACAATAACTAGCCGCATCTGTTCCCCAGGAGGCCGAGGGTGCGCCGCTACGTTTGGTGTTGGGCAGTGACTCTCCTCCGGAAACCTTGTTTCTAACGAAATCGCCCTGCGCCAGGCTCCCTGGGTGAGGCCTTGGCTACCTACGCCTCGCCCCTTGCCCAAGTTGTATGACGGACTGCGCTCCCCGAAAGGGGTTTGCGAAACACCGTGTGCCCCGTTTCTGCAGGCTTTGTCTGGGAGCCTGACCTCTCCCGGTGAAGTCTCTAGGGAAAAGTAGGGGGCGCAGGCGGGGTGTAGCTCCCCGCAAAAGCGCCCCCCTCCTCCGTGTGCTTGGCGTCATCCCTGTCGCCCAGCAGCTTCTGCTGCCTCAGTTCTTGGGAGCCCCGCTGCTCCTGCCCTGGAATGTTGAGGCAGGAAGGTCGCCCGTGTGAACTCGGGCGAGGACTATGGCTGGCAGGCTCATTCCTGCAGGATGTGGATTTCAGGGGGCGTTTTGATGAGATTTAATTCCGACCGTGAAACTATCGCTAGGGCTGGCTGCAACGCTGCTGCTTCCCCGCCTCCCCGTGGCTCGGGTTGGTTTGGGTGTCGTTTGGGAGAGAACTTGTTTGAGATTAACACCGGGGACGGGGTGGGGTGCCCACCCCCAACCCCGGAGGACCCGGGAGAGTCCCCAGTTACAGGGACCCGAGCGGGGCGCAGCCACGGTCCTGCCCCCACCCGGCCTGGTCCCCTCGGGTGGGCCGAACTCTGTCCTGCTGCGCCGTGGTGGGGTCCGAGGAAGGAGGGGGCCCCGAGAGGATGCGCCTCTCGAGAGGTGCGGGGCGGGGGTGGGGGGCTCTGGAAAGACGAATCCCGTGACCCAGGGGCGGCACCCGGCCCCATCGGTGTCCCCAGCGTCTCCAGGGGACTCAGGGCGAGGGCGCCTTCAGTTGAACGGAAGAGGAGCGGGGAGCGAGGGAAGCGGCAGTTTGTGTCCCCAGGGCTCTTCCGCCTCTTCTCGCCTCCTCCTAAGACAAACAGACGCCACCCCCACCCCGGGGCCAAGCGGGAACCCGTGGGACCGTGACCGGGTCTCCAGATCCGGACGGCCGGCTTCTGGGGGAGGACACGGTCCCCGCCTGCGTAGGCACCGCGTGGGGGCACGGGGCGCGGCACCACCCAAGGCGAGGGACCTGCGAGGACGAGGGCGGGATGGGAGCTAGTCCTGCACCCGGGCCGGGCCACCTCTGGACAGGGGCGCCCAGGGTGGACACGGGCCTGGAACACTTCGGGCCTGGGGGCGGCGGAGTGCGTGGCCCAGAGGGACACCCTGGTCCCTTCTTTCTGAAATTTCCCCCAGGCACCTTGACGTGGCGCGGGCGCCGCACCCTCGCGTCCCCCACGCCCCCCGCGCCCCCCACGTCCCTGATCCCGCCTGGGACAGAGGCGCACAGCCCGGCCTCTCCTTATATCCGCGGAGGGCGGCGCCTGCCCGGCCCGGCGCGGCGGCGCGGCCTTTGAAGTCGGGCGGCTGCTGCTTTCATCCTTTCTTTTTTCCCTCGCAGGCCCCTTTGTGTGACTAAATTTGGCAAGAATATGAATCCGAGCCAGTCTTTCCACGTGTGCTCCCAGCTCCCAGCTGAGAAGGCCAAGGGTTCTCTTCCGGGTAAGGAGACAGGGAGAAAGATCAAAGAGTTGGGGGGGAGCTGGATCTGAAATGTGAATTGAAAATAAAAATCAAGCCTGGACACATTCCAGTTTCTAAAGCAGAACCAACCCTCCGCGGAGGCCGGCTCGCCAGGGCGCTCCTGCTCCTCGCTCTCTCTCTCTCTCTCTCTCTCTCTCTCTCTCTCCCTTTCTTTCCTGAAATCATCCTCGAGCACATGGAATAAAATAAAGAGAACATAGGGAAACACTTAGCTTCTCCAGATTTTGTTTTGCAGTAATTTTATTAGGGAAAATATCTTGTTCATAATTACCGTTATGTGCAGCTGAATTTCTGCAGCCATAAATACTCTTATTTCAGCAGGCTTCACACTTTCTTCTGCCACCGCATTTGGGAAGGGCCAGCGCAGGCTTGACGCTAGTGCGCGTGTTCACTGAGCACACAGCTTTATTTCTTTTCTTTTCGGGGTGCAGTGCACCGCATCGTTTTCTGCCACAAAAGTCAGATTCTGGAAAATCAGTGTTAATATCCTTTTTAGTCAGGGTACTTGAGCTCACAGTTGGTCTCTGTGATTTGAAATACTCTCAGTGAAGGACTGTGGAGATCTTTTCTTGTACCCTTCTAGTAAGAAACCTTTCTGTTTTCATGGTGAGAAATCTGTAAGGCCCCTGCATACCTGCACTTCCTGGGCATATCCTTGAAGAGTCTGCTTTGGAACAGATTGACCTCGACTTGAAGGTGGACTTTCCCTGTCACACCACGGGTGACCTCATGCAAACCAGCCTTTCCAGACTCATTTTCCTCTTTGAAAAAAGGACAAAATAATAAGCTATTCTGCATGCACACATGTAAGGTTAGTCTACCTACCAAGGTGTTGCTTCACCAGAGACCTGTTTATTGCAAAAGCAAAAACTTCCAAAGCTCTGGGAACCCTTACCACAGGAGCAGATAGGGACCGTGTCGCACTCCCAAGTCCACAGCTGAGAAGAGCTCTGTATGTCCCACTGCCATGTGACAAGGGGCACGGAAATCCTGTAGCGTCAGTTGCGTCCTCCCAGAGTGAATGGAATGACACACAGACATTCCAAGGAGAACGGGAATGTGCCTTGATTCTCCTTAATGCCTTGAAGGGTAAAGACACTGAGCAAAACATGTATTTTTGTGAGGCATTTGACATGGGTCTCAGTAGCTCTACAAAGAACCTGAGGAGTGTGTTGATATCCTGCCTGTGTGGCTCACATTCTCTAAAGAGCAGCAAGAGCTCGGGGTGGTGGAAGTGGTGGGTGGGGGGAGGTGGCCAAAGGTATCCAAGAGGGTATTGTTTTTTTTTTTTTTTTTTTTTTTTTGGTCTTTTTGAGACAGGGTCTCACTATGCAGTTCAGGCTGGCCTTGAGCTCAGTTTGTAGCCCAGGCTGGTCTCAAGCTCACAACGATCCTCCTGCCTTAGCCTCCCAAGTACTGAGGATAAGAGAGGTTTCTGAGGGCTCCGTAAATCCCACCAGAACCTGTGCTTTAGAGTAGAATGGGACTGTGGATCTCTGGCCAGGGCATCTCGAGTTAGGGAGAGTGATGGCTAGGGCTGGATGTGAAGTGAAGGGACACACAGATGTGGCCCGAGGAAGGTGGTTGAGTGTTCTTCATGTGCGACCTTTCTTAACCTAAGGTGAGCCTCCAATGGCGTCATTTCCTGGGCTTGCCTAGCAGCGTGGTCACTTCAGTGGGACCTGTGTACAGACTGATGAGAGCGAGGCAGAGCAGGGGACAGCACACGACTGTCCAGTGGGCCCGGGGCCGCCTGGGCGCTCTTTCTGTGACCTCCTGCTAGCCACAGCAGCAGCCTTACGAGTCACACTGAGGGAACCTAGCGATTTTAGCTGGCATTTAGGAGGCACTCTTTGCTTTTAACTTATCTTTCACCAAAATCTCTGATCAGAAGTAGACACTGATTAATTCACCAAACACTGTCAGCCATTCCTTCCTTTCACTTTTCTTTATCCATGATAGCCTTCTTGAAATTTATTCCTGGCCAGAAGAGGACCATGACTAAGACCTTGTGGGATCTATCTTGGTTTTTTTTGGGGGTGGGTGGGAAATGGCTATACAGAGGTCCTGAAGGTACCCAAGAGAAACACAAGACCCTCTTCTGAAGAAAATGAACTCTAAATAGAGTGGTGTGGCTAAGAGATTTACTGTTTTTATAAATCTATTTCCTCAGTGGCTATGGTAAGGGCAGTGTTTCTTGAACCCTGGTAAATGTACCTCATACAGTGGAGGTGGCCTGGTTGTGTTCTTGGGCTTCCTGAGTTCTGTGAGCATCGGGCAAGCACCTAATCCCTGGATGGAAGCTGGAAGCCAAAGCCACAACCTTCGCACCCACAGGCAACTGCAGTACCAAGGGAGCCCGTGGAGATGAACGGAGAACAAGGTCATTAGTCTCATTGTTTATCCAGTTACTCTCAGCACAGATTTGTGTAAATTTCAGCGCCAGCGGTCACAGCCTGCCTTTGATGTGTGTAATCTGTGCATTTTAGTGCTCGGGGAAAGTGCCTGACTGACAGGATCGACATCCAATCCCCAGAAAACACGGCGACTCAGGCACAGCCAAGCGTGGAGTGGAGCAATTTTCCAGTGAGTTCCATCAAAGTAAATGAGCCAACCTGGGGGCTAGGACAGAGCCTCCTTTCCCGGTGACCTGGCTTCTGGGAACCTTGTGATTGATGAGCATTTGTTTTCAGTTGAAGCTGGTAACTGCTTAAATCTTTATTTGCCTTTCAGAGGAGGGACTTGCCCTACATAACTCAACATTCGACTGGAGGGCACTTTCTTTTTTAAAGCACTTCTATGTGCAGAAAGACGCATCTGGTGAAGTTATCTTCACCAATAATGCGTTTATCCAGAACACAGCCAGTTTCTAGTTCTTTCCCTGGCTGCAGAGCTGTGCTTCAACTCCGAATGAGTGATGAGGAGGTGAATTTGGAGGGCTGACTGTGGCAAGGCAAATAGTTTAGGCTACAAAATTGTCACCTGGCTCAACAAAATGCTTTTGGGGGGGCACAAATAAAGCTGATTTGTTTCATCGGAATTTGACTTAATGGCCCTGCAGTCCCACGCTGCCAAATCCAGTTCTCAAGCCCCCTTCCCTTAAGTTCAACTGGCAGAGAGCGAGGGAGGGAGATTGATTGCTGTTCCAGGACAGTACATGGCCATTTTTGACTACCATTTTGGATAACTGTCCAGACTCCTTAGATGTATTCTGAGGCTTCAGTTACACAGATTATTTGGTCTTTGAATTCTCTGTAATTTTTTTTTATTATTTTGCTTTGCATTTTCAGGAACAAAAGACCTTGGGTTGAGTCAGATATACCTTGTTGAAGCTCCACTCCCTGGCTGTAAGCTCCCTCTTCCATGCCTGTGGGGGCTACTACCTGGCCTTCACCTCCCCTTGCTAAGTTCCACATGTACTTCCTGTCCTGGTCAGCTTTCCAGCACTGGGAGAAAACATAGGAGATGATGAACGCAAAGGAGGGAAGGTTTATTTTGGCTTACGGCTTCAGGGGTTTCCATCCATGGTCATTGGCACTGATCAGCCTGCTAAGGGTTGTTAACCAGACAGGGTAGGCGGTCACCGTTTCACTCCTTGGCTTCATCCAGGCTTCTCAGATCACGTCTCCATTTCCCATGATGTTATCTGAGAACCAGCCCTCTCCCTGCCCTGTCTTCCCTGTCCCCATTCTGGCTGCTCTCCCTTATCTTCCATAGTCTATCTTTCCCTCTCGCTGCTGGCCTATTATTTTGTATTTGTTTGTCTGCTTGTTTACTTTCTCCCCAACAAGTACAGAGCTTCTTTGTTTTCTTGTATCCTCACCACCTTCCATAGCTGCTGGTGCATTGAAGATGAACTAGAAAGATGTGTGGAGCTAGCATAATCATTGAACTAGCAGTTTCTTCAGCTGTCATATTCACTTCCCTGATGGCAGAGTACACAAAACTGACACCCAGTTACATGGCACAGACTAGATGGTAAACAGAATTGTGTAGAGCAGCACTGCCCATGGCAATACAACACAAGTTCCATAATGGAATTTTAAATTCAAAAGCTACAAAGCAACAGATTAAATTAGTGTTAATAATATAGTTGATTTAATACAAATATCAAAAATATGGATAGGCTATATCCATATTGCTATGTACTATTTCTCATTCCTCTGTACCCATTGGGACTTGATTCTGGGATTGGTATCCCCTGAGGAAACGGAAATCTGAGGATCCGTGAGTCTGCTGTATAAAATTGTGTGGCATTTACTACAACCCACACGTGTCCTTGCATGTACTTTAATCTGTAGATGATTTATAATCTGTAATATAATGTAATCACTACGGAACTTGCTGTTATAGTCTATTATTTAGGGAATAATAAGAATAAAATCTCTGTGCTTGTTTAGTACAGACACAATGTTTTAAAAATTTCAGTCCACATTTGGACAGAAGAGGGCTGACTATATTACCATTTTAGCATGTAATCACTGTAAAAACTTAACAAAAGATTTTATAGTTTTAAAATATTAAGTCTGCATAGTTTGCTTATAACACATCTGAGCTTCAATTGGTCCCACTCTGGGGCTCTGAAGTACACTTGCTAGAGGCCACTGTGTTACTGCAGCTACAGTCAGTCAGCTCTTTAATGACAAGTTTTTGTCTGATTCATCTCTATAACCTCCCATAGTGCCTTGCACAATTCCCTCAAAACAGTGGGTGATCAAAGCTGTATCAAAGAATATTAATACAATATATTGCTATATACTATCTCTCATGACTTCCAACTTCAGTAGAGGGTGAAATAAGTCTGAGAAGTAGCTTGAGATTGTAACAGTCATTTAAAGTGTATTATAACAGTGCTTTATGCATGATGGGTGTGCAATGAATACTTGTGGTTTGCTGTGTTGCTGAATCCTTTTGAGTACTTGTCTACATTCTAAATAATAGATTTACCGTTGAACTTTAGGAACAATATAACTCGAAGATTCTCTGTATTATATATTCCAGGACAACTTTCTCTTCCCTTGTAAAACTGCCAGCCTCCTAGCTGTCTGAGCATGCAGGATCACAGGTTCTCAGGAAATCGATCAAATGGGGAGCACCATTCCCTCTACAGCCTTTATTTTTGAACTATTTCTTCAGCTGTGTCTTGGTACATGCAGAGCTTGTGCTTGGAGATTTTAGCAAAATACCTTAATGAAGCTCAGCCTTAGTCTCAGGCAAATGTCTTCTAGTAGCACAGTCATTCCCCTCATTTCAGAGATTTAAACCTCATGAATAAGAGGAGAAAGGTGAACAACAGCAGGCAGGGCCAGTTCCAGGGAGAAACAGCGGAGAATCTACTGGTGAGAATCATCTCCCAGACCATGATATGCTTTTCTGGAGCCAAACATCTCCTGGAACTAAGTCCATGAGCATGTCCCCCTTTACTGTGGCTTTTAAAAACGACCCATTGGCCCTTTCATCACAGGCACAGCGATGTAAGGATTAAGCTCATGTAGTCACCACAGCAAAGGCTGTTTAGAAGGAAAAGTGAACTGTATCAGCAATTGCTGAAATACTTTTGCCAGCAAGAATGTCAAAGATATGTTCAAAAGACTCTCAATGAGACGTTCATAGAAATGTAGTTTATAACTTGGAAAGGTCTGACTGTTCAAACTATAGATTTATGAAATCAATTCTAATATAGCCCCCCAGGGAATCACCACACAGCTATGAAAATTATGTTTGATTATTTTCATCCCTAGGAAAAAGTAGAGTTGATGCAGTTAGATGAGAAAGGCAGGATATAAGAGAATGAATATAATCTTGCTCTCATTTAAAAAAATCCCTATGTACATATTATCTAGTAGAATGTGTTCACAGGGACCTTGTCTTTCTTACCTCACTGTCCCTGGTGTCTCAAAGAATTCCTGACACAGAGTGGAACTCTGCTCAGATCTGTTGATTATATCTAGGAAGACAGACACAGAAATACTAACAATTTACCCTAAAGAGTGGAGGTATGAGTGATTTTTATTTTCTTCTTTGTGTTTAAAAAAAAAAAATCTTATGCAATTGAACCAATTATTATTAAAGTAATAAGATGTAATATAACCAAAAGATTTAAAGACCAAAAGAGCCAATCCTAGAGAATTTCAATAACAACAACTGCCATGAAATATGTTAGTGAATCACAAAGGAGGAGGAGGAAAAGGAAGCAAGGCCAGGGTCACTGTGTCATAGCAGGGCTGAATTTAGGCCCTCGTGGCCATACAGAAGTTAATTCAAAGGGTTCTCAGGGCATACAGCAATCATCAGGAAGGGCTTTTAAATTGTAAAGTAAAATTCATGTATTTATTTCATTAGTGATATTTGCAGTACCTAATGCTTGCACTTCTTGTGTGCAGCTGGTACACATTCTTCTGGTTTTTGTCCCCTTTCTTTCCCTTCCTCCCTCCCTGCTTCCTTCATCTTTCTTTCCCCTTCCCCTTTAAGGAAGATCTATCTTCCTACTTCTTATTATCTTTTATTTTGCTCGTTGTTTATAATTTGTGTTTCTCATATAAGAGAAACCATGCAATAGTTAAGTCTGTGTGTCTGATTTACTTCACTTAACATTATACTCTCAAGGTGCATCCATTTTCCTACAGATGACTCAAGTCTATCCTTCTTTATGGCAGAGTAGTACTTTGTGGTGTGTAAGTACCACATTTTCTTTAGCTGTTCATCTGGTGATGGATGTATAGGCTGTTTCTAAGATTTAGCTATTATGAATTGTGCTGCTATAAACATGGGTGTGCATGGGTCACTGTGGTATGATGACTTTAATTCTTTAGGGAAGGTAAAATTTAACACACGAAACGCACAAGTCTTTGGTGTTTAATTCAGCAAGTGTTGATAAATATCTCTGTGTACGAAACCATCATTCTGTTCAAAATACACAACGTTTCAGTCACCCCACAGATTTTCCTTCTCAAGTGAACTCACTGAGAAGTCATTTTTTCAGCTACACTTTCAGGTAATGTGTCATTTGTTGTTACTAAGCTGTCTTTTTTTTTTTTTTTTTTTTTTTGGTTTTTCTCCGGTACCAGGAACCGAACTCACGACCTTGCGCTTGCCAGGCAGGCGCTTTGCCACTGAGCCAAATCCCCAGCCCCTAAGCTGTCTTTTTACTGTCTCCCTTAAAGTTTCTGGAATGTACTTTGTCCAGCTGAAAACCTTGTCAGATGGGAGAATACCTTTCCAGAAAACGTGCTCATGCTGGTCTCTGCAGGAGGTGGGGAGCGGAACTCAGGTGGTCTGGGAGGCTGTTGCAGTGTTGCACTGAAACACAAACCAGTTCAGTGAGACGCCGTGCTTTAAAAATTATTTATCAGTGCAATAAATGAAATAATGGCTGTGGTCCCGCCATAACAGCATAGAGAAGAGATCCTGGTTGGTCCAGGAACAGAAATTTTGGGGGCGCAGTCTGTGCAGCAAGTGATTTCCAGGGGCAGCTGCACCCCAGAGACAAGGGAGCTCCAGGTTCTTTGGTGGGGGTGGAATTACAGAGGCTCGCACATGTGCTCAGCGTGCCCCACTGCATTTCCTCGGGGGGAAATGCTTCTGCTGTAGTCCAAGTGCATGTGCCGTGGAATCCAGCAAACAGGCCCGCCTTCCGCTGTGTCCCAAAACTGTACTCATTGTTGGTGGAGGTGGGGGGCATTTCCCAAATTTCTCTTATGAGAAATGTTTTTAAAATGCAGATGGGACGTAACCTGACATTTCCTCCCTTACTAATAAATGTCTGAATCTCAGTCGTTCCCCCCCCCCCCCCGCCTCTCTAAATAATCCCTGACTTCCAGAAAAGGGAAAACTCAAATCAATTTAAATCCAAGCTCGGAGGTCACCCTGGAGTCATCCCAGCAATCAGGGACTGCCGAAGGACAGAAGGGTGCGCTGGGCCCCGACCCCTTGCTGCCTGGCAGCCCTTGCTGGGTTTCCTCTTTCCCTTCGGGAGGAGTGCCCCAGGCGGCTCCGGACAGGCACGGTGACAGTCCCTGGGTGCTGTGACTGCACTCGATAAACTTTCCACCGGGATGCTCCGGGGGTTTCATCGTGCGACCCTTGAGGCGAACCCATAGGGAAGATGATCTGATGCCCAAGGTAGTGAACTGGTGGCCAGAGAGTCACCAGGTGGGAATCGCTGTTGTGGCTTTAAAAATTAGAAAAAACAGGCTGAAAATCAGGATTAAAAAAATATTAATTTCCATGAGGGGACCAGTTGGACAGAGAGCAATAGTGTGTTAATTTATGATTTTAGAAGTAAAGCAGGAGAGGGAGATTACACACTAACTCAATATTTCCTCCTGTCTCCCTCCTTTAACTGTGAGCCAGGACTGGTGCTTATTTCCATGCAGGAGTTAAAGATGTGATCAATCATCTACCCATTACTTCAACAATAGCTGCAGTAAACATGATCTTTAAATGAAAATCATTATCACGGTATTTCCTGACCACTAAAGATAGGAAACTGTTGAAAATCAAATGGACATTGTATATTAGTTACTGAGTTTCACTTACTACAAATGATTTTTTTGTTTTGTTTTTCTTCTGGTATCAGGAATCGAACTCACGACCTTGTGCTTTCCAGTTAGGCGCTTTGCTGCTGAGCTAAATCCCCAGCCCCTACAAATGATTTTTTTAAAAACAATTATTGTTTCACTTAATGCTTCAGGTAAATTGCATTTTCTGCTTCTCTCATTTGAATACAAGGCTGTTATCTGGGGGTTCCCAGCACTGTGGAAGAAACATTTCATGGAAGTAGTTGTATTTCAACCATAATGTCTCTTTCCACTCCTTTTTTTAATCAGAAAAAAAGAAAGCAGTAATAATTTTATGTAGATCCCAGAACTCCGATCTCATGAATAATCCGCCCTCACTCCAGTTAACCAGGGGAGGAGTGATATCCTATTTCCTTCATTTCTTCTAGTCTTAGTGAGATGAAAGAAGCATCTGTAATCAAATAAAAGTTGTACTGCAAACATTATAACTAATTTATATGGTTAAAAACTCAGGACTCTATTCAGATCTGACCAGGGACATGACACAATATTTAATTTAAAGGAAAGAGGGAGCAATTTCTCTTTTCTTTTCATTTTCATAGTCAGTTTTCATTGTGTTATGACACAGTAACCATGCCACCAGCTTGCCTGTGGATGCTAATAAAGTGACTTTGTGTTCATCCAGTGTGTTATACTGGAATAAAGGAGAACCCATTCTACCACTCAGCTTTGAGATAATGCACAAGTATGGCTTGCTCCTATTTTTCTCCTTCTGTCTCTGTTTGCCTACTTTACAGAAGATCACCAACGCCTCATGAGAATGGATAGAAGTCATTTACCTAACTGCATAGACGACACAACCACTGCCTAGACGACTAGGCACCCGCTGCCTAGACTTATAGTTCGGTGGTGTGTGGACCCACTCTTCTGATCCTGTGAAAAGGAAAGCAGAGTGAGGCTGGCATTCACATGAAATTAGGCATGGGGGAGACCTTAGGTCAGTGGTAGAGCACATTTTTAGCATGTGCAAGGCCCTGAGTCCATTCCCAGCACCAAAAGCGAATGCAAAATATCCTACTATTGGGGGAAATAACGTTTTAAAACTTAGATTATTCAGTTAACTACACTGAGTGGAGCTATTTTCAATTATACTTCATTTTACCAGGGAAGTAATTAGACATTTTTTGAGGGTCTGAGCAATACTAAAATGACACGCACACACATCCCTTTCCTTTTGCTTCACGGAACACACTCCAGATGTGTTTCTGGCCCTGGCTCCTGGCCAGAACTGGCAAACGTGATGGTGAGTTCTCTCTCCCCTTGTCTGACCAATCCTTGGCACTTTGACCCACTCACTGATTACACTTTCTTCCCACACTCCATGGTGCCACCAGCAAGTGGCCCTGGGGCTCAGGCTCTTGACTGATTCATTCCCTTGACGCCTCCTCCCACCCCTCATCTTCCAATATGCTGTGCACCAGGACTCCCAGAGACCTCCTGCTGTGACCTCGCCCCTGAGGTACAGCCTGGCTCCTCCAGCTGCCTGCACACCTTGCCACTTGGGTCGGTCTTTGGCATCTGAGGCTCCATGTGTCTAAAACCCAATTTCTGGTCTTACCTGCCCCTGCTCCTCTGGCGTCTTCTCTGTCTCCAGAAACAGCAGGTTGAGGTCTCCAGTAGCTCAGGCCAAAGCCTGGACAACACCTTCACTCCACCTTTCTCTCCCGCCCCTCAGCTGGTCCAGCTCTATGTCCCTTTCCCGCAAGTGGAACCCACAGCAACGACCTCTCCTGCTATCTTCAGACTGCCAGTTCTCTCTCTGGGACAACAGCACGCAACTGCTGTCTCCCGAACCAGGTCAGTTCATATCTCTGCTCTGCTGAGAGTGCCCCAGCCAGTCTCCCCTTGTCAGTGGTCCACAACCCTGCGATCTGTTCTCGCCAGTCTTCTGGTGCCCTTTGCCTACCGTTCCCAGCCAAACAAGTCTCCTTATAGTTCCTCAAATCTCAGGCAAGTTCTTTCCCTAGGATGTGTGCACAGAGTGTGTGCTGTCTGTGCAGTAACCTTTCCCAGATCTTCCTGTGGTTTATCTCTTCACGTCCTTTACAGCTGGCTCTCCAAACGTCCCTTGTTGGCATGGTTCTGATTATTTGCCCTTGTAGTCCCTCCCCAGTCGTGGTGCTCCCTATCCTCTTTTCCTGCTTGGTTTGTAGTACTTATCATCAGCTCCTGTATGTTTTATTCATTTATTAACTGACTATCTTTCCCACCAGCATGTAATTAATTCCCCCCAGGTAAGAGATTTTTTGCTGTTTCCTTCATTGCTATAAACCTAGCTACCTATTTGTTGAATGAATGAATATCCACAAAAAAATACAGGCTCACAAATCAGCAGCAGATGGTACCCAACACTTTATCACTGTTAAAGTTGTGATCCGTGAAATGGGTATAGTTTGATATTTGTAAGTAATAAATTATATTCTAAGTGAATCAGGGAAGCTGTTACTGGAAGGAATTTGACAGTTTTTATAGGGGTAAAAATTCCTTTTTGAAAGTGCTGAAGTAAAGCTAGGCATGACAATACATGGCTGTAATCCCAGCACTTGGGAGGCTGAGACAGGAGGATCGCCATGAGTTTGAGGCCAGCCTAGGCTACATAGTGAGTTCAAGGCCAGATTGAACTACATAAGACACAGTCTCAAAAGACAAAACAAAAAAACATCGTATTTTCACTTAGGTATGTTGTCAATAGAGATTTTCATAGTGGTGACCTGCCTCTCTAGAGGGAAATCTTTTAGAAACTCAGACAGTTAGAGACAATGCAGCTGTTTCAAAGTCATCTTTCAGTTGCCTGATGTGGATGAAGCTGACCAGGCCACTGAGGATAGTGTTGGGCCAGGCTCCAACCTGCTGAGCGGTTTCTTGCCTTCCAGAATAGCTGCAGGTTTCTGGGTACAGGAGCCCTAGCATGGTGGTGGGGAAGATGATTCTGAATGACTTATGGGCCCAGCAACCAATTCATTCTACTTGAACGATGCAAAAGCCATTTCCTTTTCCTCTCCATCTCGGTGTAGTTGCTGGAGCCAAGTCGGTGCTGGGACCCTGGCCACACCTCTTCACTCTCCTGAGGCAGCCAGGAATGCTGGAGTGAATGTGTCACAACTCACAACCAGTGGTGTGGATGGAGCCTAGCCCTCTCACCTTCTTCGTGGGCTCAGCTGAGCTATGCTGGGTACTGCTGCCTGAGTTTCCCCAGTGGGACTGTGCTCCAGTTGCCTTGGTAACTGTTACAGTTGATATCTAAGATGGCCCCCAAAAGTTACATGTGTGCACATTATATCTAAAATGTCTCCCAAAAGTTGCATGATTTGATCATGGGGGTGTTCTGTTCATCAGTGGGTTTATCCATGGGGGAGTTTAGAGTTGACTGTGCTGTTGGAGGTGGAGCCTGCCTGGAATTGCAGGTCACTAACAGTGCGACCCCACTCTGCTTCCTTCCTATCTCAAAGCAGACAACTGTCTCCCATCAGGCCATTCTGTCATGCATTTCTCCCTTGGAGCCAGCAGACCATGGACCGAACACCCTGGAACTGTGAGCCAAAAGAACTCTCCCTCAAGTTGCTGGTGTTGGGTATTTTGTCCCAGTGACAGGAAATTGACTAAGATAGTGACTTATTTACTGACTTTCTCCCTTTTTCACCTCACTTCTCAACCCCTATATTCCTGTTTCCATGCTCCTCTTACCTTTCCAGGAAACATCTGCTGCTGAACCCTTGTCCAGGGGATGCTTCTTGGCCCGTCCACAGGAAGACAGGACCCACAAATTCTGAACCTGGTCTGGGGCTTTTTAATCTCCTTTTTGACCAGACAGCTGGATCAGGTCTCAACCTAGATCAGATCTTGAGCTAGAAATCTTTGGTTCTCAAGGGTATCTTGCTAAAATTTCTAAGAAGCCTTATTTTTCTCTCATTATATTTATTTTTTAGTTACCATCTATTTATTGTGATGATGATTTTCTATATGCTATAATGATACAAATGGATCTATGTAACTTTAAAAAGTGAGTTGGTGGAAATAGAACTTTTATTAATAATAGGTCTGGTGGGTAGAGGGGTTGGCAAAAATCATAGACTCCAAAGGCTGAATTTTAGGGCTCACCCTTGTTAGGTTCCAGAGCTGATCTGGGGGACCTTTGGAGGAAGCTAGGGAATTTCAGGCCATGTTGTATGGGGCTTTGACCCATGGCAAGTAGTGACCTGCAGCAGCAGCTGTGTCCCTCGTAAAGTTGCTGCCCTCTCTTATGAGTTTAAATACTTGAGCATAGTGAATAAATGTATTTTATAGGTTTCTAAATGTTTCCTTCTGAAACACCTTCCTCTTCCTTATCCCAGCACTCCTTTCTGGGAAAATAGCAATCATCCATCATCTTAGCACTCAGGAGCAGTTACTGTTGGCCCTGTGTGGAGGCACTTGCTTTCCTGCTCCTTTCTAATGATACACACAGGTGGCCCTGACCTGTCCTCGTGTAACTCCTTCCTCAAGGACACTAAATGTCATTGGATTCGGATTCCCTCTTCCTGCATAGCATCTGCAGCTGCTGCAGCTCCTAAGTCTTCTTCTGCTTCTGACCTCACACTATTCTCCATGTTTCCGCTCCTCCTCCCTCTCTCCAAAGCTTGGCTCTCTCTGCATGTGTGCATGCGTGCATGTCAGGGGCTCGAACCCAGGGCCTTGGGCATGCTGGGTGAACACTGTACACTAAGCTCCGCACTCACTTCCTCACTGCAGTCTTCCTCTGTCTCCCTGAGCTCTGTCCTCTGTTGCGTGGAACTTTGCCATGTCTGCCTCTGATGCCGTGTTTCTCTTCTGAGCTCCAGACCTGGAACCCCGTCCTGCAGGTCTGACTGCCAAACTCATCACATTTCAAAATGAAGCTTCTAATTTCCCCCATGAACCTGTGCTTTTTCTGTGCTTCCAATCTCCTTAATATAGACTAAATCAGGTCTTCACTCTTGACTGCCTCCTTCCTCACCCACACCTCTTGACACAAGTGCCATGTCTCTCCTGATGACCTCAGTGTAGACTCTCCTTGTCCCTTGGGAGGAGCTGTGACAGTCACTTGGGGAAGCTTCCTGTTTTTAATCCCACCCAAGATGTGATCAAAATAAACATATCATCATGCACCCACCTCAAAACTCCCCCTTGCTTTGAACACACTTATCCCATCACTCTTGCCACTTTCTGAAGCAGCTCTGGGGTCCTCTTTCCTGAGTGTCTATACAAGGTGTGATCAAAGCTAGGTGAGTGCTGCTGCTGAGCACCATCCAACAGAAAGGCAGACTCCTAAAAACATACCAGTGTGTCTTCATCCACTTTGTTCACTGGGTCTAGCGCTGTATGACTTCTGGCTCTTCCCTAAAATCAAAGTGAACTTGAAAGGGAAACATTTTGAATCCGTTCAGGACACCAAGGCAGCCAGGACAGTGCAACTAAAGACACTCAGGAAAGCAAACTCCAGAGCTGCTGCAGAAAGTGGCAAGAACCAAGGGATAAGTGTGTTTGAAGCCAGGAGAAGGATTTTGAGGGGGATTAATGTCGATGTCTCTTCTACTGTAACATATTGAAACATTTTTAACTCTTCACCAAATTTTTTGATCACACTTTATATCTGTGCTCAAAGGGATTTTTTTATATACAAAATCTGTCTGTGGCACTTTCTAATTTACAGTACTCTTTAATACAAAGTTCAGAAGGATGACTATGCAATTTATTTCTAAGGAATGGGGCAGGAGCACGTACTTTTTATCTCTGTACTTCCATAACTAGTTGGTTTTTCCTTAACAATTAACACATGTTACTCTTACAATTAAAATGATCAAAAATGAAGATTACTGAAGAGGGGGCTACACATGTGTGCAGTATTGACATGTCATACAGTATCCCATAAATACACACAATTACTGTACGTAAATGAAAAATTTAAGAAATCCTGGGTGTGGTGGCACATGGGGAGGCAGGAGATTTCAAGTTTGAAGTCAGCTTGTACCATCTAGTGAGACTTTGCCTTAAAAGAAAAAGAAAACCTTTGCCTGACCAAAGAGAAAACACACTGGATGACAAGCTCTTCTCCCCCTAATTACTTGCAAGAAATCACTGCTGATTTTCCCACTGGATGACCCCACGCCCTATGGCCCAGGCTTCAACTACTGCTGGAGGTCTCCAGGTGCAACTACATCCCATTTCCAGGCCTTCGTTTCTGCCTTCCTTCCATCTGGAATGCTGTTCTGGTCTCCACCTTTCCTCCCATGCTTGAACATCCTTCACAGCTCAGCCAGGGTCGCCTTCCCTGTGAAAGACTTGTGCCCACACAGGGAGGTAGAGGTTGTTTCTCTTGTCTTGGTCCTGCAGCTCTCACTGGAGAAGTCACCCCAGTGTGCACCTGGCTTGCAATCATGTTCTCTGCATGTCCTGTGTTCCTAGGTCTCTTGACTCTCAGTCAGTATTCAAAAAACAGCAAAACAAACCCAAAAAACGTATCCTTTGCCCGGCCTTGCCCCACTTCCTGTGTGGTCACTTCCTGTATGGCTTCTGGCAATCTGCAGAGTGTTTCTACCTCCCAGAAATGGAAACTGAGGCCCAGAAGTAGGCTAGGGGTCACTGTGATGTTTGTGGGCGAGTTGGGATTTAGAACCTGTGCCTTCTATGGCTTCTAATGGAGGTCACCAGTGCCTAGGGTTGGGTCTTTCAGTCGCCTCCCTCTTAGCCACTGGCATGTGGCAGTTCTGTAGCCCACTGAGCGCAGATGTCCCACACTGAAGAGCTGTCTGCATGACAGCTTTGTGACTGAGCAAGGCACAGGGGAGAGGCGCCCTGGACTGGGATTCCACTCAGGCAAGCCAGGTCAGCAGAGAGGTGCCAAGGTGCTGTGTGTGTGTGGTGTGGCACGTGTATGTTAGACTTTCCCAGAGGAGCACAGGAAGGGGTGGCACGGTGTGCGTGCCCAGCCTATGAAGGGCTGGGATCGAGGGGTTCAGAGTTCCTCAGGCCCCTTGAAATGCTCACCCTGAAAAAGGGGAGGGGCTGTGGAGGAGCAGGTCTTCTTCCTCTGGAGTTTTTAAACACATGCTGTTTTTAAACACGAGCATAGAACCTACTCTGAGACTACACAGAGAGAGGAGATGTAGTTCGTCCTGGGAGGGGTTTACAGTCCAATCGGGGCATGCAGATGCCAGCCTAGAAATCCAGTTTGAGCTGGGGCTTGCAGCTGTGGCTGGGGCCAGTGCCAAGGGCACACTGCTCATCCCACCCTCAGGTCCCAGCTCACGGAAATCTCAGCCAGGACAAACCTGAGCAAGAGGCAGGCCAGAGCAAAGTGTGCATCATGATGACACAGGGACCCTCAAGTTGTCCACAGCGGCCTGTGGGGCTGGGCAGGCTGGGCAGGCTGCTGGTGGGAAGTGCAAAGCTTCCTGCTGAACAAACAGTAGGACTTTCGACGATGCAGGGTTTGGGCCTCTTTGATCTAAAATGTTTAGTAGACAAAGGATGACTATTTATTGTTTTTATGAACATTGTTGTATATAAAACAAATTTGGCGGAGTGGGAAGGAATAAATATTTGCGACAGCAAACATTTAAATGCCAGTAGTTCATTTACCTTGATTTACAATGGTAACATTTGGGTGGAGAGTTGAAAAGAAGGAGCACCCTTTTGTTCTTGTTTTATTTAGAATTTCTAAAGTCTGAAGGAATGTTTTGATTGCAAGTACATAAAGTAATGCAGAAAGAAAAAAACCCAAGCACTTAGATGCCATTAGAGAAGCTTAAACTTTGGGTATTAAATGAGCAAAAAATGTCTTAGCTGATTTCTTTGGAGTCTTTTTCTAATTTTCGTTTCTTTTTAACTTCCAAATCCAAATTTATTGTTACAAGAAAAAAAGAGGAAAGGAGTGTTAAAAAGGGGGAAAGAATAAGAAGAAGCCAAAGTCCAGGTGAGTTGAGCCAGGACCGGAGGGAGTGAGCCGACTGGGACTGGCTGTGACCACGGGTGGTTTGTCTGGGGCAGTGGAGCCAGGGTGTCGCACAGAAGGGAGGGTTTATTAGGAGGACTCGAAGTTCATCCAACCCCACATGGGCCTCAGCCTCTCGCCTGCATGGATCCAGCCTGGCTGGATGACTAAGCGGCAACCAGCTCCGGAGTCTTAGGAACCCCAAATCCTAAAATCACTTTGGAGCTGCTGTGATGTTGGCCAGGGTCATCCAGAGGGAAGTCATCTGACAGGCTTAGAGGCGCAGACGCCGGCTCCCGGTGTCTCAAACATACCATTTGCCTTGATCAGAAGTTATTTTCAGGAAAGAAAATATGTGTATCTCTGGGACTTCACCCACGCCCGAAAACCATGTTGCAATTTTAAAATACTCTGAAGTTTCATCACCCCTGGTGTTGGAAGAGAGGAAGAAACCCCCAACACTCATGGTTTCAGGGTCTATTGTTTTATTTTCAATTTGATTTTCCCTGTTTTATTTGTTTCCCATCGTTATCAGGCAGAATGGGGTAGCCATGGCGATGCTTATAGAATTTGCGTGTCCTGCCCTGGGCAGCCCTGAGGTGGGCGGTGGAAGAGGAAGATGACATCAAAGAACCTAGGGACTGAGCACATTTACTTTTCTGATTCAAATTACTTTGTTTGCAAAAGAGTAAACATAATTACCTTAACAACTGAGCTGGGAGGCTTTGAGGGTTTAACACTGCATTGTTTTCCTGGGGAGAGGATGGGGAGCGCTTGGATCAGGCAGAGGGGCCTGAAGAACCAGGTGATTTTATTTATTTTCACTTTCTTCCCTGTTCTGAAAGGAGTCTGGGTTACAGGGTACTGCTTTGAGTTTCTTAAAAAACTGGCTTCCTTAGTTTTCCTTACTTAAAATGGAATCAATGCTCATTATATATAAAGGTCCAAAGAGAAAATTTTAAAACACACATTGCCAATTCTCCTCTATGTTTGTCTCCCAGCCTTACCGTTCTCTATTCCCAGCGCTCAGGAGGCTGAGGCAGGAGGATTGCCATGAGTCTGAGGCCAGCATGGGCTACAAAGTGAGTTCAAGGCCAGCCTGAACTACATAGTGAGACCCTGTCTCAAAAACTAAACTGAACCAAACCAACCCAAACCCAGATTTTATATCTATTTGTACATACTCACAACCTGCAGTAGTGGCGTACCTAGTTCGTTGTTCCATGGTTTGACTTTTTAACTTCGTGTTCTAGGCCTTTCTCTCCCATTCCCTAGAGAGTTACTTCTTTCTATTTATAGCGCGGCATAGCCCGTGACATCGATCGACATTTCCTAGTTTATTTAACCTGTCTACCATTCATGGATACTTGGGAAATTTTTTTATCTTTTGCTATCACCAAGGATGTGGTGATTGATATTCTTGTATTTGTCTGGTTTTGGAACCATGAGAATGCGACTGAAGGGGAAATAGCAGTTGGAATTTCTAGGATCTGAAAGCGTAAGCATTTGTGGTTTTGATTGAAATTGTATTGCCAGACTGTTTCCCATAAAGATCACCCCAATGTAGATTCCCACACCCCAATAATGAGAGTGCTTAACTCTTATAACACGAGGTACCAAACTTCTGAAATACTGCCTTAATATTCTTTCATATATTCTCTTATAAGCAAGAACAAACGTCTGTATATAAGTGCAAAGAGCCTTCTGGATTTCCTGTTCCATGAAGTGTGTGCTTGTAACCTTTACCCATTTTTCTATTAGAATATTTTTTTTTTCTTATTGGTTGGTCAAAGCTCTTCAGGTTAATAGATTAATAATGTTAGTGTTTTCTCTGAATTATGAATTAGAAGCACACTTGCCTGTTTGCTGCTTGTATTTTACTTTGTTTAGTTTTTCTTCCACAAAGTTTTATTTTCTTGTACAGTACTTAAAAATATAGACTTCTTGTCTGCATGATTTAAGGGTTTTACATTATACTTAAGAGGCTTTTCCCCAAATAAATTATTTTATAAAATCTTTCTATATTTTTATCTACTTTGTGTGTGGATTCAATCTACTATAATACCCCCTGCAGTATCAATTACTGAATATATATCTCAGCAGCACAAGGTCCTGAGTTCAATTCCTGGTACCAAAAAAAAAAGGGGAAGGTTTGTGAATAATGCATCTTTCCATTAACGCTTTGATAAATCTGTGTTAATATCAAATGACCTCCTAAGTTTAGATCTATTCCTGGACATTTTGCTGTACTCCACTGATGTTTGTTTAGTCATGCACTAGAACAACTTAGTTTTAAAATTGTATTTTTGTGTATTTTAATACCTGGCAGAACTTACTCCTCCTCTTAGTCTTCTTTTTCCAAAATTTCACAGCTATTTTTGCATCTGGATGTTGAAATTGGTTTGTCTAATTTTCCTACCAAAATACCTCTAGCCTTCTTGTTGCAAGCTTGTTAAATTTACACATTGATACAGGGAAAATGGAAAATTGACATTTTAAGATGTCACATCTGTATGCAAGAATTTTTTTTGGCTATTTTAAAAAATTATTCTTTTCTATCTAGTGACAGCTTCTTTTAATACCCATCCTAGCAAGGAGAATCCCTCCTACTAAAGTAGTCACAAGAGGATAGACTCCCCAGAGAGTTATTCAGACACAGCCAGGTTTGCGCCTAATTGATGTCGAGCTCTAATCTTTGAGAATCATTTTTCTGTGTATTTAAATATATACAATGATTTTACAGCTGTGTAACAATATCATTACATATAAAATACTTTCAAAATTATCTTGCTTGATTTTCCTGCATGTATATAAGGTCAACAGGATGGTTTTCTAACCCTTAGTACCTCTCTCCCTCTCTCGATGTGCACACACACACAGAGTGATAAAAATATGGGGAATGCTTGCATTTTAAAAATGTATTACAGTAAAAGGCACATTACTGTGAATCTCCTCTAAAATACTCTCCCTTGCTTTGAACACACTTATGCCTTCATTCTTGCCACATTCTGAAGCAACTCTGGAAATCCTTTTCTGAATGTCTTTAGGTGGCATGATCAAAACTATGGTGAATACAGATGCAAAATACCATCCAGTATAAGGGCAAGCTTGTAAAAACATGTCCTTGTTACGGTTTGTGTCTGGATGTCCCCCAAAGCCTCATGCAGGGGGCATGAAGGGGCATGCTTTTTGGAGGTGGCTGAATCTAGAGTTTGTGATTGGTTCATTGTCTAGTGCAGGGGATTAGGGTGTGTGTGAGTGGTACACCCTCCCTAAGATGGGCAGCTTGCATACAGTAGAAGGGAGAAAAGGAGGCTTGCTCTGCCCTTTTGTTCTTGTTGCTTTTGCTGTCTTCTACCACCAGGAACAGTTGCCCCTGTGCCCTGCCATTCTGCCTTGAAGCTAGCCAATTATAGACTGAAGCCTAATAATCTGTGAACTACATAAATCTTTCCGCTTTAACTTTGGATGTTCAGTGTTTTGGCTCAGCAATGAAAGAAAAGTAGCTGAGATAGAATTATCCACCCCTCGTCAACTTGATAACCATACCTATTTTCTTAAACGATAGTCTCCAGTGGCAGATTTGTGAAAAGTTAACGTGTCTTGGTATATTCAGATTTACATTAATATAACAATTATGTACATACAATTCCTATTGCACTCATTCCTGCACCAAAAGCAAAATATTCAAAGGGTGACCAAAATTCAATACTTTGACCAATTAACCTGATTACAAACGTATGTCTAAGAACTACATTAAAATCTAGTTAAAAGAGCTATTACAATCGCAATCCTTGCTTCCCATTAACTTTTAACAACAGAGTATGGCAACACTAGCAAACAGGAATCTCCTGCATTTCAAATACACTCTTCCCTTCAGGTTAAGGGCTTCAGTTCATTTTTTCCATTGTCCTGTTTCTTCTCAACAACCACATTCTCCTCTGTGTCATCCTTGTAATCCACAGCTCCACTGAAGATGTCCCTCTGGCCAAACACTTCAAATCATTTTGCTAGCCCTTCACTCTTAATTTCAAATGTAGATCCAGCCAAAAGCTTTCAGTAGTAAACATGCCACCATCCCAACTGTAGGTTATGTTGAAATTTTTCTGCCACCCAGGAAATATCTCTAACAGAAGCAAAAGGCAGACCAACCTCCTGCAAAGCACTACCTATACCACCTGGGATCCAGCAGCCAACACAGTCCTTCTTAGCAGAAGCCTCCTGAGCCTCATCTTAACTGGCAGCATTTCCATCAGTACTCTGATTTTTCAGGCTCTGACCAGAGTGTCCCATATAGTTTACAGCATATAGGGGCTACCTCTTAGGTCAGTCTCTCCAAACCTTTCCAAATCAGTTGCCAAGGCTCTTAAGCCACATGGCCAGACAATGTCACAGCAATGGCCCCACTCCTGGTACCAATTTTGTTGTGGTCAGGATTTACAGGGAGAGGATTTAATACAGGACACATAATTAATAGGATTATTTTATAATATTCACCCAATGAGTCAAAAGCAGAAGAGCGTAGGAGATCTGTCCACACACTAGAGACCCAAAGAATCCAGCTGAAGGCTTGGATCCTACAGCAATGTCCCCCACAAGTCCAGCTGGAGGCCTAGAGCCCATGAAAATGTCTCATGAAAGTCTGTTTCGTGGATATGCACTGGGAAGGCCCAAAGGTCAGTAGTGGAAGCTAGAAAGTCTGTGTCAGTGGGATGAAGGATCTGTGCTAGGAAGCCAGGAAGTGCCAGGAAGTGCCAGGAAGTGCCTCTCAAGGGAAGGACCAGAGCTCCCCTGAGACCTACAGCCATCCTCAGTGACAGGGAGGACCTGAGTCCTCTGACAGTGAGAACAGCCAAGTTCATACCAGGAAAGCCAGCACGACAAGCTAATCAACAGCACCCTATCTTCCCCTCCAGTCTTTGTGTTGTTGGCAACAGTCCTCAGGTGGGCCTTCCACACCCAGCACCACACTGATTCAGTTCAAGGGGGTGTTCCAAGTTGACCACAGTTAATCCACCACAGTCCTCATCCATCTGATTCACTGCATCTGACACCATGTGACTTCTGGCTCTTCCCCAAGTCAAAATGACCATGCAAGGTAAGGGTTTTGAATCAATGCAGGTTATCAAGGCAGCCCTGACAGTGCAACTAAAGACACCTAAGAGGACTTCTAGAACTGCTCCAGAAAATGGTGAGAACTGTGCCTGAGTTCTCACCATGCACAGAGTGGTGAGAACTGCTCCAGAAAATGGTGGAGTAAGTGTGTTAGAAGCAAGGGGGAGGATTTGCAGGGAATTAATGGCAATGTGTCTTTTACTGTGATATATTTTTTATTTAAACATACACCGTATTTTGTGATCACACTTTACCTTTATACACACAGTACATATATCACAGACACATACATACTTTAACTTTTAAAACCAAACATTTTGGTTATTTTGAAATAACTTTATACGTAGAAAATAGTTCTTAAGATAGCACACTTGACCCTTGAGCAACACAGTGTGTACCACAGCCTCCAATTTTTTCCCCATTTTAAAGTTTAGTTTATTGGTATGTATGTGTAGTACATGGTGTTTGCTTCCAGGAGGAAGTTGGTGCAAGCACATTCCATTTCTCAGCCCCCTTTGCAAACCCTTCCCTTCCTACCTCTCCTTTCATCTCTTCTGATTCTCCAACAACTTAACTACTAATAGCCTGATGTCGACAGGGAACCTTCGGGATAGTATGAACAGTTGATTAACATGTATTTTGTATGCTATGTGTAGCACTTATAGTGAAATGCCTACTTATTGCGATATGCAGTTTACTGAGAAGGAACTGCCTGTGTGGACATGTACAGTGTCGTGCTGTTATTTAAGCAGATACTTGTAGCACCTGAGCTCACCGAAGCAGCAGTAGGAGGGGTGACACAGTTACTACAGTGGGACAATGGGTGTCACAGCTGACATGATTTAGCAGTGTACCTTTACCTTGGTTTACATTTCTATCGAATGTGAGTGGCACCTTGTACAGTCTGTGTTTGTATGCATGCATTTTATAAATGTTTACTTTTTATTTTATTTTATTATTATTTTTTGGTACCAGGAGTCAAACTCAGGACCTCACAGCTGCCAGGCAGGCACTGCTCTGTTGAGCTATATCCCTGTCCCTTACTTTTTAAAATGATAGATTTGTGTGTAGTTTATGGTACCAAATGATAAAATTTACTTAACTGCATATATTTTATGCATCCTTGACATATGTCTTTATCAACTTTTGATTTTTGTAGGGTATATATCTTGTGTGCCAGCTTTTCAGACTGTCATACATCTCCCTACAAAATAAAAAGGCCACGCATCTTAGATCCCTGTAGTTCAAATGTATCTTGTCCCAGGGCCGGCTGTACAGGGCCCCTGTGTCACCTTCCCCTGTCCTGCCCCACTGTTATTATTTCACAGAACCGTAGTGCACCTGTCAAACTGAGAAGCTGACGTTGCAGCCACATTCCAGATTTCACACAGGCCTTATTTGCTTTTCTGTTTGTGTCAGTCTTCGGTTCCAGGATCAGCCCACATACCACAGTGCTTCTCCTAGTTTTGCTTCCTGATGAACTCACAGATGGAGGCAGCAGTAACCTTGCTCTTCCCCGCCTCTGAGGTTGACCACAGTGTCCTTGTCCCGCAGGGCTGGAGAACACTCCTGCTGACCACAGAATGAGGCTGTGTGACAACATGACGCAGGGCTTCTGGTGTTACCCCGCCCCTCCGCTCTCAGCCAAGGATGCTGTATCGTGTGCATGACAGGTGGACATGCCCGTGCCTCTAGGATGTCTGCTTCCCATGTGTTGATAAGGCTGTCATGAATACTCTGATCACACCACAACAAAGTCAGCTGCCACACTGATTTCAGTCCTTGCTTAAACACATGGGTTAACACACACACATTGTTAACACATAGGTTCTCCTGTTCTGGTCACGCTTGCCCAGGCTACAAAGATCAGCAGTACAGTTTGCTTCTGTGGTTAAAAGCAGGGGTCTTAAGAATCTAGGTTTGACTCCTGGTTCACACGCAGCTCTGCATACCTGGGCTGGCGACTGAGTGTCTGGGCTTTTGTGTCCCCCTCTGCGGAACATAGTGGGGATGGACACTACCAGAAGTGACTCATGCATAGCTCTGGCACAGTGGAAATGTCTGAGCACGGGTGGTTTCGTACACCCCATCCTCCATCACCTTCTTAGATAAGCTGTGTGCAGTATGCCCTAGGCATGGAAGCTTGGAAGGTCGCAGCACTGTTTCTATGCTGTGGAGGACAAGTTTGGAAGGAAGTTTGAGTGTTGGGGCTTCTGGTCAAGCCCAGAATCATGTCCCACCTGCTTCTCCTGTTTTCACATATTGCTGTAGCATTGTTCTACATGTGGTTTTCTTGCATGGGCTGGAGGGAAGCACAGAGCACCTCAGGACACACAGGCTGGAGGAGCACAAGCAGGAGGAGCACAAGCAGGAGGAGCAGCTGCTCTTCTCCCAAGGTGGCCCTGGGGGTGGCAGCACTTGAGCGTCTGCCCAGGTGGCTCTGGCCAAAGGGCTGGATGGCCGGGCCAGGCAGAGCTCAAGTCTCAGCCTGCTCTGGGTGGCGACTGGGGGCTTTTAAAGAACTTCTGCTGAGGGTAACTGAATCCCTCTGGAGGCCACTTAAGGGCAATGTTTTAGGTCCCTGGTGGCTTTTGGGCAAGGCAGTCAGAGAGGAGGGCCGGGGTGACTACCTACAGACCACCCTGTGCTAAAGGGAGAGCCGCAGGCTCAGGGTGTTTCGGAGAGATTTACTATAATTAACATTTTTTCAGTCAATACCATTATCTCTGTCAAACTTGACACCTTTTGCAATATGGAAATGAGTGTTCCTGGCTTTACATATAAAGCCTTTCCATCTCAGCTCACATATTTCTTTACCTGGGGGTGATGCTAATGACTTCATCTTAATCTCCTTTTTTTCTCTCATGGTTAGAAAATCCTATACCTCATGTATCTCTCTATACAGATACATAGATACTTTTAAAGCTGTAATAGTAGTTTAGGGTCCAGTGGAAAATTTTGAATGAGAAAACTTTTGAAGTTGCTCTCCTCTCTCACGATGTTGCCCTTCATAATATTTGGAAATTGCTCCTGGCTCATACACAGCCTCTCCCCGGCCTGCTCGGCCACTAAACAACCCCCAAGCCCAGAGATGAATAACCAGCAACCCACCTGCATGCTATTGCGCACGCCCTGTTGTGTGTCTGAGTCAGGACAGAAGGCTGGAGAGCTGATTTTTATTATTTCCTTCTTTAATTTAATTTTTGTTATTAGTCCCTGTTTGCAGTACATAGCAGTCATAGTTACTGAGGGGAGATGGAACATGCACACACACACCTTCAAATCCTCCAGTTGCTACTTTCCCCTCTTGGTCCCCTTCCCGTTTGCAAAAGCTCTATTTTCATCCTTTCCCCTCTTCGGTTTTTCTTTCCTTTTTTGTTCCACTCCATCCCTCCTTCTCCCTACACGTCTTGTTGCACCATTTGAAAAAGATCTTCCCACTTCCTCTTTATCTTCTATTTTGTTTTATCTCTCTCTCTGAGAAACCATGCTATATTTAAGCTTAGTGTCTGATTTATTTCACTTGACATTATGATCTCAGGTGCATCTACTTATCTATGAATGCCCAAGCTTATCATTCTTTATGGCAAAGTAGTGCTCCACTGTGTATAAATACCATATTTTTTATCCATTCATCTGTTGATGGATATATAGGCTGTTTCCAAAGTTTGACTATTATGGATCGTTCTTCTATAAACATGGGTTTGTATATATCACTGTAACATGATAACTTTAACTCATTCAGGAGGATAACTAGAAGGGGAATGGCTGGGGCAAATTTAATTTTTAATTTTAATTTTTGAGGAATCTGCACACCTATTTCCACAGTGGTTGTGCTTGTTTACACTCCCACCCACAATGTGGAAAGATTTTCCCCACAGCCTTGCCAGCATTTGTTATTTGACTTGACTTGGTGATAGCCATTCTTTCAGGAGTAAGATGGAATCTCAGCATTGTTCTAATTTGCCTTTCTCTAATGACCAGAGGTGTTAAACATTTTTTCACATATTTATTGGCCAAAAATGTTGATTATTAGGATATCGTGTCCCTGTAGAGCAGATGGACATGTCATTTCTTTGTGTGCTGTATTTAATGTGGAATACTGCTGGACATGTGTACTGCTTACTATGAAGAGGGTGTGCAGTCCTTCCCGCCCCTACATTTTGGTACAAATTGTAATCACAGTACTACCTAAGAGAAAGGAGTCTAATGTACACATTTCCCACAGTGATTTCTCTTACTTTTTCCAGGAAAACTAGCTGGGCTATTAAGGGAACCTGTGGCCACAGCAGAGCAAGATAAGGCGAAGTTTCAGAGAGATGAGCTGTTCACCATCAAAGCAAGCTGGTTCAGCCCAGATGCAGGCTGTTGCACCCTAGGACTAAGTCTGCATGGTTTCCACGAGTGATTCACTGGGCTTACAGCAGAGCAACGGAGCCTCTAGACAATCTCACCGATCCTATTACCTGCTTCTCTACTCTTAAAATAAATAGCAAACTAAGCAAACGTAATTAAAAAGTCCACTGTGTGCCCCTCAACACTGCTGGATGCTTTTGTGTGTGGACTCCTATCTCTCCGACATGATTTAGTCACGTAACGAGTGCCCATTTGATGATGCCATGGGATGAAAATGTATTAGACTTCCCCTTATCACAGTGCCTTTCTCCACTTGGGTTTTAAAAGCCAGAATTTTACCTGGAGTTTTCTCTTGCCTGGGTTCATTTATATCTTATAAACACGCGGGATCATGAATTTCTCCCATCTACGGCTCACTAGATCCTGCCGCTTTACCTGTGGTGAGGATGCAGACAGGCTCTTTGCTGAGTCACTGGGGGTCTGACCGTGCCGATCCTCATTCTTAGCTCCCGGAGTCAGCACTGAGCACAGCATCCAAGCTGCAGATAACGGGAGGCCTTGGGGAGCAGCAGCTGCCTTCCCTTGGGTCCGCGCACTGTTGCACGGGGTGCACCACCCCAGCAAATGCCCCATGTCAGGCCAATTGTGATTACCTGCAGGGTTCTCAGTGCTGATGGCTGTGATCTCCCTCCTTCCAAGCCTTCCCCACGGGGTCCTGCTGTCCGGCCCACCCTGTCCTGCTTGGTGGCAGGGACCTTGGCTAGTGTTGGTGGTAGAGGAGGCTGGGGGAGGCACCCCAGGGTGGGCTGGAGGCCAGTCTAAGCAGGGAAGGGCCCATGGAATTCTGGCCACATTTTAAACAATAAAATAAGATTTGATAACATATTTTAACTATAATAAGGCCCACCCTCATTTCTCTTCTTGGTTTGTTTTTGTGGGGGGACAGCAAGATCTGGCCTTTAACTCATAGTGATCCTCCTGCCTCAGTCTCCCAAGTTCTGGGATTACAGGCATGCTCCACCACACCTGGCCATCTCTCTTCTTTTAATTTGACAGGCAGTTCTATCAAATTACTTTTGACATCTCCCGGTATAGTCATACAATTTTTAATTGACTGATTCCTATATAAGTTATTAATTAGCTGACATACACATTTCTTTGCTTTTTCCAGTACTGGGAATTGAATGAGGGCCTCCCGCATGCTAGACAAGGGCTCTGCCATGGAGCTCCATCTCCAGCACATAGCTTCTGGGGGTGACATTTTGTCACCCTGTGTCATCTACCCTAAGGGTGTCCCAGCTCCCTGGAGATTACACTGTGCTCCCTCCCTGCCCCTCCCACAGCTCCTCCTCCAGGTCTCATAGTGGGAGCAGAAATCCACTGGCTGCTGTCTTCACCTTGTTGCTTCTGCACATCAGAAAAACTCCTGTTCTGGAGTGCTGGCAAGCGCAAGGTTGTGAGTTCGATTCCTGGTACTGGAAGAAAAACAAACAAACGAAAAATAACAAAAAAAATTACAGAAAACTACAACTGAACCATTAAATGATACTAGTAAAAATAATCAATAAGATACTTTGCTGATAAATAGTTAATGAATACATAAAGGAGCTGGGTGTGGTGGCACATGCCTGTAATTTCAGCATGCTAGGAAGCTGAGGCAGGGGTATTGCAAGTTCAAGTCCAGCCTGGACAACGTAAGACTTAGGAGGACCCCATCTCAAAACAAAAGGTTGGGGGTGCAGCTCAGTGTGAAGGCCTTGGGTACCATCACCAGTGCTGCAGAAATAGCAAACAAATAAAGCTTATGTCCTTGTGGCTAATAAGTACCACATAATTGCTAGCTGTCGTTGGTTGTTGCTCTTCTCTTTGCTGAGCTGGAGACCCAAGTCCACCGCTCTTTAGTGGCCCCGGGCTGCTCCTGCCTCTCAGGAGCCTCTCAGAGCCCCGCACTACTCTCAGTGTGGTTCTTGCACTGTTCATGCAGTGGGGGCCTCAGCACGAGCCTCCTGCTCCAGGTCAGGTGCCCCAAAGGCAGCGTGTCCCTTCAGACCCCCGTGGAGACTCCCTTGCCGCAGATCCCATCCTGTAAGTGTACCCAGTCCTGGAAACCCAGAGCACTCCAGCCTGTCTCTGTGCACCCCATGCCTTCATGCAAGCCCAGGTCGTGGCACAGGGACAAGCCCGAGTGGCTGGGGGCCGGGGTTCCAGCTGCAGGTGGGCAAGGTGAGCCCATCCTTCCTGTCTCAGTGCCTGGATTTGCAGGCTGTACCACTTTGGCAAACAAGTTGATGCTGTTTTGTTTTTGTTGTTTTGCCTCTTGTCTTTTGGTGCTGTTCTGAGGGACGAGTCACAGCTGGCCACGGTCTCCAAGCCCTGTGTGGTCTTGATCCCTATGTGCACAAAGGCTGTGCCTGCCGGGGGCAGAGGTGCATGTGTCCTCTAAGCTCTACCTGGGTGTGAGTTATCCCGCTGCTGTTGGCCAGGATTTCAGTGCTCCCAAAACAGCGATTCCTAGTAACAGAAGCACCCATAAAACAAGGCCATGTGTCGACCTGGTGACAGAAATGTGACTGGGCTTGAAGGGGCCTGACTTGGCATTTTCTCAGGAAATAGGATTCACTAACTCAGTATCCCCAGTAACCTTATGGAACACAGCTTCTTCAGATAATAAGAATCAAGTGTCATTCATTGTCTAAAGGCTATTCATGAGCCAGTGCACTGAAGGAGGCTGAGGCAGGAGGATCACAAATTTGAGAGGTGCATGGGGAACTAAGAGAGATCTTGTCTCCAAAAGAAGCTCAGTTGCAGTCTACCCCTGAGGTTGATCCCTAGTGCCACAAAAAGAAGAAAAAAGGGTGGTCTGTGGTCTATGGTCTACTTGTGATTTTTAACCATGACTGGACCCAGTCCCTTCCCACTGGTCAAACATGCGGTCCCCTGCACAAAACAATAAGCCTTTAAATCTCTGTGACTCCCATTTATGGCACCTCCCTTTAAGATTGCCAGACTTTGTTACTTGAAAGTCTAGGAGATAATCTTTGTTTTAAGACAGGGTCTTGCTGTGTTGTCCAAGCTAGTCTTGAACTCATGGGCTCAAGTGACCCTCCTGCCTCAGCCTCCTGAATAGATAGGCCTACAGGTACATGTCACCTCACTGGGCTTGAGACTTTTATTCTTTAGTTTCACATTGTATATTGTATCTTCAGTTTCATCATTACAAAAATACTGGCTCATATTAGGAAATACTGAATATAGTTTTTAGGGAGAAACATAAAATTGTACCCTGATTAAGGATGTTACGGATTCCTTTGTGACTAAGGAAAACATTTTCTTAATGATAAAAATTCTTTCCATTAAGGTCTGCCATGTACTAAGCACTGCACTAAGCATTGTATGGACATTATTTTATTGTACCCTTATACATCTCATAGGTTTTATTATCTTCAGAAGCGAGTATCTGCAGCTCAAGGAGCTAGATTAAAATCCACATCTATTTGACTTTAAAACCCAAGTTTCTTTAGTGTTTTGAGACAGGGTCTCACTATGTAATCTAGACTAGCCATGAACTCACTTTGTAACCCAGGCTGGCCTCAAACTCATGGTGATTCTCCTGTCTCAGCCTCCTGAGCTCTGCGATTACAGATGTGTGCCACCACACCTGGCTTCTTTCTTTTTCTTCTAATTTGATTTTTATCAGCATATCTTTGCAATACATAACTGCATTCAAAGTTACTTTCTCTTACCACTTTCCTGTTTTTTGTCCTAACACTAACTGTACTCTGACCTTTGAACGTTTATTTTACTTCTCTGGGCCTTGTTGTCTTCTGCTGCAGAAGGAAGGCTGGGACACCGTCTGAAGCTCACCCAGCAAACCACTGGCCTGCTGTTGTTGGGTGGTTTTGGCAGAGGATTTGACTAGAACGATAGTTACATTTGTCCCCCAAATGCCTTTTCCATTTTGAGTTATCTTTTGATTTTCTCTCCTGAGCCTCCAGAAGTCTTAACAAGATATAAACCCACTTGTTGGTTACAGATGATTGAAATGATGTTGGGTTTCTTTCCCTTCCCAGATAGTGGCTAATTCTCCAAAGATCAGTGTCCACGCTGGTGCACTGTCACAGCCGGAAAGGGACCTCAAGTGGAGGCTGGGTCCAGAGGAGCGGGGGCACTTTCACATTTGTTTGTGTGGCTGGTAAAAACCCCATTAGTGGTGATTCTATCTGTACACAGACAGCGAGATATTACTTCATTGTTTGGGGAAGACGGCTCGCATGTTGGCGGCCTCTCCTGCACACAAGGAGTCAGCAGGAGGCCCAGGGAGTTTTGTTCCTCGAGTCTGGCTGGTGCTAATCTCTTGTCTAAGTGGATGGCATTATGCTTCTTGCTGGTGCCACTGGAGAACCCCCGCCTTGGGCCTGCTGGGGATGCGGGTGTGTGACAGAGGTCTTGAAGCATCTCCAATAGCAATGGAGTCCCAGGAGGCCTTGGAGGAGGAGGGAGAGCAGGAAGGTTTGGGGAGCACTCAGGCCAGGGCACACGAGTGGCTCCTGGCAGAAATCTTTCTTGGCCATCAGGAACCCTTGCACTTGCTCTTTGCATTTGTCAGGTCCCTAAGCCTGCATGCCCCTGATTTGTGTTTTGGTCCCAACCTAATGGAGGAGGGAGCAGTATCTGGTGATGGGCATGTGGTCGTGGCCCAGTATGTTCTCCTGTGGGGGCAGAGGAATGCCCACTGCACCCCCAGACTGTGTGCCTCACAGCTGAGCTCCCTGGCATGTCAGCCAAACCCTAGGCACCACAGTAAAGGAGAGGAGGGGAGCTGCTGATCTTCATCCCCAAAGCTGGCTGAATTCAACTCAGCTCTCACACAGCTTTCATTACAGGGGGAGACAAATGAGTAAATATGCAACCGAACTAAGGTTGATGATTTTCTCCTATTCAGAAAAGACGGCTGAGGTGTGGCGGACTCATGAGCCCCTCAGGCAACAAGCATTAGAACTGGATCCTCACTCTGGAAGAGCAAAGCCCTGGCTGCAGCCACCCTCACTTGTGTGAACTCAGTCAAGTTTCCTCATCTCTTTGCACTCACTGTGTAGCCCAGGCTGTTCCCAAACTCACTTCCATCTTCCTGCCTCAGCGTCCCAAATGCTGGGACTACAGGTGTTTGCCACCATGATTGACTTACAGATTTTTAAAAAATATAGCTCTAGTTTTGTTCCTATTTGTGTTGCCTTCTTTCTTCCCACTTGCAATATATAAATATGCTGACTAAGATGACAACCTTCCTCATGTTAGCACCGAAGCTGGGCTAGCTTTGCTTACCCAGCCTCCCCCCTGGATTGTGATAGTGATGCATCATAGGGACCTTCCCTTCCCATTACTCTACAGGGGATGAATTTGATTAGTGTTTGCCTGCTTGCGAGGGTGGGTTATGTCATCATCATACATTGCCCAGGGGTGGCTCAAGGCCCGAGCGAGGCTCAAGGCCATGTATAGTCCAGGGCCACCAGCTAGATGGGCACTTTCCCTGATGGAATCACAGGCCATCTTTGTGTGGAGCCATCACCCAATTCACATATCTGTGATATGTGGGAGAATTCATTCATTCACTCATTCATTCATTCATTCATTCATTCATAGGCAGGCACACTGGGTGATATAAGGATAAATAAGACATGGCTCCTATCCTCTGGGAGTATGAGAGCCAGCAGAGAGACAGCTATGTAGAGATATCAGCTGAGAGACTTTGGGCACTGACAGATAGGACTGTGGTGAGGCCTGCTTGGGTTAAGACCCCTGGACTCAGCAGAATGAGCCTGGCCCATGAGAAGTCCTGAAGGGTACCATGGTGGCAGAGATAGGTGTTCCAGGGGTTAGTCAGCAGATAGTATCTCAGCTGTGTCCCAGAGACTGGGGTTGCTGCAGAGCTGATGACCTAGGCAGAGGCAAGGTCACGCTCCTACACCAAATAGGGCTCTGGCATGCAGCAGAGGTAAGGTAAGGAGAAGGACATTCAAGGACTCCTTGATGATGTATTGGCTGCTCCCAGGCCCTGGATTCTAAGCTCTGCACGAGTGCAGTAACAAGTGTGATGTGTTTCTGTCTCAAGCATCTTGCTCGTTGCCATGAGAAAAAAAATTTGATAGGCTGGAAAAATATGGTTTGTGAGTGAGCACTTTTGTCAAGATAGGCATCCTCAGTGCTTATGGTGCAAGGGGGGCAGTCACCAAAGCTTCCCCAGGTAATTGTGCACTGGAGAAAACACTTGTGAAGAAAATGAAGGGTTTAAATAAATCTCAATGAATTATATAGGTAGATGATGTGGCCTATGTTTATTTTTTAGCCTTCCACTTCCCATGAGAACAAAAACAAAACAAAACAAAATCTACCAAGTCCCTGGAAGACCAACAGCTCACAAATGATATCAGTGTTGGGTGTAGAGCCAGATAAAATCCCTGGCCTTTGCCATCCTCAGGATTCATAGAAAACCATTCCTTCCACAACACGAGGTACAGGATGGCACGAAAGAAATAGTGAAAATGTAAACCAAAGACGATAGGGACAAAAAGCCTCACTTAACTTTCACTTGTAAGTAAATAAGTTTACTTATGTGTAATTCAGTGTATTCTGTTTGAAAACATTGAATTCCCAAACAGAACAATCAGTTTAAAATTAACATAGTTTATTAACAATTAAAAGTGATAACCCAAGTTGAAGAAGATTGGAGGTAAAATGTGGGGTTTCCTTTGATAGGTAGAGTAATTACAAAGTGTGCTTTTGAAGTTCAAGAAGACAGCCTTAGGACATAACATTTTTAAAGTAAAAATTGGCTTGCACTCTGTTCGAGTGATTTATTTTGCACTAAGAAATGGGTGTGATTTAAAATTTCATCCCTTGATGGAAACGCTGGAGGGTGACATGAGTTTTTTTTCGTCTTTCAGCCTGCTCAGCCTATGAAGTTTGCTATCTGAAAGCTAATCTTCTGCAATTCCTTAGGAATTTAAGGAAGCCTAATCTCTTGGTGTGTAAACAAAAGGGACCGGGTATATTGCTCTCCCTGTGACACAAGGAGGGGCCCAGTGGCAACTGTCAGGATCCAGTGATCTTCATGGCAGAGCCTTCTAGTCAGTCTTGTGTTGTTGCCTACTAAGTACTTACCTTTGGGAAGCCTCACTTCTGTCATTAAAAATGCCCTTTCTCCCTCAAAGAAAGCTTGAAAGGTGGGGGGATTAAAGAAGCCACATAGAACTTACTTAAAGAGGAAAGTTAAAAGGAACCAGGATTTAGTTACAGTGGAAGGCTAGATTATCCGGGTAACAGGGCATTGAAGGAAAGAAGATGAGTAATAGCTGAAAAACAGATTGATGACAAAAATATGTAACATATTTCAGTGAGTACTTCTTCCTGTGCAACCAAGGGAGAAACATGCATTTAACAGACTTGAAAAAGTTTTCAGTAGTCTGTTTATGTGAAGGAAAAAAAAAGTGTGTATAGTGGTATGTTAGCTGTATTAGCCAGCTTCCCATTGCTGGGACACAATACATAACACCTACAATTTAACGGAGGAGAGATTAAATGTGGCTCACAGTTTCAGAGGATTCATGATTACTCCAAGGCAGGAACATCATGGTAGAAGGGTGCAGTGGAGCAAAGCTGCTTAGTTCATGGGGGCCAGGAAGCAGAGCAGGGGAACAGTGCCAGAGGGGAAGGGGCCAGGGACCAGACACAGACACCAAGCCCACACCTCCATGATCTCCACAACCTCCAGACACACACAGAAGCGTTCTTTACTACCCATGGGCAGTCCCAAGCTGATCAGATTGGCACAGTTAGGGTTAACCATCACACTAGCAAATGCTCAAGAGCTGCTGTCTGGTTTGTAGTATTTGTTGACTTTCACAGGGTAGTCTGTGGGACATTGTGAGATGTGAAATAAAAAGGGATTTTCAGAAACACATCCCTAGACTTTCTACTGGACATGCAATAGATGTACTTAACCCTGAAAACATAGATGGTAGAAAAATTTAGGTAAAAACAGAAGGTGGAGGTGATTTTTGAATATTCATTACCTTTGTTTTTACTATAATTTAATTATAGATTTTATAATCTAGCTTTTCATAGTACCTGTTTTGAAAAGCTGGCTCATAGCATTCCTGAAAATTTTAGTTGTTGCTCAGGAACCAGTACACGCTGGCTTTACCATACTGCTAAATCCTTGCATGCCGTACTCAGAAATGACTGACTGGCCATCAGCTCCAGGTGGGGAGTTGGGCTGTGAGAGCAGTGGTCTGGTCCATTCACTCTGGATACTTTCGGATACATTGCTGGTGCGGTGAAAGTGGATGGCACACAGTTTTTATAAGACAGCTGTTGTTCTTGTGCCAATACTTCTTCCTCGCCTTCCCCGATGCCTGGGCCCTTGAGGTGGCCCAGCGACTGGGTGTTGGACAGGGAATGAAGCCTGCTCTTTTCAGTGTGGTTTGGCCTTTGGCAGGCTGACTCCCTCAGAGAAAGTTATTCAGCTGCTCTGCGCCTCAAGCTCTCCTTTCCCTCGGATGGAGATATATGGATTGTATTTCTAAGCTTCCTACAGGCCCAACCTTCACACTTCTGATTATCATAGCAGTCAATACACCCGCTGTCCACCAGACAGAAGAGCATTCTGTGAGGTCCAAACCCACCCCATTTATTATTCATTTGGTTTCCTGACCTTTCAAAAGTGTATGGACTTAAAATTCACAGTTAGTGTGGATCATCCTAAAACTCGGCCAGTTGCTGGTTTGAGTCACCACCCTGAACATTCTCTGTACCGATGGAGACTGGGCTCTGGCCAGGCAACAGGAGTTTGGCTCCCATGCAAAATGTCAGCACCGCTTTTATTGTTTCTGCTTTCAAGCTACAAAATATTAGGTGCCTGTTGGAGGAAATATAAAAAATACCATTGTGCATAAAAGAAAAATGGAAGATCTTTGGTGTTACAGTTTGGGATTTTCCTTTTTGCTGCTTACCACAGTCTGAAGGTAGGGAAACAGATGGATGGATGGATTAATGACCTCAGATTGATTGAGAGCGTGGCGCAGCCTTGGTGTGAGATGGCTGGGTTTGGAATCCTGGCTCCATCCCTCATTAAGTGTGTGACCTGGGGCAGTTTACACTGCCTTCCTCAAAGGACAATAATAGAATCTACCTGTGAGGTTGTTGTGTGAATTGCAGACCACACAAAATGGTGCTTAGCACACAGGTCAATGTACCTTGGCCAATTTCCTTTTATTCCATTTTACAGACATCCCATAGTTGAGCATTGTCTTACTACTGGACATTGGCGAGACTTCTAAATTTTCACAACTGAGATGGAATCTCTTACAATTATACTTACATCCTCAGAATAAGAATAAGTCCTGAGATGTGGAATGGCTGAGCACACACATTTCAAGGTTTTAAGCCTATATTATAAAAATTAAAGTCTTCCTTGTGCACAGTTAAAAAGAACATCCACGTAGATGCAAAATCGTGTCCCATCACTCTTGCTCTCATCAACACCGGTGAGTGGGTTGGGTGCTCACATTTCCTTATCAGAATAAGAACTCGAATCTATTTCCATAATGTATACAGATCTATGCTCTCTATCTTAAATGCAAACTAAATGCCCCGAGATACTATTAAACTGTGAAAATTAATTACATTTGAAGGCAAGCGTTCTTTTCCAGATTAATTCACCAGGTTGTCCTAAGCATAGAAATAGATCATTGTCAAGCAAGACCCCCACCTCCCTGCCAGTGCCAATACTAGGCAAGGACAGTGGAAGAGACCCCAAAGACGTCAGAAATCATTGCTCCCCGGGGGAGGGCCCAGGCCCTGGGGTCTGCAGATGCAGCCCCCTCGCCATGGCTCTGAGCAGACCCTGCCCAGGGAGGGTGTTCTGGTCTCCCTATGGCACCTTACTCTGTTTGAGAGAGGGGCTGGTCCAGATCACACCCACGCTGGCACAGAGAATTCCTCTGCAAGTTCTAAAGAGCGCTATTTCCATGGAACAGTAAGTGCTATGTGTAGGCAAAGACTCTATGGTCACAGAAAGCTTAAGAAATTCTGGATTTACATAAAACATAGTTCTGAAAAACCAAAAGGCCCCTTTCATAGGCTAGTGTGCATGCGGACTCTCAAGAGGAGGTTCTGGTGCGCGGTATTCATCAAGCTTGCTTCGTGATGAAATTTGATTTTGCTGAGCACATTTGGGGTCTAGAGTCCCACAAAACACTTTGGGAAAAGAGGTTATAATTTAGTGTTAGTGAAGCACACTACAGATCGCATGCAGTTTCTTCCGGATTATTTCACGTATTGCCTTTTAGCACCATGAGATCTTATATAAAAGTACTTTCACTAAGAAATGCACTTCCTTCAAAGATATTGAAGGATGCCCTTCTGTATCGAACGCCTGTTGTGTGCCAGGGCTGAGAACACAGGGCTGCACAGACATGGCAAACCCTGAGGCCAAGGGGTTCACATCTTCCTCCACACACAGTGACTTCCTCATCCCCAGCCTTTCCGGGAGAAGCCCTACAGCCCCGCCCTGATCCCTGGGCCACAACTGCCCTGTAGGTTGCAGGATTATAGAAATGAGACCGGGTGTCCAAACAAACAGACTGTGCCTTGGCAGGAGCAAGACAAGGGCCGAGAAAAATTGCATCCATTCTGCCAGGGAACAGGATCAAAACCAGAGAAAAGAGAATCCTTTCATTTGGGGTGGGCAGGTTGGCAGAGAGTAGTACCTTTGAGGTTGATGGGAATAAAAGGTGGCCAGTCTTCTCTCCCTGCCAATGTTTTCCCATGACAGCCAGAGAGATCCTTCACTTGACTGTGGTGACTTATTTTTGCAGGGCTGGGGATGGAGCAGGGGCTCTGTGCATGCCGAGCAAGTGGTCTCCCATGGAGCTGCACCCCAGCTGCCGCACTGGGAGGTGATCCCATGTCTCTCAGAGGCCAGCCAGGAACGCCCACCCAGAGCTTCTTATCTCTGGGTTCCTCTTTGCCAAAGAGAAATTTTAGTCAATATGAGACACTCTTTTTTGTGGCTCCTAATAAGTAAAATGTCCCATTGGCTGCCGCTTCTGTGCTCCACCGTTTATCTTACTGGCTAAGCCCATCTATGCCAGCTGTGGCCACACCTGTAGGGTCTGGAGCGGGTTCCCATCACAGGGAGACACTGGGGGGGAAAACAGTGTCTCCCTCTGTCTCTGGATCTCTTTCGCACTTGCAAATGACCTATCTATCTCCCTGCTTCCTAGAGCCTATCTTTTGTTTATTATTATTATTATTTTTTGATGCAGGGCCTCACTATATAGTTCAAGCTGGCTTTGAACTCACTATGTAGCTTAGGCCAGCCTCAAACTCACAGTGGTCCTCCTGCTTCAACCTCCCAAGTGCTGGAATTACACACAAGTATGTGCCACCATGCCTGGCATTTTAAAGAAGTTATTTATACTTTGATCTTCTCATAGAAGAGAACTTGTACAATATTTAATTTTGTGTTTCTGGTTTACTCCACTTAACTTTATGGTCTCAAGGTACAGTCACCAAATTGGGAATCTATAAGTAGACATTGTCCCAAGCTGGAATTGGAGATGTACTTGAAAAATTTTTCCATTTACATTTATTCTAGTTTCCAGGCTCTGTTTTTCTAGCCCCTTGCTCATGACACCTTCCAGGCACACACACCCAGCTCTTTAGCAAGTTCTGCTCAGGGTGGTCAGCAGGTTCAGCCCCTGTGGCTTACCCAGCAGAGAGGCTTGATTCAGCCTTGCTGCTGAAGGCTATATTTTGGGGATGAATATTGACCTTCTCCTTCATATTGTGCTCCCACTGATTTCCATCTTGCCCCTCTTCACTGACATTCCTTCTTTGAGATCTCTTTGGAGTCTGCAAAGGATGCTGTTGAATCTTGTGGGTGTTAGTCCTGCAGCAAGTCAATTTCTTCAGCCAAGCTGACATGCAGTCCAAGCAAAATTGACCCAAATGATAGGGTAAATTTCCCAGAAGGGTCGGCTATAACCACTTGCAAACCTGTGAATGGCAGTGATGATAATACATGTTTAGGGCCAGTCTATGGGGGCTCCAATCTTGTATCTGCCACATTTTAGCTGTATTCATCTCTGTGCATCTCACTATGCGCATCTATAAAATAGATGCTGTAAAGATGATTTGAGTTGTAAAGCCCTTGGAATAGTACGTTCACATTCTGCCCTGTGAGCAATAAAGTTCTTGCTAGCATTAAAATCCTGGCTGACCTAAGGGGACTTTCTATTCTGTGGGGTCAGAATTCCCACACCTGGACTTTGGGGTAGTTTTGAGGGCAGAGTAAAGATAGTCACCACTGGGATACAGGCCACCTGGGGTCTGTGAAGCCTCAGTAGCTCTGGAGGGCAGCGGCCACCTTGTACCTCATTTACCTCCGGAGCTGCTGGGGTGGGTCCCCTCCCACCTTTGAACACCGAGCTTTGAACTCTTGCCTGAGCCTCCAACACCTTCACTTTAAGGAGCCTCCTTAATTTGACTATTACCTGCAGGGAACTCTGCTTGCCAAAATTCCAACAGTAACTGGAGGCTGAGATCTTGGAGGTAAATTAGTATTGGATTTCTGGGCAATTTGCCCTCAATGCTAATGTATAAAAATGCACCTGGATAAAGACACTTTTCTTCTGAATAGCAGATTCATGGTCTACTTAATTTTCACGAACAAGAACAAAAATACTAGCTCTCTTTTTTCAAAGGCAAGTACATGAAATAGGTGCTGCTTAGATACCTTGAAAAGGGGGACTTGGTGGCATTCACTCTTTTACTCCTCTCAGCCCCAAACCCAGTGCCTTGAATGTGTAGACCCTCGGGATAACCCTGTGCCCTGAGAGAGGATGTGTAGTGGTGTCACAGAATTCTGGCTTTGAAATTCAACTTCTGCTGCCTGTTTACTAGCACCGTGGTCTTAAGCAAGTGTCTAACTCCTCAGTGAGTCAGCTCCACCTTTGGAGGCTGAGGATGGGTCACAGTACCTTTTAAAGTTCCTGAAAGCTGAAGAGGATGGAACGGCAGGTGAAGCCTCTGACACAACATTTCCATTGCAGACAGTTGGGCCCTGGATTCTGGGGTTCTCTCAGTTGTAGGAAGCCTCCTGGACTCTTGAGAAACCAGTTTTGTAAAATTTAATTTTATAAACTTTGGAAAAACAAACCCACTGCCATTAGAAAATAAGTTCTTCTTCCTAATCTATTTTTTAATCATGGAGATGAATTTCACCTCCTTTTTTGTTACTCAGCTAAAAATAATGAAAAAACAAACAGAAAACTAGTTATGTTTTCAGTAGAAATTAACCATTTTCTTCTAGTATAAGTCAATCTTCAGCCACTTTTATGTAACCATCATATCCTTGTTGCTTAAACTAATGTTTCTTTTTGAGTAGCCTTTTATTTGGCATCTTTTGAAGTCCAAGCTTCTAGGTAGAAAAGCCAGGTTAATTACAAAGAAAGATAATCTGACTGGAATTGGACTTTTTTATAGCAGATTTTTACAGTTTAATAGATGATAGATTTTAAGGAAAAAGGACTGTGAGCTTAGAATTCTGAACATAATCAAGTTATCATTTCAGTGTGAAGATATGAAAAGACAGAAAACATGCTGTCTATATGCCTTTTATTTAAAGAAAGTTACCCAAGGAAGCACTCTAGGCAAATGAAAAATAAATTAGAATAAAGAATGGAAGCCAAGATTTACGGCATGGAACAGTGACTTGTAACATCTAGAGTCAAGTGCACCTGTAGTCCCAGCTGCCTGCAGTCCTGAAGCAGGAGGGTTGTGGCATTTGGGGGCAGCATCAGCAACTTAGCCAGGCCCCACCTCAAAAAACTTGTAGTGATTGATGAAATAGTTCTAAAGTTTCATGTAATCTTTATACTCGATTGACAAATCATAACAATAAAGCACTGCAACTAAAATCTCATTTTACTTCAGTGAAGCCTAAGAAACAAGAGAGGAAGTGAAATTCTGCTGAAGATCTGGTCTTCCAGTTATGTGGAGGTAGGATATCGATTCTGGATAATTCTTGACTTTAATGTAAAATTCAGTTATATTTATTGGAGAATTAGTAGGTAGAACTCTCATCAAGAAGGAAGCACATTTAAAGCGCAAGGTAGCTGTGTGAATAACACTAAATCCATAGTAAGAAATGTTGGTGGTTAGGGCAAATCTCAATAATACACAAACTAAAAAGTAATGTGTTTTCATTTATTTTATTTATTTAGTTTTGTCTTTTTGAGGCAGGGTCTCACTATGCAGTTCAGGCTGGCCCTGAGCTTACTTTGTAGCCCAGGCTTGTCTCGAACTCACAAGGATCCTCCTGCCTCAGCCTCCTAAGTGCTGGGATTATAGGCTTGCACCACCATGCCCAGTAGCATCTCTTCATTTAAAAAACAAAGCTACTATCTTTCTTTTTTTTCTTCTAAAAATTTGTTTTCGACTGACCATAAAAATTGTCCATAAGAATGTTTTTGTGCATGTGCACATGGCATGATGTTCAGGTCAGGTAAACATGTTTATCTCCTTGAACACTTGTCATTTTTTCCAGGTAAAAACTTTCCAGATACTTTCTTCTAGTTTTTCTGAACCATGAGGAACATCACAGGCACCTTCCTTACAAAGGACACTCAGCTTCTTGCTCCTGTCTACTGTGACTTCGTATGCACTGATTGATTAACCTTTCCCATCCTCCCTAGTCCCTGCCGTCTTTGGCCGTTCTACTCTCAACTTGGACGAGGTCAGCGTTTTTAGATTCCACAGATGATGGAGCTCCTGGGGGAACTTGACTTTCTGTACCCGGCTTATTTCACTTGACATGGTGTCCCCAGTATCATCTACCTCGCCACAAATGACAGGATTTCGTTTTTTTTTTTTTATGGCTGATCATATCCCACCTGCATGTGTATGCCACACGTTTCCCTAGCCCTTCATCAGCTGGTGGGCCTTAGGTTGTTCCATTTCTTGGCTGTTATGAACGGAGCTGCAGGATGCTCACAATTGCAAACGTCTCTTGAGGGCATTGATTTTAGTTCCTCTGACTTCACACCAGTAGTGGGATTGTTGGATTGTATGGTAGCTCTATTTTTAATTATTCAAGGAGACTATTTACAGTGAGGTCTTTCTATTTATAAAAGACATACTTAAAAGCAAATAACAGTGTGATGCAGTGGTCAATGGCTGTAACCCTAGCTACTTGAGCCAAGACAGGAGAATCACAAGTTACATTGAACAAAACAGAGAAGAATATTTTAATTTTTCTTTTTTTTTTTGAGACTGGGTCTTGCTGCATAGTTCAGGTTGGCCTTGAACTAATTTTGTAGCCCGGGTTGGCCTTCAAGTCACAATGATACTCCTGCCTCAGCCTCCTGGGTGCTAAGATTACAAACTTGTGCCACCACGGCAGGCTCTTTTCCTTCTTCTTTCTTTTTTATTGAATTTAAGAAGAGGTACACTTCACCAAGAATATGTAACTGTTATACAGTAAAATAAATGCTTGATTGAATTAAAACTATAACTACTGCGACAGACAAAAGGTTAACACCCTTTCAAAATGACAGTACCTCCAAATTAGTTCAAAAGATACCAACACTTCCAAAGAAAAACACACAAAGTAATTCATTAAAGTGTAAACACAAGAGTGCACTCAACATACTGAAAGGTCCTTAACTTCTTCATATTTAAAGAAATACAGATTAAAATCATGGTGTTATAATTTCACATATCCATTAGGAATTACTTAAAAACATTATAATGTTTAGTAGTTGTAAGGCTGCGAGGAAATCTGTTTTCTCAAGTACTGTTGGTAGAGGTGTAAAGAAATCAAATATTTATTTTTAGAAAGCAAATTTTCAGTGTTTATGAAAATTTTAAGTGAGCCCATATGTAAGCATTATGTCCAAGCGCATGCAGAGACACATAAAAATATTTAGTTTAGCACTATTTATAACAAAGAAAACTTAGGCATAATCTGTATGTTTATCAACAGAAATTAGTTAAATTTTAGCACATCTCTAAAATAGGGTAGTACCATCAATACAATGGAACATATGTACTAAGAAAAAGGAGTTATGTGACATGAAATAATTTATATGACACATTAATGGGAAAAAGCAAATTTTACAGCAATATTGTATATATGGGATACATCTTTTGTTTGCTTGTACATTACAAAAATTTCAGAAAATACTGAGAAACTGGTAGCCATGCTTTCTTGGAAGATGAGTTCAAAGCCTGAAATGGAGTGAGATTGCTCAAGGCAAGCTAGAATAAGAGATATAGGTAGGAAACAGGGTCTGTATGCATTCATCCACCCACCCATCAATCCATCCATCTGTCATCGTCTATTCATCCCCTCACCAATAGCCACTTCATGCCCACTAAGTGCTCAGCCCTGTATTCATGATGAGGACATAAAGGTAAATATCAGGTGTGATTTCTTTCAGCCACAGACTAAGACTTTGAGAGGCTCTTAGCATGGAGAAGATCGTAGGTAATTTCAGGTAACTGAAAACAACAAACAGTGCTACGCCATAAAGAAGTCTAATAATTCAGGTTGTTGACAGCATAGAATAAACAAGTTCAAATGCTGGGGGAGGCCAGTCATTGTAAATCTAGGATTTGAGTTGTTGGTAACTTTTTCCAAAACGGTTTCTGTAGAGTCCTGAGTCATCCCGAATCCACTGGTTTGAAAGGTGAGTACGAGAGACAATACAGGCGTCTTTCAAAATACTGAGCTGAAGGAAAGTGGAGGTTTGCACTTGAGGGTGTTGATCAAGGGAAGCGTGTGTGGGAGGGGAGATCTTTCCGTAGGGAGGGAGGAATGAATGTTGCAGGAAAGACAAAGGTCCAAGGGTCCAGGAGTGGGTGGAATTAAGGGGGGCCTCACCCTGGCTCCCTGGGGTTCCCGTTCCCCAGCCTTTCAGAACTCTTGCCCCTTGGCTTGTGTTTCTTGCTGGCCCCTTCGTATCATCCTGCTCATTCCATTCATGCTGGAACAAGGGTCATTTCATGCCTCTTCCTCCTGGTTCCTCATCCTTCTCCTGGAACTTTCTGGAAAGGCCCATCACACTTTGTTGTCTCAGTCAGGCTTCTCTTTTACTCCTGCAACTAAGCAAATTTTACAGTGTGCATTATAAGTTCAGCCTTGAAACTCAGCTGGAGCCCAGTGCGGTGGTACACGCCTGTCATCCCAGCGCTCTGGGAAGTGGAGGAGGCAGGAGGATCACAGGTTTGAGCTCAGCCTGTCTCAAAATAAGAAATGAAAAAAGGGTTGGGGACATAGCGAGTGTGAAAGACCTGGGTTCAGTCCCCAGTGCCACGAATAATAAACAACAGCAACAAAAATTCAGTGGGGACCTGTATGTTTTTGGGGTCCTCCGCAGTTTTTATGAGAAATGTTTTAGTGCATATGTTGCCAAGGTGAGCACTATGAGAAATAAATGACACAGCGTGTGGCGGATGACAGATGCCCTGACAAAGACTGAGGGGTGGAGTATAGCCACAGGAGACCCTGGAGGGAGGACTTCTAACGTAAGTGTGGCAGAGGCAGTCGGCCTCACTGAGAAGTGACATCTGATGCCAGAGGGAATGGTCTACAACCAAGGGCTTTCGGAGCTGAGGGAACAGTCGACATCCAAGGAACAGGGCGCTGCTGCTGTGAGGAGGAAGGAGGGGAAACATTGGCAGAGGGGGCGAGAAGGCCTGTGTTAGTTTTTTAGGGTGGGACTGCAACTCGCTTCAAAATTTAGCAACTTTGCCCCCTATGGATAAAAGCTTTTGTTTTGTTTTTTTGAGACAGGATCTTGCTGTTATGTAGTTCAGGCTGGCCTTGAATTCACAGCAATCCTCCTGCCTCAGCTGCCTAACTGCTGAGATTATAGCCATAAACCCCCCGCATGAAAGGTTACTTTTTCTTCTTAATTTCAGGCTCCTTGTACAAATCAGAAAATGCAGAGAATATTTTTTAAACTTGTAGACATTATGGCTGTTTTGTAATTTTTATTTTCCTTTGTAACTGCTTTAAATATATAATTGTTTTCTAAAGGAGGAGCCTGGCTGTCTGTTTCACGTTCTTTCTAATAAGATATAATTAGCGTGCATTGTCTTTCCTCTTTTCCTTTTGAAACAGGGGCTCAGTGTGTAGCTCAGGCTGGTCTTGAACTCACTATGTAGCCCAGGCTGGCCTCGAACTTGCACCAATCCTCCTGCCTCCGCCTCCCCACTGGTGGGATTACAGGTGTGTGCCACCACGTCTGGCTAACACGGGTTTTCTGAGATATAAATGCAAGCTCATTTTGTGGAAGATTTAGCAAGGGAAACAACAAGCATTTTTTACAACACAGTCTCTGGGGGTCAGGGTCAGCAGGGAAACACCGCTCCCATGTTGCTGTCCCTGGGATGCGGACCTCCCTAGTCTCAGTCCTTAGCCATGCGGCCAGCTCCATAGGTAGCTTGCAGAGTAGCAGCTTGCTTCTGTCAGACTCATTTTTACCCTCGTCTCAGCAGCAAAAGCCCTTTGCTTGTGCAGGTGTCATGGTTAGGAAGTGGGGCGGTCCCCAAGGGGAGGTGCAGTGCAAGGCTATGAAGAAGGGGAGCCCACGTAAGGTCCTGGTGGCCCGGGTGAGGTTGTGGTTCTTACACAAAGGACAGAATTTTACTGGGGGACATGGGGCTTCCACTTCAGTGGAATCTCCCCTGCCCCGTAGGGAGAGGGCTGAGTTGACAGCAGGAAGCCCAGCCAGTGATCTCTATTAAATAATCATTCAACAGTGCTCAGGGGCCAGCTCTGATTGCAAGGTATGAACTGGAGGGTCCCTGGAATGTAGTGTTGGATACCAAGTAGGTGGATGGCTTCAGCTCTTTCAAGCTTACTGAGACAATACCTCGTGCCCTGCACAGTGGAAAGCAGTCAAATGGTTTCATATGCCATTCGTGCCTTTCCAACATAATATCTAAACAACTCTTACAGGGGACACATATGGCATAGAGTTCCCTGCTCACAGATCAGACACTGTAGCTTTCTGGAAGGTGCAGACCAGGGGGCAGATCCAGGTATCCTGACACGTGGGGTTGGTGGCCAGGGTCACCGCAGCCCTCTCAGTGTCCTCACCTTGGCTCTGGGATGTCTTTTTTGTTAGAGTGTGAAGGTTACCAATCTTTGTTAGACACTTTCCAAAGAAGCAGCTGTGGGCCCATATTTGCAAGGTTATTTATAACTTCCTTTCACCTTATTTAAGATACAAAGGGACAAGTTCCTCTTGAGCCTATTTATGGAGATACACCCAGCAAAATAGGAAGCAAACAGGATTTCTAAAGAAAGATGCTTTTAACGACAGTTTCCTTTAGCTCAGACAGAAAAGTGTGCAGGAATGGAAGTCTGTCTCTCTTAAGGACAACAGTCATCACCTGTTGGTCCCACCTGTGTCACAAGGAGGGTGAGCCAGGTGGTTTGGGGACACGGAGCCTCACCCAGGGATTGTGCTCCACAGCTCTCCACGGGGAGCGGGAGCCAGGCAGATGTCCCCCCAAAGCCTGCTGCAGTCACAGGGGGTGGGCTTTTCAGAGGTGGCTGAATCTAGAGTTTATGACTGATTAATGCTCCAATCCTGGAATTAAGGGTGTAAGTTCTACCCCCCTCCCCTGGGTGGGTAGCCTGCATACAGTGTAGAGGACCAGAAAGAGGTCTGCTCTTCCATTTTTTGCTCTTGTTGCTTTTTGCTGTCTTCCCCCTCTGTGAATTATTGCTCCTCTGCCATGTGCTCCTCTGCCTTGGAGCCAGCCAATGAAACCTCCACAAACTGTGAGCTAAATAAACCTCTCCCCCTTTAACTTTGGGTGTCCGGTATTTTGTCTCAGGATTGAGAAAAGAAACTAAGTCACTACTGTTTGCCATGGTCTATGCTATGTGCTTAGATATCTGCTCTCTGCTCCCCAACAGCTTCTGACTTGGGTATACTTATGCCCATCATGTGGATGGAAAAGCTGAGGCTGCCACACAGGTGGTGAATGGCTGGACATGCCCACTGCAACCTGACTCCAGGGGCCAGGCTTCTAGGTCCAGACGGGCTCCTGTGAGAGTGCAATGGTGGCAGAGAGACGAGGCAGAGGGGGCAGAGGGAGCTGGGAGGTCTTGGCTGGGGCCTGGGCTCTGGGTGAGCTTGTGCGGCATGAACAGAGTGGAAGGAGGGAGGATGCAGGGCCACAGCGCCTTGCTCAGTGTTTCTTGGAAGAGCAGTGCTGGATGAATTCCAGGTGCCTAATATCTAATGAACAGATTGTAAAAGGACAATAGCAAAAAGAAGTTGAAATATAGTAGGACTTTCTCTCTTTTTCTCTTTCTCTCTTTCTTTGTTTCTTTCCTTCTTTCCCTCCTTCCTTCTCTCTTTCCTTCCTTCCTTCCTCCCCCTCCCTTCCTTCCTACTTTCCCTTGTTTCCTTCCCCTTTCTTTCTCTTTCTTCCTTTTCCTAATTCTCTCTTTTCTTTTTTCTTTCTTCTCTCTTTCCTTCCTTCCTCCCCATTTCTTTCTTTCTTTCCTTCCTCCCTCCCTTCTGTTCCTCCTTCTCTCCTTCCCTCCCTCCCTCCTCTCTCTCTCTCTTTCCTGGGCTCAAGAGGGCCTCCTGCCTCAGCCCTCCACTCCCCACCCCTGCAAGCTGACTACTGGCTGGGACCCCACACCCAGCAGGAACTTCCTTAGTTGTGTGCTTTGTGGGCATTTACTGCTATTTTATATAACTCCATCTAACCCATAGTCTAATAAGATGGATGTGGAGACAGCAGAGGAGGCTGCCATCTAAACCAAACACACAATGCTCCCTTGAACTGATTGTGTGATCTGTGGAGGAAAGAGTTATAGAGACTCAAATATCTGAAAGCCTGTTTGATTGGAAGAGAAAGCAAAATTCAGTGAAAATTAAGTCATTACTATGGCCGACCAAAGCAGTGACTAAACCTGGGAACACATTCTGTGGTTTATTTATGTGCTGCGTGTGGATTAAGAGTGTCTAGGGTCTTTTAGCAAGGACAGTATGAACATTCTGTGTTTTGAGTGAGTTGCCTCAAAGACCTAGGCTTAGCCAACCCTTCCATGCTCAGAGCACCTCAATCAAGGCATGGAGTCTTATTGAAGCTAATCATGATTGATTGTTCTTCCCCAGTGGACTAGAACACAGAACCCTGACTCATGGGTCGGCTTCTTGCTGCTTCCCGCTGACGTCTGGTAGACAGAACGGTGTACCTGCCAAGCGGCCCGAGATGAAACGCTCCAGGTAGGCAAGCTGCTTTTCAGGGAGTGCAGCCCCAGGGCATTGGTAAACATTCTGCAAGACAGCGCTTTGCAGTTCACTTCTGTGCTTTATGGTTTTGTCAAAATCAAAGGCAACATATTTACTTTGGAACAAATGATTGTGGGAACTTCCTAGCCTGTCCTTGCAGCTTCTTCTTCATTGTGTGGAATCCCTTGTGGGTGTGAGCAGCACTGCCTGAGTCAACAGCTTTGGTCCAGGCTCAGTTACAGCACTGAGGCGCTCTCCCTGGGGCCACAGCTTCACTCACGGGAAAGAGTCCAGCCAGTTCTGCTTCAACCTTGGGGACAGGGACCCTTCTGAGCTGGGTACGTGGTGTGTGTCTATAGGTCAAACTACTTAGGAGGCTGAGACAGGAAGATGGCTTGAGCCCAGGCATCCAAGAACAGTCTGGATAACATAGAGAGGCTTTGTCTTAGTTCCTCAAACATCAAATGATTCTTCTAATAGTCTGTACTTTCCTCGGTGGTCTGCACTTAAGCACTGCTCTGGGAGTCACAGGGCTAGAAGCCAAATGACACTGGCATAAGAGTGTTGGATGGCCAGGAAGTGGACATCAGGAAGTGTAAGCTTCTTCCTGGAAGTTAGCGGTAAAGGGAAGAAGAGAGCCTGGATGCAGCTCAGGTTTGGTGTGTTTGAGGGAATGAAAGGAGAGAGATGAAGCTTGCTTCCATCAGCCAAGAGAGAAGCCCTGGCCTAGAAGGATGTTATGGTTTAGATCTAGATGTCCCTTAGAGCCTCACATGATCACAGATGGCTCTTTAGAAGGCAGATGGATTATGGGACTCATAGCTGACTTGCTGTTAGGGCAGGGCCTGGTAGGAAGAGGTAAGCTACTGTGGTGTGACCTGGAAGGTTATATCTCTCTTCCTGGATCCTCCCTTCACTGTCTCAGCTTCCTGTCCACCATGATATGAGCAGCTCTCTCTGCCAGTCCCCTTTGCCATGCTGTCCTTCCTTAGAGCCAGCTGACTATGGACTGAAACCTCTACAAACTGTGAGCTAAGATAAACTTCTCTTTCTTTAATTTGTAGGTTTTTGGTATTTTGCTCCAGCAATGAGGAAAGTGACTAAGACAAGGGAGAAAGGGCAGAGGCACACAGAACCACCACTGGTGTGGATCCTCAGGGAGGGTAGGTTGGATAAGACCAAGGTCATGAGGAACATGGTTAGTGCTGGGTAGCAGGAGGCCACTCTCTGTACTGGGCAGGCAAGAAGAGGAATGGAGAAAATCTGAAGATATTTGAGGAAGAAACAAGGAAGGTGAAACAGTTATGCCATGGTCTCAGTTGAGGCAGGGGTGGGAGGCACTGAGGGAAAGAATGAGGTAGAATTGACTTTGGGGGAAATGACAGAGGATTACTGAATGGAACAACTGTGGAGTAGGGAAAAGTGCCATTTGTGTGTCTGAGAGACATAAATTTTATTTCAAAGATTTTTAAAAAGTGTTTAGTGTCTGCAGTAATTAGTAGCAAGGGAGGAGCAAACTTACAAAAAGATCAAAATGTACATTAGGGGTCTTAAAAGGAGGAAGACTGTGATCGTGCATGAGCGGAAGCATTGGCACTAGGTAGAGACTGCAAAGGGCTGCAATGGACTGATAATTGGGAAACGTTTCAGGAGTTGAGGGAAAATGATGACAGGGAGCAAACAGAAGGAATTTGAAGTGATCATAGAAGCCATCGTGCAAGTGGGCTATTCCAAGTTATGGGTTACCTGGTCTACACTGGGGTCTGTGTGGGCAACTCAGTGGTGAAGGACATGTGAGGTATGACATTTAGTAGGCTGACATGTAAACACCGAAGTCCCCACAAGATTAGACAGTCCACTGTTCCAGAACTTGTCCCTTAGCTGACACTAATTTTGTAGCTCTCTTATCACATGCCTGCTTCTCACAGAACTGCTAATCCCTGCAGAACTTGTGTCTGATCTTACTCACCTTTATTTTCTCAGTGCCCAGTGCAGGATTTAATGTACCTGTTCACGCAGTATAACTGCTAAACACATGAAAGGATCACACTTGAACCTGCTACATTTTATGAAAAAGCTAATACAGGCAGAAGCAACAAAGCAGAGAAAGGAGGTACAGAGTGTCACCAGGAGAGAGGGTTGCCGGGGAGCTGTGTCTTCAGGGCCCAGCCAGTGCTGGGGAGTAAGGACAGAGAGGCCCTGTGGGCAGGACAGGGATTCTTATTCCAGGGAGGGTTGGGTCGGGGCAGCACCAGTATGCAGGAAGTCACAACAGAGGCTGTGGAGGTCCGCTCAGGCAACACTGAAGTGGTGGTGGTGCTGCCCAAGGGTGTGGAAGTAACGGTGTCTCCCCTTGTTGAGTTCTCTTCTGTGTCAGGCTTGGCATCAAGCGCTTCCCATGAGTTTTCTCTCTGGGCCCCACAGCAGTGAGATGAGCTAGGTAGTACCATTTCTATGTTCCAGAGGAGAAGTAACCTCCCAACCACTGGTCCAAAGCAAGTGTAAGATTCCACCCTCCAGAGCCCGTCCTTAGAGTCACAACATCCCAGTCAGGAATAAAGTCCCATGTTCCCATAAGCAGTGCTTATCTCTCACATGAACTTCCTAGGTGTTGTTAAAGAGCTCAGGAAGTTTCAGGTCCTGAGTCTTCCAGGTATTTAACAGGAAAAGGGCATTTGCTTTTGGCTTAGCACAGGGCGGGTGACCTTCAGAGCACCAAGACTGAGACAACTGTAGCACAAAGAAGTGATGGAGCAGGTACCCAGTGATGGGGGAAATATTTGGCTTAGACAAATGGAAAAATGCCTTACTTAGCAGCAGACTGAAAAGGACATGGGCATTGATTAACTTCCAGAAAGAGACTGTTACGTGTGTGTGTGTGTGTGTGTGTGTGTGCATGTGTGTGCTGAGAACTGGAGAGGTAATAGCTGCATGTAGAGGCACACTACTTTGACAACCTGGAAATATTTTCATACATTGGCCAGTTGGCTGTGCAGACTATATACTTCTGTGGTTACTGGTTGTACCAGCTGTGTGTGTTAGAGTGGTCGGATTGACTCAGGCAGAGGCTGAGCAGAGATAGGAGGCTCATGGGGCCAGGGCCAGCATCTAGTGTGCATGGGAGAGAAACATGCTTATCTTGTGTTGGGGGCAGCAGGAGGCAGTGGGCAGTAGAAGGAGGGAGCGAGCACACCAATAGCTCCAAGAGCAATGTCTAGGAGCTTGAAAGGCCACAATATAGGGGCAATGAGTAAGTGACAACCGGCTGAGTGCTGTCGGGGATCTGGGTAACTACACATACATCTAACAGGCTTTCCATGAGTCCTGGTGGTCCTCACTCCTGGGCTTGAAAAGGAGTGAAAAGTGGGTCCCAGCGACTGTTAGGGGCATTTTTAGTTTGTGCTTTGAGGGCACCCTGAGGTTGTCAGCATTTGTATCTTGGGTTTCTCTGGGAACAAGGATATTCTCCAAGTCTTAGGATATTTGTGGGCTAATAGAGGAGCCCATTTCAGTAGAATCCGCTGCAGTTCATGAATGTTGCTCTTCTGGAACATTTTTCTGTTGCCATTATTTGATGCAATACTTTTGTATATGAAAATCTAGATGTGGACTCTTCCACTTAGCAGGTGAAAATGGCTTTCAGTAGCATCTTGAGTCTCACTGTAGAACAGGGAAAGTTAAGTCTGTCTGTCTTGCCATACTGTGCTTAGACGAGATTCCACAGGTAGAGCGTGCAGCTCAACCCTTGTCATTCAGCAGGTCTCGGATAAAGATAGAGTTCCTTTCTGCTCTTTCCTATTGAATGTCATTATGATCAGGATGACGTCTGATTGTGTTAGTGCTGCATGCCCCACTGATTACATGCATTCCGTTTCCTACATCTCTCTACAATTCAGAAAAATTTACTATTTTTCTGATCAAGGAAATTTGGTTAAGAGAGAATGAATTCAGAAATGGAAGGAGGTGAGAAGGAATTAAGATATGCTGTGTCCATAACCAACACCTCGTGATGATTGTAACCACTATCTACTGCGAACATGGACTACAAAAAAAATTAAAAGTAAATGACTGTGTTAAAATCATTTTTGCTATTAAAAATGTAGCTGATTGGAGGAAAAAAATCTATAGTTTTGTTTGAGAACCCAAGAAGACACATGACTAGCGGTGTTGGAAGAGTCCCCAAAGCCACTGTGAAACTTTTAGACCAAAACACTTTGCAATAACCACTTGGAAAAATATTTATCTGTACAACTGAAGTTAAACACACATGTACCTTTGGACCCAGTAATTTCACTTCTTGGTATATACCCAATAAAAATGAGTGTCCATGTCCACTGGAGGACAAGCATAGGAATGTTCATAGCTGCTTTATTCAAAATACATCTCAAGGGTCCATCAACAGGAGGATGGGTAAACAGTGTTTGGCATTTGCACTACACAAAATAAAAAGGAGTGAACTAGTAAAACACACCATATCAGGTAGGAACCTCGAAGATAAAATGTTGTGTGAGAGAAGTCAGACAAAACCCAGCACATGAGGTATGCGGTGAATTAGGTGGTGCAGCCTGCCTCAGAGGGAAGGGTCTGTTTACTCAGCCCTTGAATGTGGCTTACCATTGAGTTGCTTTGACGGAGTGTGTGGAGAGAGCGACATGTGACTTTTTGGGCAAGGCCTCAGAGCTTACAGCTTTTACCTGTTGCAATACAAAGGGCACCCAATAAAGCCCGTTCTGAAGACAGAGCCCACTGACAGCCTGAAAAAGCCACCAGACACATAGTCAGCCCCGTTCAATCATGAAGCACCAAGTTCCATTGCCAGTGGGCAACCCTAGGTGTAAGCAACAGAAGAGCTGCCCAGCTGAGCCCCAGACAAATTCCTCACCCAGATAGTGAGCAAACAACATCATGGCTGTAGGAAGCAGTGAAGTTTTGGGGTGATTTGTTACTCAGCAAAGATAACTGAGAGGCTGTATTATTTTATTTAAATAAAGTTCAGAGACAGGCTAATGTATGATGATAGAGCTCAGAAGAACTATTATCTTTGACTGTAAAGGGGTATAAAGAAACCTTCTGGAAAAGTTCCATTGATTGAGCTAGTTGGTGATCACACAAGTCTAGTTGGTGAAAATTCATCAAGCTGTACATTTACAGTTGGTGTTCTTAATATAAATCACACACACACACACACACACACAAACACACTCACATACACACTGAGTTTGATCTAAGTGTGTGAAGAAATTAGCAAGCAGAATGCTCACTTTGGCAGCACATGTACTAGAAATTAGCAAGCAGAGACTGGAGAATCACAAACACCAAAGACTGAAACACTGTTGAGGATGGAGGCCATTCTCTTAAAATACTTAGTGCCCATTTTGGACCAAGAACTCTTCTAGGGATAAGTAGTTGAATAAAACACAACCTAATCTTATAAATAATGCCTGTGAATGGGCCATGCAGGGCAATGCAGGGACAAAGGAAAGAATCAAATGATCTTATTTCACCATGACAAGTGGGCAACTGAAGACATAAAACAATTAAATCTGGTTTACAAATCCCATCATGGTCTTTGAGAGGTAAACTGAATAAATACGCTTATTAAGGCTCAGATCCATCAGTGATCTTACGGAATTGAGGGTCTGTTACTCTTTTCACCATAGTAGGTATTTTTGAGACTTGAGGCAGGACCTGGGTACAAAACCAAAAGTGGAAGGTGCTAGCTACTTCTTTCTTGTTTAGATTTTATACTTTTAGTTGTCAATGAACTTGACATGGCAGCCCTGTAAAACAGGGTTAAAATTTTCACTCAATCCTTTATTCACTATCAAGCATACAATTAAGAAGTTTCTAGAAAATATGCCTCTGCATTCAGCTTATACCAACAGCAGGGTTGTTCCATGAACTTTGTGAAGACAGAGGGGGAAGCTGACATGTAAGAGAGTTGAGCAGGAGGAGGGTGGACTGGGTCCTCTGACACTGCATGAGCACTCTGAATCTGCCTGTGCTGGAGTGGAATATGCTCTCTTTCTTTTTCATTTACTGTTCTGGCCATTTGCATCTGAGTTTTCATGACTTGGGAGCACCCTGACCAATGGAGTCATCCTAGCCACCACTCCGCCCTGCCTCTCCCTGATTGCTGCTGAACCTTGCTACCTGGGCATCTACTCTCTAGGGAATCTACCCTGTGCCAGGAGCTTCCTATCGCACAGAGCTGTGGTAGACAACACAGTGGCCAAAAGACTGGAAAATGGAACAGAAGCAGGATCAAGGCTTTTCCCATTTGGAAATATGAACTCCAGCTACCGTCTTATCCAATAGCCAAACGCTCGGGGCTGGCAGTACTGTAGTTGCACATATTAGATACAGCCATGTCCACACTGCACAAAGGATGAACCTTAGGCAGGGCGAATAAGCAGTAAAAAAACCTTAATACATTTACCTTATTAACCTTTTTAATATTTCCTATTGTGAAATATAACTATGTCTTCTTAGGCAATTACAATTATCACTATTAATCAAGAGATATGCACTAGTTTAGCAGGCGTTGCTAGTATAATGAATTTATTACTTTATAGTAGACTCTATACTATATGCATTCCTGCATTTAAATTCTAGGGAAAATTATATTAGATACTGGGAAAAACAAGAGAGGAAGATGTGGTCCCTCTCCTTAGTGAATTTGTAATTCAGTTGGAAAGAGAGATACACGCTGTAGCTATTAGTCTGAACGGCACATCTGTATTAGTTTCCCATCACTGTGAAGAAATACTGGAAATAACTTGTAAAAAGAAAAGGTCTTTTTTGGCTCATAACTTTCCAGAAGTGCGCTGGGATCCAAGTTTTTAACTCATAGACCTCTGGCGACCTTTAGCTTCTCACCGTAGTGGCAGTATCACCTAGCAGTAGCACCATCTATTGTCCAAACACATGTGCAAAAAGAAGCAGTGTCTGGGAACTGGACAGCTGGCCAGGCTGGACGTCGTGTGCCTGGAGTCTCTACTACTTGGGAAGCTGAGGTAGGAGAATTGCTTGAGCCCACCAGATCAAGACAAGCATGGACAACCCAGCAAAACAAACAAAAACAAGAAAGATACAAGCAAAACCGAGACAGGCGATGAGAAACTGTGGCTCTCTTGATGTGCTACAATCTCTTTTCTTGTCTTCATCACCAGGGCCAACGTCTCACCTGAGTTGTTTTCCAGACCTTTGCCAGGGCCTGGCTTAAGGAATGCTCCTTTGAGTCGCACTGCTATTGAAGCATTGTCCTTGGCTGGTATAACGTTGTGCACACATCATATCCATCTCTCTGCACTTTCCATGGCTCAGGGAAACAAATCAGTTCCTACATCCTGCCCCTGCTTTAACATGCACTGGGCGTCTAGCCAGACAATGGCCAGGTGGTGAATCAGACAGCAGCCTCGAGGTTATTCCAAGGTCAAGGAAAGGCGGATGGCCTTGGGTCCGGTCAGGCATGAGAAACGTGTGGGTCCAGGCTAAGAAGGGGCAAAGGTCTGGGCAGGCAGCCAAGGTGGCTCGAGGGACAGAGTCAGAAGGAGACTGGGGAACGATGGGAAATCATCACGCAGGTCCTTGTGCAGGCGGCAGGTCCATCTTCGGGACTGGAGGTAGTGTTGGCCACAGGGATTTGGAATGGCTCCTCAGTGGGACCTCACCCAGTATGTCGTCCACGGACAGCAGGATGTCACCCGTCCAAACAAAGCCTCATCCTTTACCATATGCCTGTAAACAGAATCCCAATTAATGAATTCACAAGCAGCTATTTCCTGTGTGTGGGGATTAGACAAAGTTTACTCATAAATTTTATTTTAAGCCTAAATCCAGTCACACAGCTGGATACAAAATATATATGCGTGTGTGTGTGTGTGTGTTTATAGGAACACCCCCCCCCACGCACACACTCATACTTGCACACACACACAGAGCTGGAGGGAAAGTAGGGAGCCATGCACACTGTTTTACATGGTCAGTTATGAAAATGAACACAGTTTGTGTCACGAATGTCGAATTCATTTTGTCCATGTATTTTTTGTGTAGCTCGGGGTTTGATGAGATATTTGTAGGAATTTAAAATTTATAATTCAGACTTCTGAACATGCCATTAAACCTTCTGAGTCAGAGTTGCCTCATATTGAGCTACAATGAAGCAATAGGACTGGGTCCATTCTTCTGCCTTCACAGGTTTTTATATATTTTGTTTTGTTTTGTTTTGTTCTTGGAGAGAGGATCTTACTATGTAGTTCAGACTGACCTTGAACTCACTATGTAGCCCAGGCTGGCCTTGAATTGGCAGTGATCCTCCTGCTTCAGCCTCTTGAGTGCTGGGACTATACATGTGTGTCACCATGTCTGGCACTTACCCAACTTTTTAAAAGGGTGAAAACAAGCTGGTAATAGTGGTGCATGCCTGTAATCTCAGAACTCTGGGAGGCTGAGGCAGGAGAGTTAAGTTTGAGCTCAGCCTGGGCAACTTAGCAATTTAGTAAAACACTGTCTCAATATAAAAAACAGAAAAATGAAAAGTGTCAAAAGTGCAGCTCAGGGCAAATGTCTTGGGTTCAATCCCCAGTAACACACACACACATACAAAGAAAAGGATAAAAATACAGTGGTACCTTGGTTCATGAAAGCTTTTGTTTACTAGGAATTTGGTCCACAGACCAAAGTATTTGGCCAAATTTTGTCTTTATTTGCAAACTGCACCAAGTGACCAAAAGGACTGCAGCTACCTTTCCTGCATGAACACAAACATGACCACCTTTTCCAAAATTGTAGAACATATTAAATTGGTGAACCGAGAAATAACTATGTGAGATGGTAGTGTTGTTGTATTTTAAAACAAATGCCAGGGCCTCAGAAGAGGGAAGCAAATATGTGGCCAGCTCACTGCCCAGTAGGTGCTGCAGACAGCAGGGCACATATCCTCCCTGAGCTGAGGACGCTGGGGCTACAAGAGGCCTGGGGAAGGGGAGGAGTCCAGAGGGCAGAGGCAGAGAGGCCGGAGAACAGCAAAAGGTTAGAAGTTCTTGGCGGGAGGGAGGGAGGTGGCCTCATGTCTTCTGAGCACCGAGGCCAGGTAGAGACAGCCGGGGGAATAGCGCATAATGCTGCCTTCAGCAGGTGGGCGGTTCCCCACACAGGGCACAGGGAGTGGGCCCCAAGGGCTGACCTCTAAGTTACTTAACTTTCCCAGAACTGTGCCCCAAAGAGTCCTTAAAGGAGAACAACAAGAGAAATCCATTCACCCCGCAACCCCAAATTCACAAATAAAGATTTTTAGGTATGCAAACACATAGAAAACTATGTAATACAAGAAGGAAAAATATCAATAGAAACAGACCCAGAATGGACACAGATGAGAACATTTGTAGATGGGATGTCAGAAAGCTACAATAAACATACTTCATGCACCCATGAAAATAGAGGAATGCATGAGCATAACGGGGAGAGGTGTGGAAAATAGCAAGATGACAAAAATCAAACTTCAAGAGATGAAAATCCATGGTTGAGTGAAGACACACCTACCCCAGTTAACAGTAGATTAAACATTGTAGAAGAAAAGATTGGTGAGTTTGAAGGCCTACAGTGGCAACTGTCCAGAATGAAACACAGAAATAAAGAAAACTGCAAAACTAATCAAGAAAAGGAAAGAAAAAAAGAAAGAAAGAAAGAAGGAAAGAAAGAAGGAAAGAGACAAAGAAAGAGAGAGAAAAAAGTAACAGAAAAAGCGCTTGACAATTACATGAGTCTCTATTTCTAAAGATATTGAATATATAGTTAAACATCATCCAGTAAAGAAAGCCTCAGGCTCGGATGACTTTCACTATGAAACGTACTAGACATGGAAGGAAGAAATAGTCCTATTCTACACAACAACGTGGTTGTTGCTCACAAAGGTAGACATACACCTACCACTGACCCTGTCATTCTGCTCCAGGTGTACAAGGAGGAACACATATTTCCACACAAATCCTTGTATATAAATGTTCAGAGCAGCTTTATTTGTAAAACCAGGCTCTTCAGTAGATGAAGGGGTAAGCATATTACACTCTATCTGGATAAGAGACTACTACTGGAATGCTAGGCAGAAAGGAATAGATATTGCTCGTCCTATTGATATGAATTCTATATAATACAAAGACATCTATAGTGACAGAAAGCAGATCAGGGACTTGGGTGGGGTGGAGACAGGGTGGATGCCAAAGGGCCATGAGGACACTTGGGGGATGGAAGTGTCTGTCATCTTGGAGATATGAGCATCTATCAAAGTTAATCACGGTGCATGGTCTGAATATGGCCAGTGTGTTTTGTACATTTTCTTTCATAAGCTGGAGCGGTGAGAAACAAAATGAAAGAGAGGGAAGGAATGAGGGAGGGAGTGAAAGAGAAAAAAAGGAGAAGGAGAGAAGAAGGGGAGGAGGAAGGAAGAGGAGGAAGTAAGAAAGATGAAAAAGGAGGAGGAGGAGAAGAAGGAGGAGGAAGAGGAAAAGGAGGAGAAGGAGGAAGAAGAGGAGGAGAAAGAGGAAGAGGGGGAGGCAGCAGCTCCATTCTTCATTGCCTCCTGTGCTGTGAGCTGCCCATCTGCCAGTCTGGCGGGCCTTCCTGTTCCCAGGGCAGCTGTTGCAGGCTGACTCTGCAGTGCTCTTCTTGGCTCTGAGGATGCTGGCGACAAGAAGCAGCTCCGAGATAGCTCAGGAACCACGAAGGCCGTGCACTGCCGTGGCTCTAGACCTAGCTCTTCCTAAAGAGGCCAGACACCAGGAGCTTCCGAAACTGCACCAGAGCCTTGTTTTCTCTAGAAAGTTTGTAGAAACCAGCACCAAGCTCTTCCCCACCAAGCAGGGCTGCTGGCCTACCGCAGGCTCCATCAAAGTGAATCTCTGCCACCTAGAACTCTGCTCCTCCTCCGTGGGGCAAGCTAGAGGGACACAACGGGACTTGGATGGCTCTTCTGTGTCCCAGGATCACTGCAAAAAGCCTCTGTCATTACCTAAGCATTACGTGTTTCTCCAATGGGAACGCTGTAGAGTAATAATTCTATGCATTTTTTTTTTTTTTTTTTTTGGTATTGGGAATTGAACTCATGACCTCGCACTTGCCAGGCCGGCTCTGTACTCCTGAGCTATATCCCTGGTCCTGAATGATAATTCTATAAATATAATTAAACATGTTGAACAAGAAAAACATTTAAAAGTGCAAGACTAAGAGAAAAGAAAAATGTTACCTTAATCCTGAATGTTACCACCTTGTCTCCCCTTCTTTCTTTTTCTCTTTCTTTCTCTTTCTTTTTGTCTGCACCTTTCTTTCTTTCTTTCTTTCTTTCTTTCTTTCTTTCTTTCTTTCTTTCTTTC
>NW_004955496.1:1626834-1665582 GCF_000276665.1 Chinchilla lanigera | reverse complement strand
TCTCTCATCTTTCTATCTCTTTTGAAAAAAGTAACTTGAGAAAGAAAACACTACGAGAAAAAAGATGAAAGTATTTATGATTTAAGAAGTGTAGATGATAATTCTTATTTGAATTGGAATTTTATATCCAAGTTTACTACTACTGTTAACTGCTCTGTCCAAGGGATTTGTAAACTTCTCTAAAATATACTATGGAGTTTTGTAACATTGCAATATTTTGGTTAAATTCTAATGGGCAACCTTGAGCCTTTGGCAGGCAAAAATGCCCTCTGTTGTCCTCTTTCCTGCTTTTCTCCTGTCTGGCAAGTAAGGACCAACTTCTTCTCCTCCTGCTCCTGCTCCTCCTCCCACTCCTGCTCCTTCTATTCTTGCTTTTCCTCTTCTTCCTTCTCTTCTTGCTCCTGCTCCTCTGTCTGCTCCACCTCCTCCTGCCTCTCCTCCTCCTGCTCCTGCTCCTTCTGTTACTGCTCGTCCTTCTGCTCCTGCTCCTCCTGCTCCTCCTGATCCTCCTGATCCTGTTCCTTCTGCTCCTGCTCCTGCTTCTCCTCCTGCACCTGATCCTCCTGCTCCCACTCCACTTTCTCCTCCTGCTCCTGCTCCACTTTCTCCTCCTGCTCCCGCTCCACTTTCTCCTCCTGCTCCTCCTGCTGCTCCTCCTCCTGCTCCCACTCCTCTTTTTCCTGCTGCTCCTCCTGCTTCTCCTCCTGCTTCTCCTCCTGCTTCTCCTCCTGCTGCTCCTTGTCCTCTTGCTGCTCTTGCTCCTACTAATCCTTCTCTTCCTGCTCCTCCTGCTCTTCCTGCTCCTGCTGTTCCTTGTCCTCCAGCTCCTGCTGCTCCTTGTCCTCCAGCTCCTGCTCCTCCTCCTCCTGCTTGTTCTCCTCCTCCTCCTGCTTCTGCTCCTCCTCCTCTTTCTTTGTCTTTTGGGTTTTATTTTGAGATATAGTCTCACTGTGCAGTCCAGGCTGGCCTTGAACTTGTGGCAATGCTCCTTCTTCAGCCTCCCAAGTGCTGGGATTACAGATGTATACCACCACTCCTGGCTCATGCTTCCCTTCTTAAAAATCCTTACCCCTCTATGTCAGTGACTGGGTCATTTTGACTTTGCACTCTACTTTTTGAATTACTTCTTACTCTTCCCTTCCTAACTTTCTATTCTGTTTTGCTGGCTACCCTTGAGAACTCTTATGATTTCTAAATCTCCCTGCCTGGCTCTAACATTTGTCCTGATTTTGGATCTCCAAAACCACTCACACCATGTCACCAGCACTTCAGATGCAAAAAGTACAAAGTAAGTGTGGTTTCCAGTCTAGCTCTGTTCTGCTCCCTGAAATCCTATTGACTAATGCTATAACCATGTCCTGGTCATCCCATCAACAAACACTGGTGCCTTCTCTTTATTTTTAGGTACAGCTATGGTACTCATCAAACAATATTTTACATATTTCTTTCACTAAAATTTGGACATATTTTAAATGCTCAGCCTCATGGATTTTCCATATGTATCTTTCTTACTGCTATGGCAAACAGAAACACCAAAATGACACCCAGGATTTGGAGGCAGATTTATTTATGTCGACAGGCACTGATGGGGATCAGTCCTAGAACAGAAGGCTCTAATCTCTGGTGGTCTAGGGCTAATATGGGATAAGCTAGCAGAAAGTACAGAGGCAGAATGGCTTGTCAATTGGGATTGGTTCTTGTCAAGTGCATCGTAGTGACCAGCTATGCATCACAGTGACCAGCTGTTTTTTTTTTATTTTATTTTAAAGAGAATAAAATAAAAAACTAACAAAATAGCAACAACATAGACAAAAACAATAAAAATGATACAGGGTTTCAACACAAAATGATTGGAATTAACAGTGACTGTTACATTACATAGTGTTATCTTCAACGAAGTTGCTCAGATTACCAAATGTAAGAATGCAAGATTGATCAAACTATTAAAGAGAATAAAAAAAATTTTAAAAAACAATAGAAACAATACAGAGTTTCACTAGACAGGATGGTAGGAATTCACCAGTGGTTGTTATATTGCATATTGTTATCTTCAAATTAGTTGTTCAGATTACCAGATATAAGCATGCAAAATTTGACCAGGTGTTTCTAAGAAAAAAAAGTAACAGGAGATGTAACTGGAACTGTTACCTGGGCAACTAACAAGCTGAAGTGTACTGGCTGGGGGAGCATCTTCTGCTGCACTACAAGACTTAACTCATCAAAGCCCTGCACACATTTAGCATCTAGGTGTCTTACAACTCCTCCCAAAATTCCTTAGTCATGATAGATTCATTTCCATAGATTCATTTTCAATTCATGAGGCTTTCAGACTTCATATGAAAGGAATTGTACAATACCGAGTCATTTTTGCCTGACTTTGCTCAATTTGAGCTTGTGATAAACCTATAATATTCATCTATATAACAGCATATAGTGGCAGTTCTTTTCCATTGCCACTATGTATCCAATCATATAACACACCATTATTTATTTTTCAACTCTTCTGTTTGGCAAAGTTGAAAAAATTATTTTTAAGCAATTTCTGTTTGTATATGTTTGCAATACATTTTTGAGAAATATTTTTAGTCTATCTGCAGACATCTGTAAGATATTTTCCTTCGTTTTTCATACCCACTGACTTTCCCATAATTCAGGTTCTAGCCTTTCCTTACCTGGATAAACTATGATAGCTTAGTATTCTTTTTCCTCCCTGCCAAGTGCTACTTGCTCTTATTTTAAGAAATTCTTCACATACATGCTTGAACTTTCTTCCTAAATTTTAGCTTGGAATTTATGGCTCATTTTCTGAAAAATCTATACTAGCTCACTGTTGCCTATCGATAAAGTCCAGCTCCCTAGCAAGGTGTTCAAATCCCTCCCCATCCTGACAAAACTCTCATCCACTATTCTCCAACTCTCCCCTTCCATGAATCCTTCATGGGCATTTGCTGCTTTCCATAGGTTTTTCTTTTTCCTTGAAGGCTTCGTTCATAGCCCCTGGATGGGAGACATCTGATACCACAGCAGGCCTGGGGATCCCTAGAATGTAGCATCTCATTTATGTTTGTAAGTAGAGTGTGGGCAGCACCTGGTACGGAAAAGTCAGCTACAAGCAGAGCCAAGTGTGGCAGAAGCAGAAGGGTACCCCACTACGTTCCCCCTGTTTGTGAGGCACCTGGACTTGTGTGATCTGTCTCAGACACAGAAGAGCCTCATTCCCTAGATGGGGAGATAGAGATGATAGGAGGTGACTTGGGCGGTAAGAGTCAGTGGGACTCACACAGAGACCAGGTCCTCCTCATCCACTCCCTCTGCACTCTTGATGTCATGGTGCTGAATTTTTGATGACAAGGAATTATTTCATAATAATATTATTAATAATAAATTATTATTTATATTTTATTAATAATAAAACAATAAATTTATTATTAATAAAGTAATGATTATTATTTATAATAATAATTATTATGAGATAATAAATTATTTCATAATAATAATAATAATTATTATTATTTCTTGAATTTTCTAGTTCCTCTTGGGAACATTTGCAAGATATTCTGCAAATGGCAAAAAGGGTGCTGCTGTGTCCCATAATGCTTTGCCACCCTAACATCTCACTTCTGGACCTCTGCACATTAGCCCGTAACACTGTTGGGCATTGTTGGAACAGTACGTGAGATTCTGCATAGACAAAGGACTTTCTGCACCTACGTTTGCAAGACTTGAGTCATTTTCTGGAAACCAGGTATCTATCACAGCTTCCTTCAGCCATCATGATACACAGAGAAATCCTTTCTTCATAAATTCAGTTAAATTCAGCTCTGGCTTAGATTTTAAGTTCATACTCCTGAGATCCACATGAAAATATTTGGGATATTTAGCAAAATTAATTCATTTTGTTGCTGTAGTTTCATTGAGATTTAAAATGGAATCAAGGAGAACATGCTATGAAGAGGAGCACAGAAGAAATTTATAGAATATATGAATTTGGATGCTAATGACTGAGACCTCCCGCCATATTGTGTGCTTGTGAAATTGAACAATTTGAGGGTCTAGCAGCCTTTTGTTATTGCATGGATATGTAGATAATGTCATTGGTTAGAAGTCCAGCATTCATTCCCTGTCTCCAGCTCTATGTCCTCTTGGCCTGGCCGGCTCTCTAGGGAAGGTGGAATATGATCTGATCTCTTTCATACTAGCTCTAGCAAGCATCTGAATGGTGTACTCAATCAGTCTGCAATAGGTTATGTGTCCACCCCAAATCAGCCACACTGCTCTCGGACCAGGGTGGCAGGCAGTGCCCAGGTTCCCTGTGGACTATGGGAAGGGGAGAGATGGTTTCCCAGGGGAAAACTGGGATGCTGTGATGGTAGAAAAGGAAATGGTTCCAGGGCAGAAAGACAACAGAGGAATAGTGTAACTTCTTTATTACTCACTCCCATAATTCAAATTGTGATAACTTCAGTAAAGGTCTAAATTGTAATAGTATTGGTAGAGAAAATGTTTATTTAAAAATAGCATCATAAATGCAATCACAAACATGCTTATAGTTTGTATAACAGAGGAAATTTTAAATATCATGTCAATAAATTGCCTTTAATCACTAAGACATTAATTAATTCGTTCTCATATCTCCTATTCAGTGGTTTGTGTGTCAGACATCATATTAACCACTACAGGTAGAAACTCTGTTTTTTGAGGGGGTGGGTTGTGACAGGGTTTTGCATGTAGTTCAGGCTGGCCTTAAACTTATTATGGAGCCCAAGCTGGCCTCAAACTCATGGTAAACCTCCTGCCTCTACCTGGGAGGCAGGCTGAGTGCTGGGGTTACAGGCTTGAGCCACCATGCCCAGCAGGTACAAACTCTTTAAAAGGAGGTTACAGAGGGCAAAGCTTTCTAAGACAGAAATCTACTTAACATTTGGGTAGCATTTTCCTTATGTCTTCTATTGCAAAGTAGCGCAACTTCTTTAAAAAGTACTTTGTAACAGCATTCTAAGTGATTCAGCCTCACTTCACTGCTAGTTTAACCAAATTAGTAATTGGACTAAATGGTACCTTTCTCTCACTTCTTATGTCTGATGAGTTTAAGAGGATGAAATACAAAGGTAAAAACTTGAGATTTTTATATTTCTTTCATTACGATGAAACTATGACTGACAGGTGAAGATACCTTCCTGTGTCACTGGTCATTTTGATGTCAGTTTTTACTTGTGCATCCTTTTGTTTGTAATTTGGTTGTGCCAAAACAAAGATAGTCTTTCTTGTTTCAATTTGATTGGATAATTGCGTGATTTGTTAGAGGAGGATTATGTAACATTTAAATGAAGTCACTAATCCCTAAATACCTGTCACAGCTGAGACACATGTTCATGGCTGAACATAATGCATTCATTAACAACCCGGGGGTCTGCTGTCCCTCCAGAAATGTCAGGAAGCCACACGGTGTCCCCGGGCATCAGGTTTGGCCACAGCCTCTGTAGCTGTAGCAGCCAGTGTGGCCACAAGCTGCCCACTGGCTACACATCTGAACAACATCGAGAGTACAAGTTAGCCCATCAAAGGTTTGGAATAAATTATACTAAAATGTTGGCTCCAGAAAGAGTTATTTTGGATGGGACAAGGCAAAGCTCTCAGAGGTGTGTTAAAAGGATCCTTCTGTGCAGGGGCCGTTGGGGGCAGAGTCGGTGGGACGATGCAGGCTGCGGAGAAGGTGGAGAGAGCTCTGCCCCACACATGGTTGGCCCACGCCCCAAATCCATCAGGACAAGAGGTTTGAAAATTCTTCTCTAAAAGAATACGTGGTTTTATAACTTAATATGAGTGTATGCCTTATGAAGTTGGGATCCTTTTCTTGATGCTTCATTTTCAAAAGAATTTCTTTTTCTTCTAGTAGAATCTGGAACCAGTGCATATTCAGTTTATGAGAGCCAATTGTTAAGTTTTAGGGGAGTTTGTGAGCCACTATGAAAAACATAATTCTATTAACTTACAGTTACATAAGCTATATTAAAAACAAGAGCAAGACATGTCCCAAACTCATCACAGCTTTATTATCCTACTCCACTGCATTATGCTGTGTGTTCTTGAGGCTCTTGAACTTGCTGGACCTGTGGTGTGGACGTTCTATACAGTGGCCACCTCTTCAGAACCCCATGTCCAATGACATCACAAGGGCAGCTTTAAATTGGCATGCGGGAAGTATTTACATCACAGAAATTAGCTACAGTTGTAGCACTGACTTCCTGGTTTGTTAACCATCTATACTTCAGAAAATGATGGGGAAATATTAATAACACACATTAAATTTAAACATGGGTTGTGGCTATAGCCATTACATTTTGTATAACCCTGAAACTGAGAAAATTTGCAAGTAGTTAAAAGTTGTTATTTGAAGTTGCTCAAGTCATTAATGAACAAGTGTTCTATTGACACACATCTTCATTTTTATTAATCTACAACATAAATGAAAGCATGGGCCAACATTTGGGTGGGATTTTATGCATTTATCCATTGCCATTATAATTTTGCTAAGGAAATGACTTGTATAAAAATGAGGAAGGCACTTTTGAGAAGTCACTTTGTTGTATAGGATTTATAATACAGAAGCTTGTGCATATTATTTGTAAATTATGCCAACTTATCCTTTATATTAGTAAAATTTATATTACATTTACACTCTTATTTAGGGATATATTTTTTCTTCTGGAGAGCTGATTGTTAAACTCTTATTAGCACACCAGTCCCAACAAGTTTGTTTTCTACTACTGCTTGGGGCCGAAGTTACTCCTGTACCAGATCCAGGGGGACCTAGGCACAGGGAAGGAGAAGGTGCCTGGCCATGAGGCATGGCCATAGGGAACCCAGACAAACTACAGCTCTGCAGAAAGAAAAGAGGAAGTCCATAGCTTTTGGTTCACCCTTCTCCAGGCCCGAGGTGTGGGCCTGATCTGCCAGAAAGATGCATGTGGAAGAAGAGCTGGAGAAGGGGGTTCAGCGATAAAAAAATGACCCAGAAGTGATATATATGTACCAGCTCCCCACAATGCATGTGACTGTTTTAGATTGCAAACCTACACTAATAAACAGGAAACTATTTCCTATTTTTAAAAAAGATGAAAAAAAATCTAGTTATTTGCTCATGAGCCTGGCCCACAGCACGCAAGCCGCCTCCTCCCACCAGCCACTTACACCTCTAGGAGGGCAGTGCAGAGCCAAGCAGGTGCTTGCGGAGGGCAGGGGCTCCCTGGACTCTGTCTGATCAGTGGCTTTGCAAAGGTAGTAACCCCAGGGACAGGAGCAAAGAAAGGAGGGATAGGGTGCTGGCCACGAGACAGCAAAATAATAGCTTATGCCGTGTGGGGCATCTAAGTATCACGGTGGAATTTGATGCAGGAGGAAAGTCCCTAGTATGCCGTGTTTCCAGGGCACGTCAAAGTGCACCAAGACTGTAGGGGCGGTCTAACCCTTGTGGCAGTACCATCCTCCCAACTGAGGGAAGACCGCCCTGCTAAGGAAAGACTGGAGTGGGCACCTGGTTCTGCTCTCGCTTCTGTTACTAATCAACCCTTTTGCCTTGGACACGTTACTCTACGTCTCTGGAACTTGGTTTTCTGTAAAATGGTGTGCAGTTTCCAGTAGTAAAGTTTCCTTCTAACCTGCCTTTCTGTGACCCTCTGTCTGCTTTTCCAGTTAGAGTACATAAAGCACACGTCTGTGATCACAACGTCAAGGGCAGAGTCGAGCATATTGGTCATATCAATTCTTTGACTTCCAGGCCCCAAATCCTTTATGGCAGGAGGCATAAATCATAAATAATTCCAGGCTACTACTCCCAGATTGCTTAGAAGGATCAGAGCACTGACATTCTTTGGCAGATGAAAAAAGAAATTCAATTATCTGGAATGCAAAGAAAAAAGAATACTCTCTCTCATTGAAAATCGCTCTGAAGGGCAGTAGCAGTCTTCTTTGAATTAGTAAGAGCAGGGAACACGACAATATTTTTCCAGTTCTCTTGCTCTGTTCTGCTTCAGGATGAGGATTCTGAATATGAATGATCCGTATACACTCAATATCAGTTGCTCTGGCTTTTCGAAGACATAAGAGATTGGCTGAACATAGACTGTTTTAAGTATCATGTGTGATGTATCCATTGTATCAGTAATCTCCATGGATCACTGAAAATTTAAATCTTTCTCATAGAAGTAGAATGCCAAAGAAAGTTTCAACTATTTTTCAGAAGTGGTGCTGTTGGTGGTATTCTATTTGGTTGGGTTCTGGTTAATTAAGGCTCTAAGATGTTTAAAGAATTCAGAAACAGAAAACATTTGCACTGTGTTCTGAGTATCAAAGACTACAGTTGTTATTTAAAAAGACAGTTGCTCATAAACAAATGTTGTCAGCTGGACCCACCTCTGGGTCTGATCAGCTATTCCTTGGTGTGTGCTGGGTCCTGCGGTGGTCGTGGTTTTATTCTATTTAATTCCAAGTGCTTTCTTTGGAGCCCCGGCTTTGAGTTCTTGTGCAGTCTCAGCCTCCAGCGAGCTCACATTCCATAGTGAAGTAGAGACAGATTCTGCACCAGACAGTGGGAGAGAATGAGAGTGACAAGGAGGACAAGAAGAAAAGAAAGAAGGAAAGAAGTAGAAAAGCAAAGAGTAGATTTAGTCCTGAGGAGATTGTGGTTAAATTTGAAGCAAGAGAATCAACAGAATTCAAATCTCAGAAACAGATAGAATCCATTTCCAGATGTTCTGGGATGGAGCTTTCCTACCTCTTTCTGAATAGGGAATCACAGTCTGTGTGTGTGTGTGTGTGTGTGTGTGTGTGTGTGTGTGTGTGTATTTTAGTTTTTTTGAGATGGTCTCATTATGTAGTTCAGGCTGGCACTGAACTCACTATATTATCCAGGTTGGCTTTGAACTCATGGCTATCCTCCTGCCTCAGCCTCCTGAGTGCTAGGATTGCAGGAGTGTACCACCACACCTGGCTTTTGCGTGTCTTAATTATGGTGTGTGGTTCAGTGACTGGGCTGCTTTGGCTCAAGATTTTCCTGCTCATTGGATTTTCCTGCAGTATTGGATGTCACAATTCTGTTTCAATCTTTACAATATTAGTGCCAGTACATAAAGTTGATTTTAAGTCTGAGCTACTTGTCTTTAGTAATTCTGAGTTAAACAGGTATCTTGATGACCACAGATGTTGAGTTTTTTTGGTGCATATTGCTTAAGAAGTGGAGCAGATATTTGTCACGCTTATATAACAAACCAAGCCACAAAATCAAGTCTCTCTGCCCGAGCCCCGTTGTCCCACCCCAGCCCAATGCAAGATCTTTCATCCGACATCATGTTATGGAGACAGCTGTGCTGTGTAGCTTCTCACTCCCTCCGCTGCCCAGATAGCCGGCTGCTTTCCTCTCCCACCTGTTGGCATCTTCGCCTATAAGGAGAGAAGAGGGTCTCACACTATTCACCTGGCTACACATAACCAATTCCTCACTTGGTTTTAATGGAGGCCAGGTGGAAACTAACAGATGAGGAGTTTACATTATTCTTGTTTTTACTTGTTTATGTCAGTCCTAACCCATGCTTTCTACAGAGGTTTGAGTAGTTACTCTAATGATTTTCCAATATTAAGATCGTTTCTGTTAAGTGGTTTAAACTCAGCCAGGTGCTGTGGTGGTGGGGATGTGGAGGGACCGTCCCTTCTAGGGTCGTTTGAGGTAAAGCAGTCAGGAACAACTCTCTGGAGCCTTTGGCAGATCCGTTACTTCCACTGTGGAAAAGTTTAGGCAGGAATCTATCTGCCTATCTATACCCTGAGAGGTTTTTTATTTTTTAAGTTTTCTGAGGAAAGGGTAATGGAATACAGAATGCCATACACAGGTTCTTCCCTCTATGAATTAGTCTCTTTTATCTGACTCTGACCAAAACAGACGTTGGCAGGCTTTCTCCCCTGCTTCTAAATCAGACTAAGACTATCAGTTCCGCTTAGGGAAGCTGTAGGGAAATGATTTAACTCTTCAATAGACCCTTACTAATTTTCCCTTGGTTGCTTTTTATTACAAACTATAAACAAAATTAGAATGTATCTAGATGCAACAATAAAAAAAAGCAATATTAAAAATACATCAAATGCAACTCCAGAGAGAAGTGGATTTTTATTCAAGGACTTTTAAGAATTGCGACACGGAAGAGCCTCTTTGCTTCCAGAGGCAGCTGACTGGGTTTTCAGCATCTAGTCAGAGATCATTTGCATAGAATACCAAAAGAGCCTTTAAAAAATGCAGAGAAAGAGTATCTATCAGAGAGTGGCAGGATGCATCCTGCTCGGATTCTCCTATTTCTATTCAAACTGACCATTTTCAAAAGTCATTCTATGATTGGTGCCACAATAAAGCTCTTGTATCAGGATTCTGCAACCAAATGTAAATGCAGGAAGTGTGAGAAATGGAGAGACGGGAAAGAAATGATCAAAGGGTGAGAGAGGAAAGGCAGATTATTGGGAAAAAAATGTTTAATAAGCACATAGCATCCCAAGAATTAATCAGGGGAAGAAATGGTCTCATTTAAGATTTCAGGTAACAAATTTATTATAAGTTATCAAATAAAGACTTTAAATGTTTTCTAAACCATGTGAAGCAAAGGTGGGAAAAAAGGCTTCCTAGGCTCTTGGTAGTTCCATGTAACTTATCACACTGAATTCACACAATCATCTGAGGAAGTGGGATTCCCATCACTTTTTCCTTCAGTACCCATGCCAGGGTACCCGTGCTCAGGGTCACAGGCAATTAGTTCCACGGAAGATGCTGCTTCTGGCTTCTCCCTTCCTCCCCAGCCTTGTCAGGAATTTTGGAAATACAAGACAGGAACAACCTGCCGATTTTCTTGCCCAAACCCTTCCAATATTAAGTCATCAAACGATAAGTACGACTGAAGATGCATTTAATCACCATTTAGAATTAAATGGCATTTGGAAACTCAACTTCTTCCCTCTGCCAAGGTGCGGGCTAAGATTCATCGAAATGTTTCCCTTATGCCTGGAGCTCTGCACGGCCCTCCTTGTGTATTATCTAATTTAATCCTTTCAGTAGCTGCAAGGCAGGTGCTCTTTTTAAGAATGTCTTTTTCGGAATTTGAGGCTACATGGATGTTGTAAGCTACCTGATATTCTATAAGCTGCGTAGGGCATAATCTGGTATTTTTGATTTCAGAGCTTAGTTCCTAACTACCTCACTTCAAAGCCAGCTCTATGAGATGTCCTTAGTTCACTTAGGACCCCTGAGGAAATAGAGGTATTCTCTCTGTCCTCCTGCTCCCATGACCTCATCACTGCACCTGGAGTTGACTTTCCTCCTAGCATATCACCTGTCACCAGTGGGTGTGCAGTGAGACATAAGAAACATCACAGTTCTCTGCTTCCAGACTGCGATAGGTGAGTAGCTTCCCTCAGGTACGCCCTTCCAGCCTGATGTTCTGCTTGGACCCAGCCCAAATGCCCTGAACATGAATTACAACTTCATGCCTGGACCCAGGTTAGCAAGGAAGGACACATTAACATCATATTTCCAAGGACAGTATGCTCATACATACTACTAAGATGATTCATACTACTAAGATGATTGAAGAAGACTGAAAAGAATATTTCTAAAACCCAGAACAGAGATGTTACAAAGAGGAGGCTTGATGGGCACCTGTCAAGGGTCCTGTTGAGCCCACCTGGAAGGTTCCTAGCTCTGCAGCCTGGTTATTAACAGACCATGCCATCAGGAGTTTTCGGTAGGCTGATTACTCACATAAGCCATGAAGCTCTGGGTTTGAGTTTCTTCTGTTTAATGCAATATCTATTTGCTTCAATTGTGAGAAATTGCAACAGCTCAAAGCACAGAGATATTGGTTTGCTACCCATTAGAGTGTTGGTCTTGTTCTCTCCAATTCTCACCTGCTATGTGGTAGGAAGGTGTGTGACTGGAGTGCCAACGCCGCTGCATCTCCTTCCATTTTGCTGCGTTCTGCCTCTCTCCTTCAGAGAGATGTAGTTTCTCCATAGAAAGCAGGGGAATGTGGTCTGAGAGAATGATGTAAAAAGGTACAAAGAAAAGAAATGGCTTTCCCTAATTCATCCACTGACCTACCCGATGACTGGCATGTCACTGGTTAATTAAGAACACCCATAATGCCTTCTGTCCCATGCTAAGTACACACTTTTTATCCCTTAAAGATCCAACCAACCTGCTTTTCTAATGATTTTGTTTCTGGTAGCAGACAATAAAGTAGAAAGAGCCTTAATCAGAGTGGACAGAAGGAAATAAGATTTTTAATCTTCATGCCGACTTCTAGACTATTTCCTAATCATATAGGAAAGTTCACAGTGCAGTGGCTATGGGGAAATACAAGTTGAGTGTTCCTTAAAAGAAAAAAAAAAAAAAAGAAAAAAAAAAGAAACACCATAGGGGGGTAGTTCTGAGGTGTACAGTATTTCTCCTTGTGTGAGGTGATGACCAAACTGTACTTGCTGATCGCGGATGAGTATGTAACAGGGGCCTTTAGAGGCAATGATGTGGGGCACAAAAAGATCGTTAGCTTCACTAGTCACAGAAGAAGTGGACTAGAGTTAGAAAGAAAATATGCACGATTCCAAAGCCCATGGCTTTTCCCATATTCATAGAAGTAAGTACGGAACCAGAGCCAAATAAGGAGTTCTACTTATCCTCCCCTGTTCTCAGGTAAGTGACTAGAAAGCAAAATACTAGGTACTGCATCCCCAGCAGAGCCAGTTGGTGAGGGGAGAACAGTGAGTCCTCCCAATTCTTGGTGCACAGAAGGGTGTGAGCGCCTGTAAGGATTCACACCTCTGGGTGGTGGGTTCCAAGGTGGGGGCTCTAATTTTCTATGTTGATGGACAGCTGTCATATATTCTTTACACTGCTTATGTTTGATTACACATCTGCCAGTGAAGTGGCTCGAAGTGGTGCCTTTCACTTTGGGACGGTCTGAGTTATTTTATTTCAGGTGTAGCTGATCTCGGAAGGTGCCAAGGTAAAGGCAGAGGGTGAGATCAGTATCAGAAGATCATAGATAGTGAGGCCACAGGCAAATATATGTATCTGGCTTGGGAGAAAATAAGTCACAGTGACCCAGACTTGGATTCAGATGGGATCGAGATTTATAAAATTACAACTCTTCAACCTGCCTCCGTTGGACGGAAGTGTGAGGCTATATTTGGTGCAGACATGTTGGGTCTGCTACAGGGTTTTTGGTCAAGAGGTCCCTTCTGTGAGGTCGAGAGTGCTGCACATTTTCCTCCTAGCAGGCCACATGTTCAACAGAGCTGTGTGGCCTATGGGCAATTTGGATAACATCTGTTCTACCAGCACCCTGACAAACTCCCATGCTAGGGCAGTCACAAAGCAAACCGCCGCACATTTGTCACTAGGTTGTTCTTTATGTGCAGTTCTTGCTCATTCCTGCAGCTGACGACAAAGAAAGCATCATGTGTTATGGAACAGCTGCTTCCTGGTGACTGTATTGAAACTCTGACAGTGTTCTTTCCAAGACTGCCTTTCTTCTTTCCTCTAGCCAGCAGCTCTCTTGTGCTGGGCATGGGGGCTCAGTGTGGCAGGCGAGGGCCCTACTCTTGTGAAGTCTGCATTCTAGGGAAGAAGATAGACCATGAACAAAATAATTTCCAGAGTAAACAAAATAGGAGGTTGTTCTAGAGATCATTAGGAGACCACTTTAGAGGGATGGTCAGGGGAAGGCTTTTCCAAGAGCCAACTCAAGGCTGAAACAGGGTTGACCAGATGCTCTAGCCAGGGGAAGCCAGGCAGGGTGTTCTGTTTAAAAAGATCAGAAGTAGCATGCTGTTTTGCACAGTGGGGAGAGGGTGGAGAGGAAGCCAGAGACACGCACTGAACTTTGACCAAGAAGGAGTTTGGATTTTGTTCTGAGTATCTGGAAAAATCACTGAGGACTTGATTTTCAGATAACGTGATAATAGTATTTCAAGGGCACTAAAGGTGGCACTGGATTTAGGTGGACAAAAATGGGAACAGGTAGGTTAGATGGCAGTCATGCTGGTGAGATGAGGGTGTCTGGATGGGATAATAGCAGCAGTTGTATCTGAGACCAAAGTTCTGAGTGGGAACCACTGAGGTATATGGCTTTTAGGGATCAGGTGAGGGTAAAACCCATAGTCACGTTCTGGCGATGCTGGCCTTGAGATGGCTGGGGGCTCACAGGGCAGAGTCAGGTTGGAGATTGTGTTTGTCTGTATGCCTCAAGCTCAGGGCTGGGATAGAAACGTGGGTTTCTTTCCAAATGGGAGACTTCCTCAACTGCAGTCAGAAAACACATTAAAATCATGGTGGTTCCCAGAAAATAAAAACTTGGGAACTGACACTTCTAGAAAGGATGAGTAATTATGTTATTCTCACAGCAGTTTATTGGATGGGCATACATTTTTACATGAGGCACATATAGTTTGTATGATCTAAGCACGGTTTACAAAATCTCAGTAAGACCTAACTTCTGGGGTCTCGAGGAAGTCACATCTAGGGGACAGCACACACCTAGATGGACACCTGTAAGTGAGTTTTTTGTACTATACTGGACAAAAGCTTTCTACTGGGTGTGCACATATGTCATTGGCCACTGAATGAGAAAGAGATCCTGTGTCTAATCCTCAGGTCACTGAGGTCTTCCCTGAGGTCAAGGGATGACATGCTGGAGGCAAAATATTATAGAAGGTTCTACACTGTGGGCTCTGAGCCTTGGGGAAGGATTCCTGTGCAGGACTAAAGCAGTCTATAAAGAGCAAACTCCTTGTTTTGGGGTTCTGGGGGAGCCTTCACAGCACAGGAGACATTTGAGATACGTCTAAACGATGAGGAGGAGTTTGCCAGGGCCCTGAGAAGAGCGGGAGGAAGACACTTTCAGGTATATTCCAGAGAAAGCCAGAAACATTTTTCATCCTTGAACACACTTCCAGCTGGATACACAAACCCAGGTGATCTTGGCAAGGCTACTGGAGTTGTTGTTTTCCTGTAGAAATCTGCCATTGCTAAACTTTCAAGGTTTCATACTGCATTAAAAATTGCAGAGCATTTTATTTACTCGACTTGTGATAACATGAAACACATTATCATCTGCAGCTTTGACCTGGGAGCGTGTTTCCCCACATCCTCCCACCTTCTGTCATAGGCAGAATTAACAAAACGACACATAAGTGGATTATTGCAGCATAACTATAGCCTTCTTCCTTTAATGTAAGAAAAATTCCAAAATGATAATTACAGGTAATTACCCCTGTGTAAATCCCAGTCTGTTCACCTTCTAACCTGTAGTGAGTTCAGTTGGCAGTCACGACCCACAAATAGGGGCTATATTTAAACAGATCAGACCTCTTTACAACTTCTTTATCCTTGCATTCATAGCAAAATGCTTCTCCATCGTTTCTTGGCTGCATTTGTGATATGGTCTCTTCTCATTACATCCTGTTCATTTTGATAACTTTCTCAGTACAGATGTTTAATTGAAAATAGGGGGTAGGGGATATAGTTCAGTGGCACAAGTGTTTACCTGGCAAGCGCAAAGTCCTGAGTTTGATTCCCAGTACCAAAAAAAAAAAAAAAAAAAAAAAGGTAAGAAGAATAGGAAAGAGGTTACCCTGAATGAGGCCTTCCTGCTATGGATAATAGAATATTTGCAAACCACTGGACTGTTTATGTCACTGAAGTTTCAAAATTCCTCCAGCTCTTCTGGGAATCACAGAGCAATAACATCATGGTCAACACGAGAAAACACAGGTTTTAATTGATCCTTTAGAAGCTAGCCAGGGCGTGACAGATTGACTACATAGTAGTGGTTCCTCAGCAATAGCAAAGAAGGAATCCCTCTCACACCTTCCCAAGTGAACAGAAGACAAAACTGGCTTTTCTGCTGCCAGCTTTTAAGCCTTCTTCCTGTTTTGATTGTGTAAAAACATTTACTAGAAATATAAATGATTTTCCTTGAGGATATTATGCAAACTCATTTCTCAAGGTGCTACATGAGGGTGATATCCCCTGCACAGAGTTGTAAGAGTAAGTCAAAGCACGTGTACAGTTCATGGCAGAGCCTGCCATATTCTGAGTGTGTGCCATCTGTTAATTGTTTTCCTATTTCCTCTTACCCAGAAGCCTTTAGAGGGCTATTCTTACACAGTGCTCCTGATTCCAAAAGTTTCCAAATTCAGTAATTAATTTCAGCTACCAATTAATGCCTTGTAAGAAAGCCCTGTCCCCAGAGACCCCTTTGAGCATTTACTTAGTTATCAAAACCATAACAAGTCCTGAGGCTGTCTGTTGGAGTTGATCTTAGGTGGTCATCTTGTTGAAGTATCCTGGCCCAAATTGCTGAAAACTCTGTTTCTGGGTCTATGTTCCATTTAACAACTCAGAGACCTCTTTGGAGGGTCACCCAAAATTCTGATGAATCTCCAAGATAGAAATGTTTTTATCATCCTGGCTTTTTGTCTGTAAGTGTTCACATGAGTTAACCAAACAGTTAAAATTAATGTCTCACTTTATTATTACTTTAAATAAACAAATAATTTTTAAAAAGTAATGAACCAAAGATATGGCTTATGCTAAAAGAGACTCCTAAGGCTGGATATTAGATAGAATGGCTGCATATTTCCATTTGCTTGGATAAATTCAGTTTTTGTTGTACTCTTATAATTTTTTTCCCCTGGGGAAGAAAAAGGAGAAAAAATATTTTTAGCTCATGATTTCAGAGGTATCAGTCCATGGTTATATGGCCCCATTGTTCCTGGACCTGTGGACAGGCAGAAGCATCATGGCAGAAGGGTGTGCAAGGCAGAGGGGAACTGCTTACCTCTTGTCAGCCAGAAAGCAGAAGGAGAGGGAAGAGACCCCTTGTAATTATTAATATCATCCCTTCTATTCTCCCCAAGGCTATCTCAAGATGTATAGTACATAAATTGCACTGATTTCAGCACTATGTCAGAGCACCCTAGGGTGGGCCACTGTAGCTGTCACCAGCCATGTGGTCTCTCCTGAGCCCCAGCCTGGCAGCAGAAGAAGAAGTAAGGCACACATTGCCAGGGTTTCACCCATGGCGGCAGTAAATAGCTGAGTCTGCGGATGTCAAGGATTTGCAAGGTTTAATCACCCACCGCGCCACATGTGCCTGCTGAGTACTCCCTCAGCTAGGATCCTGCAATCTCTCAGCAGCCTGACTCCCACCTCGTTCAGAAGGCCTCCCTGGTGTCTGAGGTCACTTCCTATCACCACATTTTTAATGGCACCAGGGCCCAGCCTGAGCAGCTCTTTTTTCTACCCATAAGCTATATTGTTGCTCAAGTGGACTTCTTGAAACAATGAATATGTAACTCATTAAATGCCTTGAAGAGCAGGGAGATGTAAGGATCTAATTTCATTGACTGACATAGACTGCAGGGACACACAGAGCCTGCTTGCCTCCTTTGTGTAGTTTGGATTCCAAGACACACATGCCGCCCCTGCTACTTCCACGTGGTTCTGGCTGATGCAGGATCTGGGGGCCAGATGGACGCTGGTGAAACAGCGTTGACCTTGGCAGGAGATGTTTCTTGCCAGCTGCATTTACGAAAAATTTCGCTCCCCAGTGCTGGTGTGGTCCCATTGTTACCTTCAGATGAGCTGGCTGGGAAGAAAGCGATGAGTCACCCACCTACCTTCGGAAGGACAATGTACATGCCACCAAGGAAACACTGCCCTGAACAACCACAAGGGACAGTCAGCCACACAACCCTGAAGGACAAAATTCTTAGTCCCCCCAGAGAAACATGTTTCATCCTACATTGCCTTCCACTTCCACTGCATGAACTTTAACCTCCAAACTTCTTATTTTATATATATATATATATATATATATATATATATATATATATATATATATATATATGCTGGGAATTGAACTCAGGACGTTGCACTTGCCAGGCAGGTGCTGTAACCACTGAGCTATATCCACACCCCCAAACTTCTTATTCTTAATAGAAAAGGAGTAGTAAGTTCTTACTCTTAATATAATACCAACTAAAGAACCATAGCAGTGAACATGTAGTACTTACTGTGCATTGGGCACGAGTTCTAGCATTTTACATGGGGTAACATATTCAAAGTCCACTTAAGGAGGTGGACATTATTTTTGTTATTTCATGGGCAGGGAACCTGAGACTCAGAGAGCCATTGGCATTTACTCAGCAGTGCCACAGCCGGCTCCAGAGTCTGTGCCCTCTGCAGAAAGTGCCCTGCCTCTGCTGCTCTGTGGTGTTCTAGAAAGGACCTGGTACCTGCAGCTCCGATGAGCCTCTACTGTCTATGTGAGTGTTGCTCCAGGTGTAAGATTATTGTGTCAGGTCGTTTTCAGGTGTGCCTGTCTGTAACTATGCCAAGCCCTAGGAATGTGAGGCATGATTAGAATATACAGGGAGTGGTTCAATTTAAAACTTGTCACAGTAAAAGCCACACTGCCACACGCCCCTCAACCCTCCTCCTTGTTCTGAACATGCGTATCACATTGTTTGTGTCACTTTCTACAGCAGCTCTGGAGTCTTCTTTCCTGAGTGTTTTTAGATGTGCTGTCGTGGCTCCCTCCTGTCTTGAATAGATTAAAAATTTGACCTTTCATAGCCATTTTGACTTTGGGGAAGAGCCAGAAGTCACACGATGCCAGATTCAGTGAATAAGGAATGTCATGATTTTACGAGCCTGCCCTCTTGTTGGGCGGCATGCAGCAGCAGCATTCACCATATTTTTTATCACACCTTGAAAAGACACTCACTAAACAGGACTCCAGAACTGCTTCAGAAAGTGGCAGGGATGATGGAATGTGTGTGCTTAGAGGAAGGGGGAGGGTTCTGAGGGAGCTTCGTGGCAATGTGTCTTTTACCGTAATAGTTTTTATAATTTAAACATTCACTATATATTTTGTTCAGAACTTGCATAGCCACATCTCTACCCTCAGCCTTCTTTTTCCAGGGTGCAGTGTCTCCCAATTCCTCTATTTTGATTGTGAGAGTAAGCCATTTCCCAAACATAGACTCATTGTAGTTGTTCATGCCAAGTCCTGGGAATTTGCTTCACCTTGTACTTTCTGCTCGTTGCCCTTTGCCTCATGGCATCATGAGAAGAAAAAGAAGAAACTAAACAAGGCTAATAAAATACAGCCTGTGTCCAAGTCCCCAGAGCCATAGGCTGCTTCACCAGGACAGCAAGGTAGCACCAGTTCCTTGTCCCTTCCCGTGACCAGTGGAAGATAAGTCGTTTGTTTCCCACGGAGACAGGTCTTTACCAACCCCGTCATGGTCCTAGCTCACCCAGGAAACCCTGTTGGTGGGTAACCTGAACAAACACACAGATAAAGGGGGAAGCATGCCATAGCTCCAGCCAGCTGCCATGTTCTGATGTGACCTCTCAGTCTTTAGTGAATGCCGGGAGATAATTGATGGTTGTGTTTTTTTTTTTTTTCTTGTTTCTTGTGGTATTGTGGTCTTCCTCCCTGGAAGAGAGTCATCCTTTTAAGTGGGATCCAACAACCTTCCTCAAAGGTTGGAAGTCCACACTGTGCCAAAAATACTCTGAGATGATCCTTAATATCAGGCTTGGGAATAGGAAGGTGTTTGTACCAGGAGCTGGCTTGCTTGTTGTACTATGTGATTTCGTGTACATTTCATGTTTCATTCATAAGAGTTTTTGGAGGCAGCACAGAGGCTACACACAATACTCGCTGAAAAAGAGGTTGATTTTTTATTCTACTGTAGTAAAGTAATTTATGCATCACCATGGCTTTAAGATGCCATGTGGTACCCCCCGTTTCACACCCCATGTTTGGTCTAAGTTGTCATATGTGGTATAAACATGTGCTCCGTTGGCAGGGATCATCTCCTCCGAGGAGCGTTCACAGGCCCAGGCATCTGTCCCTGTGTCAGTTTATAGAAAGATATTAGATGGTGCTCCAAACACTTCTGAAAATATTCCTTTGGCTATACTGAGTATTTATTTAACATGCATTAGAAAACTATTTCTACTTACTTTTTACTTCCCCTTCAAGATGTGTTGTGTACATGGACCAGCTCCCCACGAGGAATGTAACCATTATGTACCACAAACATGGACTAGTAAAGTAAACAAATAAAATGAAAATCCAAACAAACAAAAATGAAAGCGATTTCTAGAAGGTAAGCCTGTGATTTCATGGGCACTATTCTGTCCAACGAGCCTGAAAGAAAAAGAACTAAATTTAAAGAAAAGTTGAGAGTGAATATGTCACTAGGTCAACTCACCAAGGCCTCTGAAGGAGATGCATGGTTGTGTTACCTTTCAGGCAGGCATCCTAATACCTGGTGCCTTGGGATCCAGGGAATCTCTCTCTTTGCTCTCTTGATGGCTAGAGATTAGTGCCAAGAGCCTTCTTTTGCTTATTCTGATATCTTCTAGATTTGTTTTTAAATCTCAAGTTTTCTTGCCAGTTTGACTACTGGTCATAGTTTTCCATACCCTTGGAATGTTTTTAAAATGTCAGTTTCTTTTTCTAGTACTAGGGATTGAGCCAGGCCTTTGCACTGAACTACGTCTGTAGCTTTTTCTTATTTTTTTATTTTGAGACAAAATCTCCCTAAGTTGCTAAATTGCCCGGGCTGGGTTAAAGCTTGTGATCCTCCTAGCTCAGTCTCCCAGAGCACTGGGATTACAAGCCTGTACCACTGTTCCTTGGTCTGCTCATCCAAATGCTCTGCAGTTCTCCACTTCATGTGGTCATTCAAGGTGGGTGCTCTGGGAAGCCACGTTCACCAGTGCTCTTGACCTCTCTGCCGCTCTACCTTATGCTTTCTCTCTCCGCTCCCTGATCCCTGGCCCAGTGCAGCTCACAGTTTGCTAATTTGGGCTGCAGTGTGCTGCGTGCTGAATAGCCTTGGTTTCTCCAGGATGACCAGTGTGGTGGAGGGCAAGGGCAAAACCAGCGCATGCAAGTCACAGATCAAAGTAGGCTCAGAATTCGCTATTAGCTGTGCTCATAAATATTCTGCCAAGTTGACTTGTTATCCATCAGGCCAGTCCCCGAAAGCTCACATTTCCCATATTACAAAATCGCAACCCCAATCACCGCGGGGCAAGAGTGTTCATTTTTAGGTGGCTTGCTTCCTTATTAGTCAAAATCTTGATTTCATTTATTTTTTGGATTCCAGATTCAGACTAAATGGCAAAATCAAAGGATAGAGGTGTTTTAAATTTTGATGTTTTCTGAAATTGTGTTTGAAAGAAGTGGTATAATTTATGTCCTGTCACACACTTGCTGACATACTTGCTTGAAGTTTAGATCTGCAGGTTAAAAAGGCATAGTTTATTGTTGTGTTAATTTACATCTGAACAAGTATGATTGCTTTCAATATTTTAAAATGAATGATACATATAAATCAATGAGCAGCTTCTTATGTCTGTCTTTTGGCCTATTTTTCTTTTCACATTTATTTTTCACTTCTACCTTTTTCTAATGTAAGAGAGTTGTTGTTCTTTTTTTTTTGATGAAGCAATGTGTATTGCAAATTGTATTCAAGTCTGCTTTTTGTCTTTTCACTTTATTTTTCACCTATGGTTTCAAACTTTGAGGCAAATTCAGTACATCAAACTTTTCTTTTATGGTTTCTAGAGTTTATGGTTTCCTTAACAATATCTTCCCCATAGCATATTTTAAAATCCACCCACTTTAAAATTCAGATTTCTAATTTTTAAAAAGATGCTCTATATTTGTTCTATCTGTGGAATAAGTAGGGGAAGCAAAACAAGCAGCTTCAGAGAGCAGGCAAAGATCCTATTTCTGGCCTTCCTGGCCTGCTCACACTTCCCTCACTCGTGCTGCTTCTGTGTGATGCTGGGCTTTGGCTTCACTCACTGACCCTGGGCTCAGGCCTTATTTGTTTGGATGACTTCTTGGGACTCATTTATTGGGGCAATAGACCACAGTCTGGTGCAATCCTGTTTGCCGAGTGAATGCACCAATGGGCCTATCATAAATAAAGCTGTTCTAGGACAAAGTGGTGCCTGCAGAGGGTTAGCTGTGACTGCTTCCAAGCGCTGAGTTGCAATTGTCTTTTTGGCAGTTCAGAAATTGTGAAATAGTTGAGGTTGTTGATGGCAAACGCCAACATTAATTTCTGAAAATTCAAACAAGATACTACAAACAAACGAAGGAATACATGCTTCACTGTATTCTATTTTATGCTATTTGAAGAGGCTGAATTACAAGCAATTCCTTTTATTTTATTTTTTTGAAGTTGACACCTGTGTCTTTTTAAAAAAATTAATTTTATTGGTATATTTGAGAATATATGATGATCACATTCACCATATGGAGCTGGTAGCTGTACATGATATTTCTTTCTTTTTCTTTTTCCCCCTCCCTCTCCCCTCCCTTTAACCCCTCTTCCCCTCCTTATTTACAAAAGATTTGTTTCCATTTTTCCTTCTTTTCTCTTTTTTTTTCTCCCTCTCCCTAGTTCCCCTTCCCATTTGAACATTTTCTTCTTATTTCTCAATGTCTACTCTACATTTTGGTCTATATTTACACTTAGCAATTCCTTTTAAATTGTTACCATTGTCCATGTGGGATGTAAAGAGATGCTTAAAGTTTGAACTGAGGCATTTGGGGGAGAAACAAAGAACTTCTCTAATGGTCCCTTCAGCATATTCTCACACTATAAAGAATGACTGCTGAGGAGGGTTTTTGATTTGTTTCCTCTATTGTGCCCTTTCTTGCTGAATCCTACCCTGTGCCATAGACACACAATTGCATTCGTTTTTGTACAGTGCTATTTTATTTTTGCATTTATTACAGAGCAAGACAAGTCATTGGTAAACTATAATAGACTTCTATCTTGTAGTCCCTATTAAGATTTGGTTCTTTTTGCCAAAAATGTAGTAGCTTTTATTAGCTGGGGAGAGGTCCTCTATGATGTCTCTCAAGGTTGGCAGATCATAATTAGCTATCATAATTAACCTCTGTTTTCTTAAGCTGCTATGTCTAACCTTAATGAGAACTATTTCATGAGGACTTGACTTGGGATTTCCATAGTTTGTTAAAAAAAATCTCCTAATATGCATAATAGCATCCACCACAGGAAATTGATATTGTTAATTTAAGTAAGCTATGCTTGTTTGAATCCATATTCTTTTCCTATGTCCTCAAACGAAATGGTAACTATCCCACTCCTCACCTGAGATCATTTTTCACAGGCTTGGGATTTTTGGTACGTCCTGTTGAGTGGTGTGCTACAGCCAGACAGGATCAACTCAAAGAAGACCACCTCTTTCCAGCCTGTGTCTTGTGGCCGCATGTCCATAGTGGAAATCGGCCAGGACAAGCGTGTTTATAACATGGAAAGTGACCAAAGTTATAAATCAGGGGTTTATGTTTCTGAGGGCCATTTAACAGCACACCACTGGCTTCTGTTTACAGAAATCCCACCAACTCATTTTCTATGCTGAATACCTAAGGGATTAAGTAGCTGTAAGGGCAAGCTGGGTTTCAGTATCTGGTCATTGACTTAGCAAGTGTGACTTTAAAATTAATATAAACTGTGAGCTGATGAGGCTTAGGTATTTTGCAGGACTGCTTCCCTTGCCATGAAGAACTCTTTTTACAGGATTGCTAGTTTTTGTGTTTGCTCTTGATCCCTTCCCTCTTCTTTAGACAATACCACCCCAATTTTTCTTTGCTGATTCTCAGTTAGTTTTCTTGCTTTGGGAAGGAGGAAAGGTTGACCCCATCCCACATCTGCTCGTGAGTGTGCACCTGCCCCAGCCACAGAAAGAGCTGTGTGGCTGCTGACCTGTGGGACCCTCGACCTCCGCTGGCACGTGTGCCCTAGGAGCTGGTGCCACCAGGAAAGAGACGCTAGAGCAGCACCAGCTGGAGCTCTGGCTGGCACCTCCGCCACTATCTCATGGATGACATTGTGGGTATGAAGCCAACACAACACCTCAGGCAGAGTGGGCATTGGGGACACATTCCTGGGGTGGCACTTGAGCTTGGCATCTACCTGCATCTGAATCCACATGTCGAATCAACCAGTTCCTTCCCTTTCCTTCAGCCATGAGTATGAGTACTTTGTCACTTGCAGTGAGAGCTCTGATAAGATAATTCCCTTCTATAATCATTCCAGGGGGGTTCAGAGGCCAATGCTTGGGTTCTTCTAGTGTGGAGCCCTCGCTATTTTGTGAAGCAGCTCATTTCCTGTTTGGTGACTCTGAATATCGGAAAGTTTTACAGCGATCCTAATGGATCTGTGTCTTCCATCTGTCATGCACCCAACCCTCGTGCTGCAAGTTTCTCCCTATCCACCTCCCGGCTCACTGTAATGGCATGGATTGTCCTGCCTTGCTAAATCTTCTCTACCTAAACATGCTCTCTACCTAAACCTCCTCAAAGACTCCACATAATGCTTCTTCCTGTGGGCACTCAGCAGCTGGTCAGTGTCCTGGGTAAAATGTGGCGTCCTCATAGACCTGATGCTTGTTATAAGGTCAAGTAGCTTGGAGTGGAGAAGGATTATGTTACTCTTCCTGCAGGACTAAAAGCCCAAGGGGAAAAAGCATGGGGAACACTTGGCTGCCACGTCTATTTCTACTCTTCATCACATTTAGGGCTTTTCTTCCTCTTCAACGCCAGGGGTCCCCTATTCATTCCCTTTGTCTACTTCTCCACTACTACCTTTATCCCTCCTGCCTGCCAAACTCGTCCTTGTCACAGTGGGGAAAGAACTGAACTCATATATTGAATTAGAGTGCAAAATACATGGTAAGCATCTGGGTTTTCGAGGAAATGCTTATAATCCCAGCATTTGGGGAGGCTGAGGCAGGAGGATCTCAAGTTGGAGCCAGCCTGGCAACCTAAGCAAGTGAGACCTTGTCTCAGAAAAACAAACAACTGGGTGGGTATATAATTCAGTGTGAAATGCCCTGGGTTCCATCACCAGTACTAAAAAAATAAAGTAAGCTTAGTGTGCCAACTCTCTTCAGCGGTACATTTCTATAGACCAAGCCGTGATGAGTTTGAATGGAAGAATACAGCTTCAGTTGTGGAATTTGGCTGAAGTTGAATCATAGGGAGAGGGTGCAGGGGTGTGTGTGTGTGTGGTGGAGACTGGGTCTCCATCAGCACTTAGGCTTTGCTCTTCTGTGCCTGGCAATGTCCCACTATCCCTTTGCCTTCCTATTGTTAAAGAAGCAAAATACTGCTTGTTCTCAATGGAAGCCAGATTTGCAAAAGCAAAACAAAAACCTGGAACTGGCTCTGGCTCCAGCTCTCCTGGGAAGGGTACACAGGTCCCCTGCCCAGGGCACAGAATGATGTTGGTGTAGGGGGTGGATCTGAGATGCGAATGAGAGTCACACATTTTGCAGAACGGAGATTTGGTCACTTTCATTACTCAGTCCTGTTCCCGGGTTTGATGTCCAAATGGTTCATTGCATGCTGTGATTAAAATAGCTAAGACATAGCCAGCAGTATCTTTATTTTCAATTCAGACACATGGGTTTTATCTGGTTTTAGTGTTCTTTGGACATTGCTGATAGGGGGTGACCCCAACCCCATGGTGTATTCCAGAGACTTACTCAATTCATGACTCTTTAGAATATTTTTGCAGTTGTTTGTTTAAAACTATCAGCATATAAGTATTAATCGTCAAAGCAATACCTCAGAGGTTTTTGCTATTCCTCAAAATTCTAGCTCTTGAACAAGTTGAATGGAGTTTTTCTATAAGACCTTCTTAAGAGGGAGATTTATGATAATGTGGGTCCGCCTGGTAGTAAAGCTCAGGGTGTTTGCTTCTCAGAAGAGGCAGAAAGACCCCTTTATAGCCTGTGTTCCCCATCCTGTGGACGGACGCACTGCCTTCCTGAAGCCAGGACAGGCCTGCTCTGCAAACTCTGAAACGTCATTCTTTCTCTCCTTTCATGTTCGTGTGAAGAGCCATTTCCAGATCACTCCCAGCCTCTCCCCATGAAACCACCACAGCTTGACAGGAACCTGTGGCTCTCGGCAGAGCTGGGTACAATGACGAGTCTCTCCGTATGCTTTCCTGGTGGAATAAACAGCTCTTTGCTGAGGGCAGAGCTGGTGGTTTGGTTTTTGGCAGTTGCCCTCCTCAGAAACGTGTCTTAGGAAAGCGCGGTCCTTCCTGGTAGAATGAGCACTTTTCAGAATCAGGCTTGTTTGTTTAGATTCTTGATTATATGAAGTACATTAAATCCCGTCCAAGGCCCATTAACATAATTTTCATGCATGTTAGTTCTGGCAAAACACACCAGACAGGAACTGCATGATAAATGAGATAAATCATTTTCATGGAGCAGTGAAGTAAAATAAACTTTTGCTGTTCAAGAAAATAAACCATGACCAGTGGCGTGTACAGGAGAGGCCTGTGTCAGGTGGCATCGCTGGTGGCTTCTCCTCCCAGGATGTCCTTGGGAAAGGGCTGTTGGCTGGACCTACAGCGTCCATGGCAGCTTTAAAATAAATCCGGAAGCCCAGGGCCCTCATTGATTGTCCAGGTTGGGTGCAACCTGTGGGTCCCTTTTACTTTGTCTCCTCGGCTGCTGTTTTTGCCCCTGGGCCCTTCCAGCCTCTGATGGTCCCAGTGTCACCTGGGTCTGTGTTCCTGAGACTCTGCGTGCAGAGCAGGTTGGTGGGTGGTGGGGAAAGGCGCACACAGGTCTAGGACTGGCACGGTGGCACTGTGTACGCTATGCAGTTACTTAATGTGATATCAATTCTTTTTTCCCCAATTAAAAAAGTTTAAATTAAGTATATTTTAATTGATAGGTAAAAATATAGAAAGTTTATACATGAATGTACCATTTGGTGTTTCTGTACATGCACACAATGAGAAATGTCTAAGTCAGGCTGAGCCTATCTGTCTCCTCAAACCTCTATGATTGATTTCCGGTGAGAACGCTTACAGCCCTTTCTCCTGACCTCTGCAGACATCTATCCATGATGGATGTCTGTGGTCACTGCGTTGTGTAGTGGCTCACTGGAAGTCCTTGCTCAATCTCACTGTAACTCTGTGCCTAAGGACCAATTTTCCCCATCCCTTCCCCCTCCTACTCTCCTAGCCTCTGGTGACCACCACTCTATTCTTAACTTGTATGAAGTCAACTTTTAAAATTCCACACATGAGTGAGGTCACACGGCCCTTGTCTTTCCATGCCTGGCATATTTCACTTAGCATAGTGACCTCCATTTCCATCCATGCCCTCACCAGTGACAGGATTTCATTCATTTTTATGGCCATATAGTATTCCACTGGATATATATATACCACATTTTCTTTATCCTTTCATCAATTAATGCACATTTAGGTTGTATCCATTTTGGGCTTTCTCTCTTTCTTTCTCTTTCTCTTCCTTCCTTCTACATTGCAAGAACAGTTAATATGAGGACTATCTTTTAATGAATTTCTAAGTGTTCAGTGCAGTATTAAACCATAGGCATGTTGTACAGCAGACCTCTAGAGCTCACCTCATCTTGCATAACTTAAACTTCATACCCACTGAAGAGTAACTCCCCATTTCTTTTCACCCCTCATAACTGATCAACTAGAAGAAATTTGGGTAATAAATAAAGAAGGTAAAGTTAATGAGATTTTGGGGATGGTTGATGGATTTCAGATACCCTCATCTATGCTGCTGTCATGGCCCTGTCAGTAACATGAACTGCTTATGTGTTACATGTTACAAAAAGCCCTTGAATTTCTGCTTTTAAACCCATGGAAAAATGCAATCCCACATCTCTGCTCCCCCCACACTTCCAGTGCATCTCAAGCTGACAAGTCATCGGCTCTGCTACACCAGCAGGCTCATTTTCTCAATAGTCTAATGCTGAGGTTTGTCTTAAGGAAGAGGTGGTGTGAGAATGCTGGGAAGACCATGGCAGTGTGATTTCTGCATCTTCCCTAACTCACCCTCCCAAATGGAGGGTGAGTTGTGTGGTACAGTGATACCTTAGCTCATAAACTTAATTTGCTCTACAATTCTGGGGAAGATAGCCATGGTCATGGTTATCACCCCATATGGAATTTGTGAACAAAAGCAAAGTTTTGCTAAATGCTTCTGTTTGGAAACCTGTTTCTTCAAGAACAGAAGCATTCGTGAACCAAGGTAATACTGTATATGAATTATAGTGCAATAAAGCTGTTAAAATACATATGTATTAGACACTGCTGGACCCTAGACTACAAAGCAAGCAAACAAACAACACAGAGTAACTAGATCATAAATCCAAAAATCCATATGCAGCATGCATGCACAAACCAGGGGCCAAGGTCAACCCAGAGCCCTGAAATGCAAGTCCTAAGACATGTACAATTTTGGTTTCTGGGTAAGAGAAAATAGGGGGAAAGAGTGGAGTTGGATTTGATGGGTATGAGAATGGAATTGTCCCCTAAACAGATGAGACTGGAATGTACCACAGGTCAATTTTATAACAACTGCTGAAGTTGTCTGGTGCCTGCTCACCCAGCTACTGGTAGTGCCAGGACCCCTGCCAAGGTGTAGAGCGACTGTGGTGGTGTTGCCCCTGTGAGCTGTTAGCATGACCTGCCTGGCTCTCCCTTGCATAGGGACCACTCCAAGCGAAGCAGGGAAGGCTAGGTTCACATAACAGTGGACGGATGGGGGACACAGCCAGGAACTCTTAGAAAGCAAAATGCTCTCTGTGCAGGCAGTAAGCTGCATCATTTAGAACATTCTTAGATTTAGGGAATAATTTAAATTAGTACAGGGTTTCTATATACCTCACACTCAGATTCCCTATTATTAGTATCTCCAGTGCCTCGCATTAGTTCTGTGCAGTTGTTGTAGTCAGTGCATGAAGAGACATTATTATTAACTAATGTCTCCACTTCACTCGGGTTTCGTGAGTTTCTACCTAAGCTCCTCTTTCTGTTCCAGGCTCCCATTCAGTGTACTACACTGAATTTAGTTGTCACATTTCTTTAGGCTCTTCTTCACTGTGACTGCCTCAGATTTCCCTTGTTTTTGAAGACCTTGACAGTTTTGAGGAGGTCAGGTAATTTGTAGCTGTATTTTTTTTTCACAACTCACAAAACTCCAGAGAGGACTCTGTGATGGTAAAAAAATCCTTTGAACACAAATGCTTTCCAATCAGGTTGTGAGCATTCTCCTCACAGCAATGCTTTCTGCCAGAAGAAAGCAGCATCAAAATTTGAAGACATTTCAGAAAAATGTGTGGCAAGATTTTATACCCAGCCAAACAAACTTTCAGGTAAAAAAAAGAAATAAAAGTCTTGTTTTCAGTATGAAGAACTTAAGAGCTTGAGTTCTACATAAACCTTCATATCTGAAATTTGTATGGGAAATATGAACTTACAATATATATATGTTTTTTTAAGAAAACAATCTATGTGTCTATCTTGTGAGTGAATTTCCTAGTAGTGCTCACTGAAAGATCTAGAACAATGACCAACTCAGAAAGAATAATGATTCCTAGGGCCTAGACACAGTCTCAAAGTATAGTTCTTCAAAATATAATGGAATAAACCATCTATTGGGAAAATTATACTAAGGAAAACAGCCTGGAACATTGTAAAATATCAGATAGCAAAGAGGTCATCACAGTCTAGGAGCAGATCTTCAGAGTCCGCATGAAGAGGCAATTTGAGCTTCTATACGGATAGAAATCACAGTGGCTTGAAATCCATTAAGCACATTTAAATATATGGGTTCATAGTTATATAGCTATATTATAGATTTTATATAGAATCACTTGGTTACATTATAAAGACAAAGGCCAATTTATTTCTTAGAAAACTGGGTAGTACTACTAGGTAACTAATTCCTTTTTAAACTAGTACATCTAGCAAATAGAAACAAAATGATCCAATTAGAATTTCTTAATTTGATAAATTTTAATGAGTTAACAGAGATAGGCATTCACTATCAATAGCTACTTACAGCAAACAGGGATGAAACCAGATTCTCTGTGCCTCTGGGTTCAGGATCACAGAACCACCCAAGGCTGTACCGGTGCAATCTGACCCCATCTTGGGTGCAGCTGCCAACCTGCAAGAAATACCAGGGACGGAGCGACATACTGAGCTGTACCCAGGGCATGCAGCCAGCAAACTCCAGCCTGTGGGAAACTATGGATCAAACAGCCTGCAGTTCTTCTAGCACATAAATTGTAAGAAAGAATAATAAAGGCAGCCCGCAGATTGGAAGGAAATATGTGAGAGCCATCTATCTAACAAGAAGTTAGCACATGCCACTCAATAGCAAATAAACAAATAACCTGATTATAAATGGGCAAAGGACCCCTGCAGATATTTGTAAAACTAAGATACCCAAATGCCCAGCAGGACTATGGAAAGGGGCACAACATCTCTAATCATCAGAGAAATGCAAGTCAAAACCACGAAGAGCTATCCCCGCATACCTATTTAGATGGCAATTCCCAGCAGATGAAAAATGACATGTGTTGGCAAAGGGTGTGGAGGAAAGGGGTCCCTTGGGTACAGTTGGGAATGTAGATTGGTGCAGCATGGAGGTTCATAAAGAAATTAAAAATAGGGCCACCACATGACCCCACAATCCCTGTTCTGGGCAGATAAGCAAAGGAAATGAAATCACCTGGTAGAGATCTGCATACCCACACTTCACGACAGCACTGTCTACAGTCACAGAGATATGGAAGCAAACTAATGCGCATCGATGCCCTATTGCATGAAGAAATTGTAGGGATGCATGTGAATAAAACGGAATGCGGCTCTGCCTGAAGAATGAAGAGGTCCTGCCTTGGACACTGTTTGTACTCAGAGGACACTGGGCTAAGAGAAGCACAGAAAGAAAACTACTCACCTCACCTAGATGCAGAATCTAAAAAATGAAAGAAAACTGAATACGTGGAAACAGAGTAGACTGTGGTAAGTGGAGTCAGGGAGGGGGAAGAGAAGGGAGAGAGAAACTTGCTGGTCCTAGGGTAAAAAGTTGCAGTAGTGCAGGATAGATTAGTCCAGGGATCTGCTGAGGAACATGAGGACTACAGTTACTAATGTTATGGTGTATTCCAAAAGAGGGTAGAATTTTAGGTAGTCTGACTAAAAGAAGGAGGAGAAGAAAGAGAAGAAGGAGAGAAGAAGAAAGATAAGGTTGCTACAGGAGATGAGTTTGTGAAATTGACTGCTCTAACTGCATCACTGTGTACACAGATGTCAGAATAGTATGCTACAATATCATGCTGTACACCTTCAGTATGTACAAACAGTAATAAACTAGGGATGGAAGATAAGATAGAAAAGATGTATCTGAGTTTAAACAATGGGCAAGGCTTACAGACAGTGTTTCAGGACAGACACTTGGGTGATAAAGCCATGGGCACTTACCACGGCACTGTGACTTCATCTCAGGATAACAGGGACTTCCAGAGGCGAGGAGTGGGCATGGCTGGGATCGGGGCCTGGAGGCACTGCCTGGTGGCTGGCACAGTTCTTGATTTGAGTAGTACTTAGAGGGTATTCATTTGAAAATAGTTCACTAAACCATACTTTTTGGGGGGTGTTTTGATTATTTGTGTTTTATTGTACATTTATAAAGATTTTATTAAAAGTTTTTTTAAAAGATGCATCTTTTTTTTTGAGACAAGATCTTGCTATGTAGTCCAGGCTAGCTTCCAACTTGGGGCAATCTTCCTGCCTCAGCCTCCTGAGTGCTGGGATTACAGGAATGCACTGCCATACCTGGTTTAAAAAGCTGCATTTTAAAAACTGTTTTGCGTGTGAGTGCCATTGACATTCCAATGGAAGTTCTTTGTAGGAAAAGGCACCCACATGGGAGTACCTGCGGAGTGCGAGGACAGCTCAGCACCTACCCTCCTGGCTCCACACCACCAGAACTATGAGCTTCAGATAAGAATTCCTGCTTAAAATATGTTTTACTCAGAAAACAGGTAAGGTAAATTCAAAGAAATTCAACAGCAGCCGACAGTAGATGAAGCCAATAGCTTGCCCTAAGTGGGAGCTGACTCTGGTCCATACAGAGAAGAGCTGGGTCTGTGCCAGCCTGCAAGGGGCTGCAGGACCCAGAAATGTGAGGACGCTTATGCAGTGAGCACTTTTCTGGGAAGAGGGCCCATTACCACGGGGGCCTGGGAGGTGTGGTGAGGGACCCTCATGCCCAGGAGATCTGAACACACTGGGCCGCTGTGGCAACATGGGGTGCTACTCTGTGTCTCAGGCTGACTGGGCGAGGGCCCTGCTGTTCGCACTCTCTGATTTGTCCTCTGTCCTCCCCACACCGTGCTTTACCCAGGGTGGGATGGGGACAAGCGAGCAGAAGAGGTCCTGAGCTGAGCCCTCAGGCAGGCCTTTGCTGCTGGCCTCTGCCTGGCTCTGGGCTCACAGATGCCTGTCCCTTTTGCCTCTGTCCGGGAACAGTGGACCCTGCGTCTCCTAAGCGTCACTTATAAGAGTGTCCCTTCCCTGGACATCGGCAGATCTGCCCCTGCCTCTACTGTCACTTCCTTATTATTTCCCCCTTTAAATAAGGTTAAATTCAAAAATAATGCATGGGATGTAAAATCCTTTCCTTCATTCACTTGAATTTGTGTCTACGAGATGTGATAAAAAATGTGGTCTCTCTTATATGAGTAACCCAAAGTTTAAGTAATTTATTTTTTATTTTTTTTATTTTTTGATTTTTTTATGGTACCGGGAATCGAACTCATGGCATCGTGCTTGCCAGGCAAGTGCTGTGCCACTGAGCTAAATCCCCAGCCCCCAGTTTAAGTAATTTAAAGAGCAAAATTAAAGAAAGATGGTAGGAAACAGGGAGATAGAAAGATGCGAAGAGGAGATGGGAGGCAGAGGGTGGGATGTAAAAAAGATGCGATATGTGTGTGTGCTAGTTCTTGCAGGTGAATGCATTCATTATGCATCACAGACAAACAAAGCTCTAGTGCCCTGAGTTCTCCTGTCATTCTACTGTTCACCAAAATGCAGATGGTCTTTGTTTTTTTCTGAGCTTCAACAATAAACAAAACTGCAAAACAGAAAAAAAAAAATAAAAAAGAAAAGAAAAATATGGTGTGTTTAAATTTTTAAAAATATATTACAGTAAAAGACACATTACCATGAATCTCCTCAAAATACTCCACCATGGTTTTGCTTCAAACACACTTACCCCATCTTCTTGGATCTTCTTGCCACTCTCTGAAGCAGCTCTGGAGTCCTCTTTCTTGAGGGTCTACAAGGTGTGGTCAAAACTATGGTGAATGCTGCTGCCAAGTGTCATCCACCAGAAAGGAAGGCTCATTGAAACATGACAGTGTCCACAATCACCTTATTCACCAAATGGCACTGTGTGACTTCAGGCTCTTTCTTAAAGTAAAAATGACCAAGAAAGGGAAATGTCTTGAATCCATTCAGGACATCAAGGCAGCCTCCACAGAGCAACTAAAGACACTGAGGAAAGAGGAGTCCAGAGCGGCTGCAGAAGTGGTGAGAACGATGGGACGAGTGTGTTGGATGGGAGGCAATGGTGGAACATTTGCAGGAGGATGCATGGCAATATGTCTTTTACTGTAATATGTTAAAAATAATATGCACATCCATGGGATGCTGCTGCTGGCTGCCATGGGGACCTGGGTGGCCCTGAGCAAAAGTGCCTAGTGGAGAGGGCATTGGCCTGTGTCAAGGTGCCCACTGGTGATTCTCACTGGAGGTGCTGGAGAACTGTGAGTGCGAAGGCATACCTCTGTAGTTTTCTTCCAGCACCTTCTTGGGTTGGGGAGTGTGTCCTGCCCTCTGGGAGTGTCTCACACCTGGACTTTGATGCCAGGGGTGTGTACCTAATTCTCGGCTCCCTTACTTCCCCACTGTTCGAGGTGGCCATGTTAGCAGGCCCAAGTCCCTGTCTCCTCACCTGCAAAGTGAGCAGGAGGAAACCTACCTCCTGGTGTCTCCTGTGATGGTTAGGGATGCTGGTGGGTCAGAGAGGGGCAGGGGCATGCTCTGCTCTCTTCCCAGGCCTCTGCACTTAACCTCCGCTCAGCAAGATTATCACATAAATTGGGGCAAATCACTCATCTTACTCCAAAAGTCCTCTAGTTTTGGTCTATTAAATCATAATGATCTCTGAATCTGTTTCCTTCTAGCCTTCTGGAAAATCAAGGGCAAACGAGCTCTAAGTCATTTTGTAAAAGGATGCTCAGTGGGAGGAGCACCCTCTGTGGGCGCAGCATGACCTTGAGGGACTCGTGCTCCCACACAGCCCCCAAACCCAGGCAGCACAGAGCTCCTTGGAAAACAGCGCACCTCCATGTGCTACCCACCCTTCTGCCACCCCAACGCATGAGGCCATTTTAGAGCACTCAGCAAGAGCTGGCCAGTTCTCAGGGTACTTCTGATCAAGAACCACATCACTGAGTAGCTTCCCCTCTTTGCATAAGGATGACTCTTGGAGCCCAAAGAACACAGGGTTAAAATGAACATGGGTGTGGCCACATGGCACCCTGAATTCAGGTGTGCCCACTTCCTGTCATGTGAGGACCAAGATCACCGCTTTCTGAGTTTAGTTGGTTGTGAGTTGTATGGAAGGGCAGAAATCAGTCATTTTAGGGACAAGAAAATTGACAGCTACCAATCAGAGGCCTGAGTGAAGCCCTGGCCAGATACCTATGGGCCTGCTTTTCATGAGAATGGAAATCATTCAGTTCTTGGGCTAAATATAGCATTCTTTTTACTACTCCTTTGAAGCGAAACTTAGTTCTTTGTGTATCTTTTAATACAGGACCTCAAAGAGGAAATCTCACATTAAGTGAAACCCGATACTGTTGACTATTGATCATAACACACGTAGGTGTCCAGATGAGGGCTGGTGAGCCTGGATTGTGTGTATGTGTTAGTGGGAAAACCCTGCCAAAAATCTGTTACATCATTGCGGATTTCCACGGAAGACTGAAATTATGTTGATAAGAAACAGAGAACTTAGAACTCTTGCTACAAGCGTTGCCTACAGTGTAGGCCGGCGGTTGCATTTGCAGTCTTTGGTGCTTAAATTACAATATGTACCATACTCACTAGACACGTTGGATACTGTGATATCCAGTGAGGATCTTCTTTTTCTACCATTCATGCAAATGTTCTTTTCCTAATGGAAAAAGACAAAAGAAACACCACGAATGTCACAGGAGCACAGTGAATCCAGAGTCTAGGGAGTGGAATATTCTCCTCTTCACCATAATGGGAAGTTCGAACCAGCCATTTCTTATCATAAGTGTGCAGAATTTGAGAAATAGAGCATCATTTGGGTAGTGCTGCTTATTCTAAAGCAATCCAAGATATGCTCCGTCAGTTGCAAGGCGACTCCAGACACAGATCAAATAGATACTTCATTGGAGCACAGTGTGCTGGAAGGCAGACAGTTGACCCTGAGGGGGTCTCTCCAGTTGCCTTGATAACATGCTACTCCTCCTCTGCAGTGACCAATCTAATGCTGGTCAACAGCTAGGTGGTTGTGGAAACACCTTTTGTCGAGGCAGAGAAGGTTGAGATTAGAGACTCATGGAGGGGTGATTTGAGTCACTGGAGAAGCATCTTAATGTAGTATGAAGGTACCCATGGATACCCCCTGTTCCTCTCTCTCACACCTCTTCATAGAAGAGGAATGATTCCCTTAGATGGGAAGATGCCTCAGCTTCCCTCACACACTTACCCAAACATTGGTGATAGTTGTGGAATGCTCACAGGCTGGAGAGCTCTCAGATCCAAAATCCAACTGACTTTAAACTGTAAGCATGGTGAAACCACCCAGCAACTCGTTACAAATGTAGGTTCTGAGCTGTAACGCCCATGGATTCTGCTGTAGTAGATCACAAGTCTACATTTTAACAAACACTTCAAGTACTCTTGGTCCACTGTCCAAAGAAGCACTACTTTAAGGAATAACGAACGCTTGTCATATAGCTATTCTCTGAAAATGCTGGAAAGAAAAAATACAAGGAAAAGTATGAGCCTGTTTACAAGATGCTGGACAACTGAACATATCTGAGTTCTTTCTGGAAAGGGGTAGATTGGAGAACTAGCTAGAATGGCTACAGGTTTCTGCTTCGTCTGGGGTGCAGATTACCTAGAACTAAAGAGATGAATTTAAACACCCTGTCCTTAAATTTAAACACCTGCCCTTCCCCCTGGGAGCCCACGTCTCCACCCCACAAATGTGCTGATGATGGATGTTCAACCAGCTTCATGGAAATAGAACCAGAGGTTTGTCCAGAGCCCTTCCGAGACAGGGCACTCAAATCAAGTTAGAGCTCCTGGATTCTCTCCCTGTGGCAGTTTGAACAGGTGAGAGCTGTTGCCAGGAACATCTGTGGCCCCTCCTGCGCGGTGGGAAGTTGGGAGCTGAGGGCTGGGCACCCCGCACCGCCTGCTCTGCTACTGTACCCAGAATCTCCTCAGGGTGCTGTGGAACTCAGCCACCCTGTGAAACTCAGCGACCCTGTGAGTCACAGCAATGCATGGAGCACAGATCTCACTTCTGAAGTTTTTTAGGCTCTAAAGAGCAGGAAGAAATGAAGCCAAGTCTAGAGAGATCTCTCTGCAGTCAAGGTGAGACCAGGAAGGGCTCTGCGACACTCAAGACTCTTTCTAGTTCTTTTTTCCCTCAGCGTCCAACAAAATAGGCCATTCTGTGACTCCTAATACAGCAGGAAGGCTTTGCTGACAACTCTACAGGGGAATTGTATCAAATGATAGTTTTGTTAAATTAGTGTTTTGAATTTCCTAGTGAGGAAGTTTAAGAGAACAACATAGTCTTACAGCTGACTTGTATAAAAAGAGAAAATGATTTATTAAGCATTGTTCTTCAAATTGTGCAGATAGATCTTGGGGAATCTTATTAAAATGCCAACTTAATAGACCATGGGTAGGGCTGGGGTTCTGCTTTTGCACGAAGCCCGGGCTGGGAAGATGTGGAGATGGCGCTTTGAGGAGCGAGGTGCTGAGGACACAGCTAAACAAGGAAATGGGTTTATATGCTTTGGATTGACAGCATTCTTTTCAGCTCTGAAGTCTACTCCCTCTGCTTAAGCAACATGAACTCTGCTTTGGCATGAATAGCAAGCCCTGGGAAGTTGTATATATTTCTTCTGTGACTATTGAGGGGCCGGACTGTTGTAACTGCTGTGGCATTAGGACATAAAATCAGGACATCCTCAGTTTGCACCAGGGTGCGATTTGCTCTCCGCAAACCAAATGCTAGACCGTACACGTTTCAGAGGGTCACATCTACATTTCTCAGATTCCCCTGACATTTGAAACGTGCTTAACAATTACAGAAGTAAGTGTGCCAAGACCACATCTCACGGAACTCCTGGCAAAGGAGAGTGCAGTTGCTACTCTTCAAACGATTCCCCTTAACTGAATTCTCTTTGATCTCTGGGTCTCCTGAACAGTTTGACTTCTCCAACTTTCTCACACTTAAAGCAATACATTGGAAACAAGCAATTTAAGGGTTCTAACCCAACACTTGGCTCTTCTCGCCTTCTGTATTGTGCAGAGCTGTGCAAACTCTTCAGGCAAGACCTAGGAGGAGCAGAGAGCCCTCCCATTATGAAGCTGCTCATGGCTAAGAGACACATTCTCCAGGACAAGGACTCGTGGTGTGAGCCTGTCCCCACCAGCACTTCACAGAAAGACCGGCACTTCTGTGATGTTGCGGGGCTCATTGTCATCTTTGATTTGTGTACAAACCTCTGCCCTTAGGGAAGCAAAAGCATCTGATTATGTCTTGGATGAAACTATCCCAACTAAAGAGAAGAACTCAAGGCTAGGAAGAAGCAGAACTGCTTTTGATCTTCTAGTAAAATCTAACCACTTATCTTATTGCAAGAGGAAAGTGAGAATGTGAAAAAGATCCAGAGAAAAGTAACTGAGGAGATGGTTTCTTCAAGAAAAAAGTAAATGGAGATGGAGCTCTTCTACCTGGAAATGTAGAGATAAGGGAGTCACTGAATTCTCGTGTTTAGAAGTATGGAGTATTATTATAAGGCAGAGAGATCTGGTGACTCTCTGTCTTTACAAGGAAAACATTTACAAGCATAGATTTGATAAATAACCTCTCCTAAGAGCTTTTTAAGGGCTATTATTTTGTTTCTTTTAAAAACTAAATAGTGCAGAGACAACAGTATCTTTTTATGGCAAACCTCATTGTGTGAAATCTATATCCATGTAAGGAGTGGTTGGGTTATTTATATGAGCTATTAGTGACATTTCCTAATCTTTGCAAATAAAGCTTAGTTTCACCATAGTTAAAAATGTAAACTGCTTACACTGATCCACACTTCGTAATTTGTCTCTCTTCTTTTGAAGTTCTTTATTAGCTATACCCTCTACAAGTGATGGGTCCCCACTGAACCCCATGCTAGTGGGTATAAATTATCGTGGTGCCAGCTTGTCTTACCTTTGTTAAATAGGTGCCAACTGTTTCACAATGAGCCTTTACTTTCTCTTTTATGACTGGCTGTAAAAACTGTACTTACAGCCAGTGAGTGGACATGGCATACATATTGTGTTCACAATCTTGAAAGTCTCTTCCCATGCCAACTTCCTCTTCAGGTATAATTCATGGTCTCTCCCTCTTCCTCTTCCTCTCCCTCTCTCCCTCCCCCTCCCCCTCCTCTGCCCCTCTCCCCC
>NW_004955496.1:1526074-1626674 GCF_000276665.1 Chinchilla lanigera | reverse complement strand
CTCTCTCTCTCTCTCTCTCTCTCTCTCTCTCTCTCTCTCTCTCTCTCTCTCTCTCTCTCTCTGTAATCCTTTACTTTCTTACTCCAAAATAAAAGGAAACAAAAAACTCCTAAACTGGAAATGTAGTCTCACACTTGTGTTTTGGAAGCTGGACATCAAAATCAAGGTGATAGCAGTTTCTCCCTCTGCTTTATTCTTTTTTCTCTCTTTATCTTTGTTCATTTTTCTTACAGAAGTAGACAGAAAGAAATCAACAACAAAAAAGAGAGCATCTGTCAGTCAATTGGTGTAGGAGGAAGTTGACATTATTCTAAAGGTAGCAATCTGTGGTTTAATTCAACACAGAGTGCTCTTCTGGTCACTCTTCTAGGGGGTCGTTGAAAATTTGGCAACTTTTCATCAGCTCTCTCAGCGAGTGTAAAATTGGAATTGACCAGGTGAAGATGCAATGGTTTTACAATTAATTACCTTGTGGGAAACACTGATTTTTCATCCCTCATGTTTATAACTTTGCTCATGTTGGAAGGCATCATTTTGTGGAGGGGCTTAGAATTGAATGAATCCCAGACATGCACTTCTTCCTGAGAGGAAAGAAGAATATGATAAAAGCTGAAAAGCAGTGTGTTTGAAACCCGGAGTCACTTGTAGAGAAAATAGAAATATTTAGAGAGAAAAGCCAAGAAATGGAGACCCAACTAATACCTGAATATATCAAATGATGAGTGAGTATTTTGAACTTGCTTGGACTGACTAAAGAGAGAAATAAAATAACATCTTTTGGGGAGAAATGATTTTTAATGTCTTTAGGAAATCAAAGTAAATATAAACATTTATTCTCAATACAACTAACAAAGACTCCCTGAAACTTTTTCATATTGGCACCTCTTGAAGGGAACAGGCTGGTAAACAACATCTTTGACTTTTAGACTTACAGTTCCAGGGTCTTTGGCTTCTCCTAAACCGTGGAACATAGTTTCTGGACCATATATATTCCAAATGTGTGGCTCTGGCTGACTGTGTGAGCCAGACCTGGTTAAGCTTCTTTGAAGTGGTGAGCATAATGAGTACTGCACAGGGATTCATGTTTTCTCTGTAAGAGAGGGAAGGCAGACAAGGGGAGTCTGGAAATGAAGTGCACAGCTTTTTAATTGTAGCCAATGGCCAACGAGGCCAAGCAATGCATTCCTGACCATGGTGTCCACTTGGTCTCCTCCTGTGTTCTGCATAAAGCCAAGAGTGGCAATGTCTCTGTGTTTATTCTAAAAGGCTAGCTGACGTAGAGGTGGAAGGCGAAGGACCATTTGTTCATACCCGTGTAACACCAGCCAAGGAGCAGAGGGGAATGTGTGTGCTCTGTCATTCGGGAAAACAAATCCTGCTGTTTCACACTTAACAGCAAACCAGGTGTCCTGTAGCCAGTGGAAGAACCCATCAGGCTGGACTTGGCCCCACAATCTTCCCACGCTGATATATCTGACATCCAGAAGCCACAGCCCACTGACTCTGGATTTGGCCAGTCCATTCCCAATGGCTTTTGGGGAAGGAAAATGGAAGGGAAAAGGAGAAGAGCAACGATGTTGGTGGCCTAGGGAGAAGCAAGGCAAAGGGTCTTATTTTGTGTTCCAAGAAACGCAGAGAAATTGCCAGAGGGAAAGGAAGAGATCCCCACCCAGCTGCAAATGAAAGGTGTGTCAGTTGATCCTACCATCTTTCTGAGCTAGGTATGGAATCAGAATCCTTCTCACAATCGTGTTCCCAGGAACCTCACCAACTGGCTGGGGTCACCTCCTGCCTGCTTGAGGACCTTGACTTATGCAAGAGGAGAGCAGCATTTTTTCATCAGGGAAGACACTGTGTAGGACCCACGGGGAGCCAGAACAGCAATGGCTTGTTTCTTGCTGGAAGGTCTGCCCAGTGGTGTGAAAGCACAGGTGTGGGACAGTCTGAACTGTCGCTGTCTGTGGCTGGAGCGTAGGGTGGGTTTATGAGCAGGTCGTATCTTCCTCTCCTCTGGCTGTTGCGTTCACTGGCGAAGGCCAACTCCTAGGCACAGTTCTTCATTTGTCCTTACTCAGCTGTCAGTAAATGTTTCAGAATGAATAAAGGAATTTAAACAATGGCTAACATTAAATCATAGAGGTCAATCCCCATTTTGTAATTATTGTGAGTTTTGTAGAAATTTTGCTATTTTGAATTTTTCTCCTTTATATTGTAATGAAAAATTTCAACACCTGCTGCTACTTTATCTGCTAGTGGTCCTGAATTTGTGGCAAACTAAAAGTAAGAGAAAAGTTAGAAATGTGATTTAAAAGAAATAATTCTACATTTTATTTTTCCACTAGTAATACGTCACCAATTCATAGAGAACATGATTTTCAGGTGTTACATGGTCTGGCTATTTTTGAAATCCATCTTCTCCTGCCAAATCTTACATCTCAGAGTAGTCGATCTTAAACTGCAGTGTGCATCAGAGTTACGAGGAAGACTTGTCAAACACAGGTAGCTCGGCCCCGCCCTCAGAGTTTCTGATTCGGTAGGTTTGAATTTCTCACAAGTTTCCAAATGCTGTCGGTCCACAGACCACACTGGTTTAGGGCATACTTTCTTTCCTTTGTTAGGGCATAATTTCTTCAGCTAAAGGCACTTTTTATCGTTTTGCATATTTCTTCCCAAAGCTCCGAAAGGCACTAGGCATAATAGGAGCCCAGCATATATTGCCTCACTAAGGCTTGTAAAACCCTGTGAGGCATCTGCATTATGATGCCCAGTTCCAGGTAAAGAACCGAGTCAAGTGGCAAGAGTAGCTCTTGGATTCAGTAGGCTGACCTTGGCTCTTAATCACAGGGTTATGCTGATGGTAGGAAATAGGGCTGACTGAAATAGAACCTACCTAACTTGTGGTTTTTAGTGAATGCAAGAAAAATAACTATTGTTTTACCCTTGGAACCTCCTCCCCAATGTCACTGCTAAAGGTGAAATGAAAAGCCCCCCTTGCAAGTGCGTAGCAAATTGCTGGAAGTAACTTGGATGTTGATTTACTGGAAGGCCACCAATACAAGATGTAAATGCGGGCATAGCCATCCGATGGGTAGAATTCAGCTGCAAAAGGAAAAATAGGGTAATTCTTTCTGTATTAATAGATAAATAGCACCAAGATGCAGTGTTGTTTTAAAAGAAAAAAAACCCAGCACATTTATATTTGGTTTCATATGTGTCAAATATCCTAGAAAGATGTACATTTAATCAATAATAGTGACCATCTGGGAGGGAGAGGACTGAGTGTTTAGGGACAGGAATATATACATATTTTTCATTTATGGAAATTAAATATTTAATAGTGGGTGATCAGTTTTCTGTGACTCTCCTTATGTGGTTACCTGGGAGACCTTTCCCTTTGGGGTTGTTTTCCATTCATCCTCAGCAATCCGAAGGTCCCTCCCTCTACTACTGCCCAGAGGCCTGAGTGTAGGGCAGGTACCATGTTAGCTTGGGAGGCACAATGAGGATGGTGTGTATTCCAATGACCTTGCAGTTATTTTTGCATTGTATGCCAATGACTAAATGTAAACAATCTGGAAGAAATAAAAAAGCTTATTTTTGTTAGGAAACAGAGCCCACTGTAATACTGGCGTCTTACATTTACATAGCATTTTATAGTTTATAAAATCCTTTCACATGCATTAAGTCATTTATCCCTCACAAGAGCTCAGGGAGGTAGTTATTATCATCCCCATTTAATAGATTAGGAAACTGAGGCTCAAAGAGTTCCAATAATTAGCCAGAGGTCACAGGCTATTAAGTAGCAGGGCCAGGGATGCTATCCAACTATTCTGACTGCAGAGCCTGTGAAATTCTTTCTCCTCCTCTTTTTACAGTTGTATAAAAAGAAAAATTAATGTACTTTTAATAAAGAAAGCAAAAGATTTAAATGTTCATAATGCCACAACTCCAAGAACAACATCAAAAATTATTTACATATAATTTTCCTGGGTTTGTTCCTGTGCCTGCCCCTTTTGTCCACTTAGAATCATACTACATGTATAATTATGTCTTCAGTCCATCCCTCTTTGCTCTGCTATGCTGAAGCATTTTCCAAGTTGTAACATAATTTTCATAATTAGCAGATGACTGGTTTATATTTCTTTAAGAACCATTCTACAGCAATCTGATAGTGGATTCATTTCATGCTTTCATCCTTTTAAGAAAGAAATCCTAAAGTGTGGATTCATTTCATGCTTTCATCCTTTTAAGAAAGAAATCCTAAGCCCTTACTATATGCCAGGCCCCACACCTAAGGCTGAGGATCTGGAAATGATGAGCACACACAGAGTGTGACCCTGAAGTGGCCTGCGGGTCAGGACACAGCCAGTCAGGGAGTGAGACATGGTTTCTGAGAGGATGCAATTGTTGGGCATTTACACTGAAATTGTTACTAAAAGCTACAGCACTCCTGACAACACCTTTCTACTTAGTTTATCCTCTTTTTAAAAATACATTATGAATTCCAATTTGATGACTTTAAGTATTTGTGTCTCTCTGCACAAGCTACCAGGAATACATGAGTGTGTCACTTCATCACAACCCCTCACCACTGAGCATTTTTATTGAAAAAGAATGTTTATGAATTTTATAGCTGGAAAGTGGAGCTCCATTATTATTGCAATTTGCATGTCTTTGATTAATGCACAATGATGTTAATATTTTTCCATAGGCTTGCTTATTAATATTAATTGTATTTCTTTTTGTATGAATAGTCTTGTGTTTTGTCCTTTGCCTAATTATGTACTACGGCCTTATTATTTTGTCTGCATGTAAGAACTCTTCATATAATTTATTTTAGTGTTATTTAACAGCATTCAGAAGTTGATTTGCACTGGGTAGTATAAAGATGAAGTAAAAATAATGATTCACAGTTTTACTGAAAAATTTTTTCTTAGTCTATTTGCCTTTTTGTTGTAATGTTTATATTTTTCAATTCCTTTAAAAGAAAGCTATCTCTGTGTAGGGTGACTTTGTCTAATTTTATTCTAAAATATATGTGGTTATTATTCCTTCTGGTACGTGCTTACTAGCAGGTTCCTCTTCCCTGTTAAGTTTTCTGTTTTTATTTTTTTCTTCAACTCTTTAATAGCGAGTGACACTCACTGAGTAGTTTGTTTTGTGTATGGACTGAAGCTTGTCTCTTTACTCCAATTTTTAACTGGAGAGTATGACACCATTTTATAAAAATATCTAAGTTCCTATGTTATACACTCTTTCATATATATTTCCACTAGTATGCATGTCTAGTTTTGTATTAGAATTAATACCATCCTGAGTTTTCTTTACACTGTATTTTGCTATCCATTAAAAAAGTACTTTGTCTTTGTCCTTCTCTTGCAAAATATCCCATATAGTTTTAGCTGTCTGTTCTGTCAGATAAATTGTATTTTAATTTTGTAGAGTATTAGGAAGAATTTTGCTGGGCTTTTGATTGGTATTACTCTCAAGATATACATTTTTTGATGAAGAATCAAACCTCAGTTATATATTTAATTTTTCCATTTAGTAGAAGAAATATTTGTCCATCTGAAGCAATTACATTATCACTCAACATGTAAGCAGAGTACTTTGGCTAAATCTGTAGTATTTTGTATTTTTGGTGGCTATTTGAGAAGAAATTAACTAAACATTATGGCTGGTTATTACTATACAGCAGTGTTGTAGATTTCTGTGATTACCAGCATCTGGAGAGATAAAAGATTATGAAAGTAAACGTTGGTAATGAATGTCTTTGGCTTTTCTAGGTATGCAGTCATGTTCCCTTTGCAAATAGTCAGCTGTTTTTCCAGTCTGCATGGTTTGACCAACTGCAGACTGAGGCCCTTTGAGGAGAACTGCATCTGTCCTGAACCTGTGTAGACTTTTCTTGTCCTTGTCCCCTAAGCAATATAGTACAAGATCCATTTGCATAGCATTTGCATAGTATTTACATCGTGTTGGGCATTATAAGTCATCCAGAGATGGTATAGGAGATGCGTGTACATGGAATCACTGTGTCATTTTACACAAAAGACTTGAGCATCTAATGCCTTTGGTCACTGACACCAAGGGACAATCATAACTGCATTTTAATATTTTTTGATGATAACATCTGCTGAATCATTTTGTCTTAGATGACACATGCAGGAGGTGGTGCAGCTGGGCCTGGCTGGGTCCGTTGGAGGGTGGTGAGCACGTGTCCTGTGTGCTGCTCACTCAGGAATGTTTGGGGCAGCTGGGCGCAAAGGGCAGTTACACTGGGCAAGTTGCTCTCACCTTGGGCTTCCTGAGATTAAGTGAGTTGACTTCCAAGAATGTGACGCACTCTGAAATACCCTGAAATGGGGTTCCATGAAACTGTTATCTAGAAGCCGTGGATGGGAGCAAGGCTTTCAGATGAGAGAGGTGGAATGAGACTTTCTGTTGGAAGGAAGTGGGTGAGAGTAAAGAGCGACGGTTGTCACTGAGAACAAAGGGTGGATATAAATACACTCAGTTCTCTTCGTTATACTTTGTGCCAGTGCAATATACTCTGCCCTTGCTTTGGGGTAACTCGGCACAAACCCACTTTACCCTCTGGTCTGGATGGCTTGGAAAGAATAACGAGTTTGTGTGCCACTGCGCTGCATCTTGTCTTGATGCTGTTTGTTGTGGCATCCATGGCTGGAATTCTGGGTAATGACCTCTATCAGAGACAGTAGTCTGAAAAGAGAGGTGAGGAAGATGTGGATAGGCCAGTAAGAGAGGAGGCAGAGATTAAGTTTACCAGCTATGGGTAATTGTCAATATGTAAGCATTCGTATATAAAACTATGGTTGAGTCCACACTCCCTGGAGATCCTGTGTGTGTGTGTGTGTGTGTGTGTGTGTGTGTGTGTGTGTGTTATTGGGGACTGAACCCAGTACCTTCACAACTGAGCTATATCCCCAGCCCTTTTTATTTTTTGTGGTGAGACAGGGTCTTGCTAAGTTGCCCAGGCTTTAAAGCTGTGATCCTCCTGCCTCAGCCTCTCAGAGTGCTGGGATTACATGTGTGCACCACCATGCCTGGCTATATGGCTGAGCTTCTATTCTAGCTTTGTCACTTACGCTTATGTGAACTCTGTTCCTCAGCCTGCCCATCTTTAAAACCATTTGCTTCGTACAATTGCTGTGAAGTACAATTAAGCTAAATAATGAAACCAGCTTACAAACCATGTCTGGCCCATAGTATAAACTGTCAAATTTTATTACTGTAATTCTTCCCTAAAAATCATCATTAACCCACATTCCAAGATCTCCCTGATGACTATCCTTCCCTGGCTTTTCAGAGGTAGCTACTGTGGAGCCCAGCTACACTAAAATTTAGGTTAAACATCTTACTGTTAGGATTCAAAGAACCGCATGCCTTGGGTTCTTTTACATGTATGAGGCTTAATTCCAGTTTGTGTCCCAACTTGCACATTGCATTCTTCCCCTGATTTACTGCTCCGTGTAATACTATTTATAACACTTTTCATCCTAACTTCTCTAAAGTTTTACAGGCCTTGTTCAGTTCCAGCTCACACGCAAGTGAGTGGTAAGTGGCAGAATCTCTCCTTTTTCAAGCAAAAACTCAAGGTTTTTGGTGAGGTGATGCCTGGGCTTAGCTGAAGGCCGGCCCTGTAGCTCTGGGGTGCTCAGAAAACAGCTGATTTTCTTCATGGGGACAGGGAGAGGCGCAGGCTGTGGGATAGACAGGCTTGTGTCACAGGTTCATGGGGGCTTGGGGAAGGTACCAACCCTGTCAGGTTCTAGCTCTTCTTCTGTCTTCAGAAGTGATCCTTTAGCTCAGCGGCAAAAGCGCCTGGCTGGCAAGCGCAAGGTAGTGAGTTCGGTTCCCGGTACGGGAGAAAAACCAAAAAAAAATAAAATAAAATAAAATAAAAAAATAAAGAAGTGATCCTTCTACCTTCCTGACAGGCTTCTCTTTGGGAGAGGTGAGGGACGGGGTGGTGACCTGTGAACACACAGGACAGGACGGTCAGCAATGGTGACCACTTTCATTCTTCGACTTTGCATCTTTCAGGCCGTCTTCACCTGAGCCGCTATCACTTTTAAACAGGGCATCTTGCTGACATATTTGCATCTATAACTTTTGTAGGAGGCACTGTCGTTTAAGATTTAAGCTGCTGAACATGGTGGCAATGCTTGTGCTCCAGCTGAGGAGGCTGAGACAAGACGATCACAAGTTCAAGTATAGCCTGGGCAACTGAGTGAGACCCGGTCACAAAATAAAAGCTGAAAAGAAGGGCTGGGGATGGTGCTCAGTACAAAGGCCCCCAGGTTCCACTCCCAGTGCTGCCAATGACAAAGACAAAACAAACCTCGTGAGCAAAGCAGCTGTACTTTGAATTCAATTTTGAGCCTGTAGATTTGCAGTTTGGTCCTGGGACATAAGAAGGAGAAGTGACACAGGGAAAGGCTTCCATTTTGGAATTTGTTGTTGTTGTTGTTGTTGTTGTTGTTGTTTTGGGACAGGATCTCATTATGCAGCCCAGGGTGGCCTTGGACTCAGTGATATTCCTGCCTCAGCCTCCCACTGCTAGGATCCCAGGCATGTGCTACTATACCCAGCTTTGTATTCTCGAATTTGAATTTGAATCCTTCAATTTCTCAAACTCTGGCACACCAGAACCACCAGAAATGCTTGTTAAACCCCGATTCCTGGGCCCCCACCCACAGTTTCTGATGCTCCACCTTTGGGGTGTATCTGAGAATCTACATTTCTGCCCAAGCTGCCGATGTGGACCCCCACACCCAGCATGGTGAGGACTGAGTCATACCAAGGAGCACACAATCTCAGTGGCTTAAAACAGCGGAGCCCTGCTTCTCACCCACATCGCACAGCTGTAGGCCTGAGCTGGGTTTTCACTAAAATATGAACAGTTCTCCTCCAGGACAGTCAACGTCTGCATGAAGGTGCTCAAAACACAAGAAGTCGGTGGACACCCGGTGAGCAGCACTGAGACGGAAGCTCGGTGGGCACTCTGCTGTTTTGCTCTCCTGTTTTTTGTTTCTCGCTAATTTTTAAAATTTCTTCTTCCTGATGGAAGTTGGGACCACATGAGCCTTCAGCAAGTTTTCAACCTAGAATGGATCCATGACTATTTTAAGTGGAAAATGAAAAACTAATACACACATCATATGTTTATCTTTGTTATACCTCATAATTTTCAGACAAAATAAAAAATGCAAAACAAATAAGTGACTCACGCCTCTGACAGCTAGCATAATTCCAAGAGCTGCACTAATGTGTGGGGCTTCCTGACAGAAGGAGGAGAGAGGGAACAGGTCATAGAGCCCCTCTGCCCCGGCCCTCCACCACTGTCACCCTGGCCGTGGCAGGGCCCTTGGTCCCCCGGTCTGCCCTTCTGCCATGTCCTCCCCGCCCTTCTGCTGTGGGTGTCACATGCTCACACTTCCCCCTTTGGACCCCAGCTACTCACACACACCACTCACATTCCTTTAATTCCAGCGAGGCACCTCCCCCCCCCTACCCCCAGCTTTAACCCCAGGACCCCTGTGAAGCCCCCCTGTGGAATCCCCAACAGGGCACAGTGCCCTGCACCAGGTAGGTCACCGGACAGAACGTGAGTTCCCGTAGGACAGGAAAAGCTGATCCTGAGGGACAAAGCTCTGCTGCCCAGGTTTTCCTGAGTGAGCAAGGCGCCTCCTAGAGAAAGCACCCGGAGCCACCCTGGACTCGCAGGAAGCAGGCTGTGACCCATTAATGACGTTGCTGGGATGCAAGCCACGTGCTTCTATCCCTGTGTTTTCCTGCAAGACAGCTACCAAGACTCTCTTTCTTTGGCCCAAGAGAAGAAACACAGGTTTCCACCCAACACTGGGCTGTGTGGGAGTTTTCTATCAAAAGCAACAAAAAACTTAGTTTCCAAACATGAATTTTGTTGCCACTGGACTGGGACTTTACGATTCCCTGATTCTCCTTGGGCCGGGGTGGGAAGAGCCTGTGCTTAGCAGTCTCCTGGCTCCACTCTGAGGAAAAGGAGAAGGAGGGAAAACCGGGCGACACTGGAGTGATCAGCGATCACATCAGCTAGGGGACACTGGGTGTTGGCCTCCTGGGGCTGCGTCAGGGTACTTTGGAGGGAAAGGGAGCCCTGAAGGCAACCTCTGTGTTCCCTCCAGCTCTGAGGTGACCAGGACCCAGCTCCCCCGTCATCGACACCCCAGGACTAGAACAGCTTTGACCGGGAAGTAGACAAAAGTGTTCCCTAATCCCATTGCTGGGGGTGATTTTGAATATTTCAGTGATCAACTAGTTAACTAGTCAAAAGACCTAGTTCTAGTTCGGTACTGCTACTAACTAGCTGCTCTTGGGCAAACCCCTTAACTCCTCAGGGCCCTTCCCCTCTCTATCCCTTCTCTGGGCCTCAGTTTCCTCATGTTTAAGCGGGTCCGTTGTATTTGGATGGTACAAGAATCGAAAGGCATAATAAACAAATGTAACTCAGGGGAACAGTTTCAGTGGGAAGCTGGGTGAAATTTTTAGGGGTGCTGTTTTGGGAGCCTCTCTGCTTCATTTAAACCAGAGCAACTCTCCTTGAAGGTTTTGTACACTCAGCATTTACGTGACATTTCACTTGAAGAAAAAGTTTGCTGCTTATACAAAGCAACCACAAACGAAGTAAGAAGTTTGAATATCAAGGCTTTGCACATAGAATAAGAAAATAATTTTCTTGACTGTTTGAACCCAGGCAGATTAAATCACGCTTGGCTACAATCTGTAGTTTTTAAAATTTTTGAGGCAGGGTTTCACTAGTAGTTCAGGGTGGTCTCCACCTCACTATGTAGCTCAGGCTGGCCTTGAACTCATGGTGATCCTCCTGCCTCAGCCTCCAGAGTGCTGGGATTACAGACATGTGCCACCACACCTGACTGTACTTTTTAAAGAAGCACCATAAGTGGGACTGTCCCCCCAGACAGAGGAAAACACCGTCCCGGAGTCCTTGTTTGTGATCTGGGGCCAGGAAGGTCGGATGAAATGTGTAAAGGCCTAGGATAAGGCAGCCTAGGCTAAACATTTCATAAACCAGTGCAGAAGTGGTGAATATAAAATATCTGTCACCAACAATGTAGGGCGGAGAATCGTTGGGAGGAGACAGTGCCCGCAGAACCAAGGACCAAGAGCCTGCTGGATGAGATCTCATCTGAGGAGAGGGTGATGGCTGGGGTGGGGTGGGGAAGCCACAGCAGGCAGATCTGGGAGAAGGTTTCTTTCCAGAAAGAGCATGAAAGCCCACTGGGAAACATTAGCCACAGGGCACCATTTTGCTTGGTTTGACCACATTATTCCTTACAGAATGGGTGAGATGTAGGGTAGCTTTGTCCCAGTTCTGGGCAGGTCGTAAATCTTTACTCTTTCATTTGAACATGGTGGTAGGGAAAAAATTATTCTATATAACCCCCACCATCCTGAAGGAGAGCAGATCTTGGTTGACTGAAGGATCTTTTGTTTATTAGACACAAAAGAACACGAGGGCAGACAGAGAGACTGGCAAAAGTCACTTCACGTGGAAAGAGAAATGGGAGAAGACCACAGAGAAGTAAGAGGAGGCACATTGAAGGCCAAGGGGTGGCACAGGAGGAAGGCAGGGTGAGGCACCCGAGGGATGTGTGTGCTGCCTCGGACCCTGCTGGAGTGATGCCAATGGACCTTTCCTCGGCAGACAGCGTGGCCATCGACAGACGAGAGGATAGAGAAAACGTTGTGTTTACACATCATGGAGCACTACTCTGCCATAAAGAAGGCACAACTTGAGTCACTTGAAGGAAATGAACTCACCTTGAGACCATAATGCTGAGTGAAATAAAGCAGACACACAGGCTTGAATATCACATGGTTTCCCTTACATGAGAAACCAACTTATAAATATGAGAGCAAAATAAAAGATAAATCATAGAAAATAGGGAGATAGATCTTTCTCAAATGGGGAAGGGAGAGAGATGCAGGGAAGGGGAGGAAGGAGAGGAGATGAGAAAAGGAATTAAGTGTTAGGTATGTGTACGGACTCTGCACAAGGAGGGCAACATTATGTACTGCAAACAGGTATGAATAAAAATCTTTTAAAAAGGAATTTTTAAAGACACAAAATACATTGGATTGGTTACAAAACAGAACAATTAGAGGAAAATAGTTATCAATGAAATCTGAAAACTACGTTAGTTTGGGGAGGAGAGATGAGTAGGTGTTGCACATGCAGTGACCCTATTCTGTGTGATACTACAGGGGAGGGACTGTGACACTGTACAGCGTCAGACCCCAACATACACAACACTAAGAGGGGGCCTTAATGTAAACACAGACTACTGGGGTAATGGTGGTTCAGTGTTGGGTCATCAATTGTACAAGGAATCCCTGAAATGTAGGACATTGCTAGTAGGGGGCTGTGTATGCCTGTGGGGTACAGTTATCTGTGGTTCCCCCTCAATTTGGGTATAAACTCAAGAGTGTACTGAAACTGTCTAATAAAAACCACATTTGTGATACAGTCTTATTTGTACTTTTTAAATTAATACTCAGAAAGATCTAACAACTGAGTCTGATAACTATAATTCAGAACAGTGAGGGCCATAACTGATACCTCAAGCTATCTGCAACTGCTGTAATGTGACACAAATCACTTCTATGAATGAAAGAAAAAGAATAAAAATCACACAGGCTGCTGGTACTGCTGCGGTTTGTTGATGGCATTCAGCATCAAAGGAAAATGCTAAATTTCAGTTACAGGTCACTGAAATAAAGATGTAAACTACTGCATCCAAGCTAAAGCTAAAAACCCCCCGGGCTGATGGTGGAAAGGAGAAAAGGAAGGGAAATACACATATATGCATATACATATATACGTACACACACACGACAGCTAAGATATTTGTACTACTAATTTCTAGTAGTTTGTTGAAAGAAACAGTTGATGTTTAACTGTCTGATCAATCTTGCATTCTTATATCTGGTAATCTGAGCAACTTCGTTGAAGATAAACAATATGTAATATAACAGCCATTGTTAATTTCCTATTGTCTTGTTTTGAAATTCTGTATCAATTTTATTGTTCTTGTGTTGTTTTGCTTTTGTCTTTGCTGTTATTTTGTTTTGGTTTATCCTTTTTAAAATTAAAAAAAAAAAGACTCCCTGGGTCAACCCCAAGTTTCATCCTTGGCACCCTTCTGGGAAGCAGGACAGGCCACAGGTCCCCAAAGAGAACACTTTGCCTGGACCTTGGAATCCCCCGGGCCCATCTCCCACAGCCTAGATGCTGCTGCTCTGCCATCACTGCTCCTGCTGAGGTTTCCCAGAGGATGCGGTTGTCTTCTCTCTGACTTGTGGCAATGGATGGTAATGTTTCTCCTAGCATTAGGCGGGCCTGCTAGTTTCTGGCATCTTCTGACCCTCAGGAAGCAAAGCTGCCCATGGTGGCCCCAGGCAGAGTCCTCAACAAGCCGATCTCCACGCCTCCCACCAGGTGCTCCCTGATGCCTCTCCTCCGTCGCTTACAAAGAACAATTTGTCATGTGTTTATGGCACTTTTGAACATCAAAGAACTTGGCTCATGTATTTAACTAATGACACTTCAGTCCAGATGTTGAGTGGATGGGGTCAGATTGCTTTCTTATAAAAGACTCTGAGGAAGGTTGTGGCCACTATTCCCTGGATCTTACTGAGGGGAATGAAAGGGAGATGGATCCACAGACAGTGAAACCTTGCTTTTCTCAGAGGCACGTGCTGTTTAGGTAGATACACTTCTCAGGCTGGGACATACACAGGTATGTGTGTGGCTTGCTTTCTTCCCCACTGAACCCAGAATCCTGTTTTAGTCTGTGTTTTGTCACTGTAACAAAATACTACAGGCTTGATGCTTTACAAAGCAAAGAGGTTTATTAGCTCAGAATTTTGGAAACCGAATGCACAAGACTGGAGGCCACCTCTGTTCAGTGCCTGTGTCAGGCACACAGAGAAGCAGCAGAGGGGACAGGTTCCCTGCAGAGTGGTGCAGGCCCAGGCTGTGCCCTGTCTCTGGGAGGGCGAGGTCCTTGTTGCCGCTGTTCCTTGCCGCCCTGATGCGTATTTCCCTGTCACCGAATGGCCACCCTCTGCTGCCTCCCACTGCACATGTGCAGGCCTGGCTGAGGCACCCCTTGTGTCCACATCCACCTCCCAGCCTAGCACCTCACTTCAGACTCCGACCCGGTCACACCGGGCTGCAGGAGGAGCCCCAAGCACAGGGACTGTCACAGCGCCACATCTCTCTGTTCCTGGGCCTTCTGCCTACCATGTCCTTCTGTATCTATCCAGTAAACTCCTAATCATCCTTCAAGATCCAAATAAAATATCCCCTGCATATCACGGGCTTTCTCCTCCCACTAAGTTACTCCTAGGTTTGCTTTTCGTGAGCACTTGAAACGACACCAGGTGCTCTCAGCCTAGTCATTAACAATGAGCCACTTGCCCCTAGCATTCGGCTCCTGATTTGGTCTCAGTGAGAAAGACATTCACAGGCGATGCAGGCTGTCAGCCCTACTTGTGGAGCCCAGCACTTCAACCAGGATGACAAGGAGGGAGGAGGACAGAAGGGCGGGCGCTTCTGTGCGCAGTGTTCCAGCTGTGTGCAGATGCTGGGGAGGGAGGGAGGCAGAGAAGGAAGGAAGAGATGGAGGGAGGGAAAGAGGAAGGATGGACTTGTGCCAATCAGAAGAGCCAATGGCTTAAGGCTATAATCTAAGCACAGTTTGAGACACAAGCCCCTCTGTTAGAGCTCAATGCCAGAAAGTCCTAGTCCAAGCCATAACTTGGTTTATGGCCAGTCTTTATGGTAATAAAAAAAATCCAGAAAGCAGCAGACTGGCACCATTAGCTGGAGACGTTTCCAAACCCCGGCAGAGGATCCCTAATTACAAAGGGCGAGGGCACCACGACGCTCTGTAGTGGCCACGCAGGGCCTCCCTGAGCGCCCTCCGCACCCGAGAGTCCTGCTGTGTGTAAACGAGGCCTCTCGGGGGAGAGCGCCGGCTAGTAAAGATGAAAGGGAGTGAGCTATTAAGGTGAGGACAAATTAATAACGGCCTTTCCGTCCTCTAGCAGAGAACTCAGGTACCCTCGAGAACGGGACTTTTCAGTGGGAGAGGGGAGACAAATGCAGACAAAGCGGGAGCCAGGAGAAGGGTGCAAACCCACTGCTCCGTGTGCCGCCCGCCAGGCCCTGAGGGGAGGACAGGGAGCTTCTAGCATCCAGCTAATTCACTGCAAGCGTGTTAGTGGCCGCTGGGGCACCAGGAGGCTGTGGAAGGAGACACAGACAGGACGAGAGAGGAAGTCAGGTGCTGAGATAGCAGGGCTTTGCAAGGAAAGGAGGAGGGATCAGGAGAATCCGTGTTTTGCTCCTTGTCCCATACACTCGTGGGGCCCGCGTGTCCTGGGACTTGATGGGGGTGCGTGGGTTTGTTCTCCGAAGCTGCCTGGCTTCCTAAACAGGTGACCCAGGAGCACCGAGTCTACACCTGGGGAGGGAGCGCTCGCAGAGCAGCCGGTCTCTTCCTGCTCACGCCTCCTGTCCAAAGCTGGTGAAGGGACAGTGCAAGGGCCCCTCCATGTCCCAGGTCTGGGAGGTGTCCCCACACCAAAGACAGCCTGTTCTCTCCACCTTTGGGCTGCCGGCATCTAGGCCCTGGCACAGAGCTCTCCGTGGTCATCTGTTTTTTAAAATCTCAAGAAACCAGCTCCATACCACCACCACTCCACCAAGACTGCTCTCTCTCTCCCGCTCCCTCCTGTTTCTCTCAGCACTGGGGATTGAGCCCAGGGCCTTCTGCATGCCAGGCGAGTGTTCTATCACTGAGCTGCCTCCCAGCCCTTTTTAGTTTGTTTTGAGAGTGAGTCTTGCTAAGTAAGTAGACTGGCCTGGAACTTGTGGTCCTCCTGCCTCAGCCTGCCCTGTAGCTGGGATTACAGGTGTGAGCCACCGTGCCTGGAACTCTCTTTTTGTATTAGAGAATTTAGAAACCACGTATGTTCAAAAGCACAGCGAGGGGCCAGTCTTGCTTTCTGGTGGAGCTCAGAGAGGGCCCCATAAATGCAAAGGCTGAGACCTGTCACAGAGCTGTCCTGTTTCACCCATGACCAAAATGATCCCAAAGAGCGGGAGTGGGGGATTCTCCTTTTCTCTTCCTCTTGCCTTTCTGCTGCACAGGTGTTGATCATGAGGGTGCTGGCTTGTGTTTGTTTATTTGTGTGTTTGTTGTGGTACTGGGAATCAAACCCCAGGGCCTTTGCACAGAGTGACATCCTCACCCCTTTTTAAATTTGTAGTTTCTGAGATAGGGTCTGGCTCTGAATGCACTTTCTGACCCACTCCCTTCTCCCAAGGCTTCACTCCTGAATCTTTTTCCCAGGAGACCCAGCATGAGCACTGCTTGCCACCCTCTCTTCCTCTTCTGCCTCATTCTCCCTATAATGACACACCTGGGCATCTCACACCATTCGTTTCCTTAGGCTTCTCCAGCCCACTTCTATTACCTCCAGGGACAGGCATGTCTGCAGCGTCCTCTTGGTGCCCAGAGTAGCACCTGATGCAGGGTGGAACCAGGAAGTCTTTCCTGCACAGATGGGTACACGGCAGCACCCACAAACACCAGTGAGAAGGAGATGACGTCGTTGGTGCTCAGGCGGGTTAGATTACATCCCCAGGCCACAGAGCTAAGACAAGCGAGCACAGAGGAAGACTTACAAACAGAATGTTTTGTTAGGATGTGGGCAGACAGAGCAGCGTCCAGAACTCCATAGCCCGAGGAAGCAAGTCAAGTAAAAAGGGGGGCTTGGCTGGGCAGGGTCGAGAGAGCAGAGGGACAAGACTTCGCTCCTGCATCAAGGCTTGGAAAGAGCCAGTGTGTGAAACTTATTTTTTAAAAAGTCAAGCAAGTAACAAGAAGCATTTTCCAACCTGGGGAATGGCTAACTTGAACGCTTAACCCACCCTTTGGTCCAGATCCAAACCATCTGAAGTCAGGTGTATTGCCGTTAAACTTTCATTTTTTTTCCCCAAAAACTCCCAGCCTTTCCTGGGAGAACCGTTTGTAATGAATATAATCATAAGCTATCAGTGACCCAGAGCTAAGCTAAGATCTGGGTCGAGATGGATTCGTCGTGTCACTCCCCGTGCTCCCAGCTTTCCTGGGGGGAATACGAAGGAGGAGATCGTTTCCTTGTCACCCTTTGGGAAACTGTCAGTGACACCAATGGCTGAGTGAGGACAAGACTGTGACAAGTGATTCTTGAGAGACACTTCTGTATTTTGAGGGTAAAACTGCCATTAGACAGTGGAACAGTTGCTTAGAAAACTTACCCTCTCTTTGTCTTTTATTTTCTCTTGTAAGAAAAAAACAAAAACAAAAAAACTAGAAAAAAAATGACATGAATCTCTGACACAGAAATAAGCAGTAAAAAGTGACTCTATTTTTTGGAAGCAAAGTGAAGACCACTGAGGACGTAGGCGAACATGGTGGAAGGGGGGTAGGGAATGTAGGCAGGAGGGAGAGGAAAGTTGGGTGTCCTCCAGCCAAGAGAGTCTCCTTTCTTTGTCCTCTGACAACAAGTACAGTAGCAGTCACTTTGACCTTGCAGGGGATGCTTCAAAGATCACAAGTAAAAATTCACAATAAAGGAATGTGGCCTAGGAGGAAGTCAAAGAAGAGCACATGACTTTCCGGGGCTTACAACAGAAAAGATAAAGGCAGCAAAGATGTGAGGTGCACCAGAGAGTGAGAAAAAAAATAATGCTTTTACAAGTCTTTCAAAGAGAATAAAACCACCAAAGGAAAATATACCCCTATATATAGGAGGCAAAGATGAGGTGAAAACCAAACTATTAAAATGTTTAACTGACCACGCTGCACACAGAAAGCTCCCACACTCCTTAGAAATGTCTAACAATGTAGCTTGTGCCTTAATTAGTGGGATATCAAGGTTGGCCACTGGGGAATTGAATTCAATATGATCAAATTCTGCTCATTCATTGGCTCTGCACCAAAGTCTAGTTCAAAAGATAACTAGCTTTAGAAGATGAGTTTAAGTTGGGGATATTTTGGGACTCCAAGCGAAAGGACACCCAGCTTTCTTCCAGCTCCTTCCAGGGGTCACCTCTGCCCAGCTCACCCCCCACTTCCAACTCCCTCCTGATCAACGCACACAGCACACACACACACACACACACACACACACACACACACGCACGCACACATAGTGTCGCCCTGGGCTTCTTCCTTATCTTTCCATTTCACAACTATTTCTTGAGTGTCTAAGAGCCTGGCACTATAAAAGTAGACAAATGATAGAGTCCCCGCATAACACAGAGTCACATGGGAATAGAGATATTGATCAGATAAATGCACAAAAATTAATTACAAATTGTGGTGGACACTACGGGAGTGCTATGCACGGATCACACAGGCCACTGTCTAGCCTGGTGGGTCAGACAGTTAAGGGATTGAGGGCTGAGCAGAACTGAAGGACAGGGAGGAGGAGCCAGATGTGGGGCTGGGGCTTGGGCAGAGTGTTCCCAGCAGAGGGGACAGCCTTTGCAACGGGCCTGGGGCCAGAGGGAAAGTGGTACTCTTAAGGACCAACTGTACGATGGTCAGAATTTGAGGACGAGGGGGCTGGGGATTTAGCTCAGCGGGGCAAAGCGCCTGCCTGGCAAGCACAAGGTCGTGAGTTCGGTTCCTGGTACCGGAGAAAAACCAAAAAAAAAAAAAAAAAGAATTTGAGGACAAGAAGGAAGGAGTGCACGTGAGGCCAGAGAGCTGAACAGAGGGCAAACGAAGTGGGGTTTTGCAGACCCTTTTAATGAATGATGTCTACAGCAACTATGGTCAAGAAGATTTGGAAGAGATAAAGGAGGGCAATGCGCATACCAAATACTTTAAATTTATTCTGGTAAGTGGAGCCAGGACTGACTACGATTTGTAGGAGTCAAAGTAAATGAAAATGCAGGGCCTTTTGTTCAAATGCATTAAGAATTTCAGAGCAGTAAAGCAGGCAGCAGTGCATGGTAAGAACTGCAGTGAGAATTACTTGAATCAGTTCCCAAACACTGCTTGGGACCGTGCCTGTGGTGCAGTGTTGGTGAAGTCACTAGGGTCACTGTCATGTCACCTTATCTTCTTTTCAGGTCTGTGTCGTGTGTGGCTCTGAGCTCTCTGGAGCTAACACAGCCCTTGTATATTGGAGACAGCTAATTTTGTTGGTCAAATTCGGTGTTACATCCTCCGCTATCTTGTTGTGTGCGCTGTACCATTGCTGCAGTTTCAGCGATTCCTATGGTCTTGGAGAAGAAAGATCTGCTGAACTGACTTGTCTTGCACCCTGTATACCCGGTCTGTGTCCCCAGCCCTGTGAGGGTGTCGGTCCAGGGCCATCGCCACCTCTGCATGCTGTGAAGTTAGGAAAATGACATTTTGGGCCCTCGAAAAGATTCACTTGTGATGTTTCCATAGCCTGATCCCTGGGGTTTCAGATGGGACACCCTCATGTTCTGTTCCAGTAAAAATGTGTTTGGCCATCTTCAAATTTGCCTTTGACAAATAGTGGATGGGTCCAGCTGCCGTTTCCAAAGGCAGGACAATAACCACTGCTTTGAGAATAATTCATTATCAGGTGCTGTACACATTTGAGGTGCCCCCCAATAGTCTCATTTTTAGCCATTTATAATCCATAAGGTCGCATTTTTTTACGACTTGAACATATGAATCTTCGGGTAAAAATAAAATAATCAATTGCTTACTTATAATTTATTAGTCAGGATACATATACACACAATTATATACATGAAGAATTAATTTAGAAATACTGCTTTGTACCAATCACATTTCATGAAATGACTTCATTCACTTTCACAGGCAACTTTCACACTAGAATCTTTTCCTTCATGGAGACTTAACACTTGATCTTAGCCAAAAGTGATTCATGGAAACTTAAACTTTTTGTTGAGCAGAGTCTTCAGAATCTATTATCTATTACATTTTAAGTTCAAGATGGTGGCTGTGGTTGTTAAAGTTTTATAAACCATGAGTGTCATTTATTTATTTGTCTTTTCTGCAATCTGTTCAAACATGTACGTTTGCAATCTTTAACCATTTAAAGTATGCTTTTAAAATCTTGTTCAAAACATAATTGGCTGCCTCACACACACACCATTTGAAAGAAAAAAGGAAAATAACAAATGTTGGTGAAGAGGTAGAGAAACTGGAATATTTATACATGGTTGGTGAGAATATCAATAATATAACCTTGAAGAATAATTATGAAATCAGTATTAAATTATTTTTATTAGCTTTTTAATTGGAAAAAGTAGAGTGCTTCTGGAAAAAATTCGAAACAGATTCAGCAAATGGTCCAGCATTTAATACCCAAACAATTGAAAACAGGTTCTCCAGGAGATACTTTTATAGTTAAAGTCACACTGCATCATTCACAATAACGAAAAGGTGAGAGAACCCAGGGGTCCCTGGATGGATGACTGGATACACAAAATGTGGTGTATGCATCCAGTGGAACATGATTAGGCCTTAGAAAAGAAATTCCAGCACACACTACAGTGACTGGACCCAGACAGCATTATGCTCAGTGAAATAAGCCATCCCCAGAGCACAGGTGTGATACATTTCCACGACATGGAGAGCGAACGTCATAGAGAAGGAAAGAGCGGTGGTCCCCAGCTGCTTGGGGAAGTGGGGAGGTGTGGTTTAGTTAGTCCAGCCATGGGTTGTGCAGGAAGGAAGAGGGTTCAGGAGATGGGCAGCGGCAGTGGCTGCCCAGCCATGTGCCTAATGCCACCGGTCCATGTAGAAAAGGCTAAGATGGTAAGTTTTATACTGTTACAACACTTAAAAATAAATCGGTAAAATGAAATTGAGCATTTAAAATTTTAGGGTCAGCTCTTAAATGATGACTAAATCTGTGTTATTTTTACTTTTAATTCAATTTTTAAAAACTAATTCTTCCAGGTAACCACAAAAAGCACCAAAAGCAAACATTGAATGAAATCAGTTCAGACTAACATGTCTCCAAAATACTTTGTTGTTCAAAATAAAGTATTTAAGCCGGGCATGGTAGCACATGCCTGTAATCCCAACACTCTGGGAGGCTGAGGCAGGAGGATTACAAGTTTGAACTCATTCTGGGCAGCTTAGGGAGACCCTGCCTCAAAATAAAAAATTTTAAAAGTGCTGAAAATGTAACCTAGTATTCAGGTCCTGGGTTCAATCTCCAGTACTGGAAAAAAAAAAATAGTAACTAAGAGCTCTCTATATTGTCAAATTGTTTGCAACTATTAACACTTTTTCTCATAAAAATAAATTTTTGAACAAATATAAATACTTCCTTCATATTATAATTGGATCTGTTCAAAAAGACAAAAAGAACTGGATTTGCAGAAAATGTACAGAAACCTATGGTGGAAGTACATGGAATGCCTGTGGTCAGCTGTGATGATCCCTAAAAACATCAATTCATATATTCAAACTAATGCGCTTATTTTTCTGAGATATCATAGACTGGAAAAGTGCATTGGACATCCAGTCCATGCTCAAAGTTTGCATTTCTAGGGCCAGATCGTGGCCACTGCTGATTCTAGGTCCTGGTGCTTCCGGAAGAGTTCGGGGTCACAGCCAAAGGATGCAGCCACAGGTCTGCTAATTTCTTCAGAACGATAGGAATTGTAGTGACCGTGATAGCCTTTTGCATAGTTCAAAAGGTAGTTTTAAAATATATCTTTTATGCCTGTATAGTGAAAAATTTAAAGACACAATTTGTCTCTTTGAACATGAACTCTTTGCCGAGGGCCCCATCTGAGGCCTTGGGTCAGCGTCTCTCCCCTCTGCAGCAACTCTGTGAGGCCAATGTTTTCCAGCCTCTTCCACTTCATTTTTTGTTTTGGTTTTGTATTTTGAAAAAAAAAGTTAAGCCAAAAAGTTGAAAGAGACTCACCAGTTATTAGCATTTATCATAGTGTCACACACACACATAAATATTTCTATGTATGTATATATATTCTGGGCACTATATGTAAACACACTGCTATGTTTATGTATGCATACATATAAACACTTTTCTTTACCCATATGAACATTTCTTTATTTCCTGACCATTTGAAAGTCAGCTACGCATATCCCTAGAGAACAAAGACATTCTCTTAAGTAACCAAAATACCATTGTCACAGGCAAGTAATAAAATACTGTTATGGTGACATCATCTAATACATAGTCCAAATTCAAGTTTATGGAATGAAAAGTATTCTTAATAGCTCTTCATTCAAAAAGAATCCAGATTCCTCTCAATATTACTCACCATATTGTGTCACATGTCCTTAGCCTGTGTTTTTTTAGAGGAGTCTTCCCACCCCCACTTTTGAACTTTGTCCTTCCCTGACACTGATATTGTGGGTAGCCCAGTATGGGGGCCCACAGTGCTATGCATATGGGTGAAACCTGCCTTTAAACAGGCCACACCTGCCCAGGTGGGAGAATTGCTCCATCGCACCCGGCGGCACTTAGCATTAAGTGCGATCTCTGATGAAAGTGTTTTGTGTTGGTATTTGTCAACTTTGGTCTTTGATAATGTTTCCATCCGTGTTGACAAAATCTGTAGAGTTTGTAGCATTTGACTACATGGAATAATTTGATAAGCCTTGAGTATCTATCTATGTGGCACCTATTCCTATATCTACATAGCTCCTTTGCCAAAGTAGTACTGGCTTGTATCAGACAGGTTAGTCTTATTTGCTCTTTATCTGATGACTATAGGGCTATTTGGCCCTCAGAAACATAGAAGGCTGCTGGAAAAAGACTGAAAAAACTAGAATTCTGATCCACAGTGCTTGGCAAATTGCAAGAATGCTTGCAGATCTCTCTGTCTCTGTCTCACGTCTCTCTCAGACTTCTACAATCTTTTGTAAGACTAGTTTGTTCTTTTTTCCCCATAAGTTGCTTTAATTTCTACAAAGTTCAAACACACAGAAGAGAGGACTTGTAGAAACACTCTCTCTCTTTTGCTTTACCGGGGCTTTTAGTAGTGAATGTTTTGTATCATTAATAGAATTTTCTGTCTACATCCTAAGAACTTTGTCAAAATAACTTTCCTGCCAACATGAGCCCCCGGAGCACTCTACCATCATCGTTCCGCACTCTGGGGAACAGCTGATCTTGGTTAGAAATTAATTTATTATTTCCTGTTTTCTTCACATCTCCCGCTTCCCTCCCCACCTCCTTGCTCAATAATGACACATAAAGTTAATGAGCATTGGTAATTAAGAGGACCATATTAGAACAAGTGAGTTGGGTATTGAATGTCCTTGACCTAAACTTTATTTTGAAAGGATAGCTGAATAATTAGAAAATGGAATTCCAAATCAGAAACCAAGAGTGTCTTTTTTGTCAGTAATTTGTGAAGCTTTGGCTGAATCTGTTATTTTGTCTATGAGTTAAATATGACTTATAATAATTTTCCATTAAGGGTTTTTGGTTTCTCATATGAAAGTTACAATAAGGTGGTAATATACTTTAATTTTAGAAGAATTAGGCAATATATATATATTTTACTAATTATAAAATCCAATATATTCTTCTAACTTTTATAATTTTACCTGCTTAAATCATTAAAGGTCAAGACATATTTCTTTTTAAATATCAAAATATTAAGGGAAATTAAAAGTACTTTATGTCTAATTTCTTGTACATCTAACTTTATCCTGAGGTTTAAAATTACTAATCTCTCCCTTGATGGCATATGAAGAGTTCTAGTATTCTATAGTCAGAGGCCAGGACTTAGTCATGAAAATATAGAGGCTAAAGAATTAATTCTCAGCCTAGGCAGGTAGGGTAGGAAACAATAGGACACTGACATGAATTGTGAACTTCTGAGCTGATGAACCCCAAACCCTCATGTATTAGTCACTTTCCCATCTCTGGGACTAAATACCCAACACCCACATCTTAAAGGAAGAGCTTATTTGGCTCATAGCTTCAGTGGGTTCAGTCCTTGGTTGGGTGTCTCCAAAGCAGAATGCTGTGGCGAAGTGAAGCTGCCCATGCCAGTGCAGCCAGGAAAGAGAGAGAAGGGAGGAGTTGGGGACAAGAATATACCCTTCAAGGTCATTCTCCCAGTGACCACCTCTAAGCAGGCCCCGTGTCCTAACAGCTTGGCCAGCTATGAACTCAGCAATGGATGAATCCACTGATGAATAGAGCAGCCCCATGATCCATTCACCTTCCCAAAGCATCACCTCTGAATACATGAACTTTTTAGATTTGAACCATAGCACTTGGATCTCCAATTCCTCTGAACTCCTCAACTTAGCAGAAGTGTAGGCTACTATTCACTGCAGAGGCCTCTGTCCTGAAAGAGGACATTCTCCTCTTGCCTTGACAATAGAATGACTAGGGCTAAGTCACAACATAATCTGGACAGGAACTTTTGGATCTGATGAGGGAGGGAAGAGCCTGCATCCCAACCGAGGCACAGCATCTGTCTTTGTTACTTTCTTGTCCCTAGGACAAGACACCTGAAATACCTGACACCTGAAAATTAAAAGGAGCAAAAGTTTATTTTTGGCTCACAGTTTGTAGAGTTTCAGTCCATAGGTGGGCAGCATAGCAGAGGGGCCTCACAGAGGAAGCTGCTCATGGTAGGGCAGTGAGAAGCAGTCAGAGATCAAGGGAGGAGGAGGGAGATAGACCCTTCCAGGCCACACTCCCAGTGACTATCGCTCCCCACCAGGCTCCATCTTCCAACACCACACTTGGCTATAGACTCCTCATGAATAAACCCACTGTGAGTGTCACACTCCATGGTCCAATCACCTCCCCAAAGCCCTACTTATGAGTGCACAAGGCTTTAGAGGAACAGCCAGATATAAATAATGACTACATCTGTGTAATTTATCCTTACAGAAGCTGGGATGTATCTGAGGAACTGGCTCTGAGAATGATGGATGGGGTGGGGGTGAGGAGGGGTCATGAGCATAAGGTTGGATAATGGCAAGTGCAGTAATTGGGAGAATTTCCCAGTAATAATCCACCGACAAAGACACTGAGCTGTGGTGCAGACATGCCATGAGGAGGGCACCTAAACCATGGACAAAACAGTCCACCAAGTGGTGAAGAAATGGCAGAGCCACCATGGCAGATGAAGAGGAAAAGATTAAAGGGGGGGATTAGGGAGCATGTGACAGTGGGGGAAAAGCAGGATCTCCCTCCCCACCAGGTTACTATGTGCCAGGGAGGTCCATGGATTCATGGACCAGAGCCTCAAGGAGGATGTTGGAGACAGAGCATCCCTGCAGGGAAGAAGTTCTCTCCCCTGTGGACACCACTGGCCTCTCTGAAGCAACAGAGATGGCAGATCCCATACACCAGAGACAGCACTGATGAACGGAGCCCATGTGAGGCCCTTTATAGCATTGATCCTCTACCCCAATGGCACAGACTTTCTAGCTTCCACTGACCTTTGGGCCTTCCCAGTGCAGATCCTTGGTACAGATTTGCATGAGACATTGTTTGGGTCTCTAGGCCTCTGGCTGGACACGTGGAGAACATTGCTGTAGGATCCAGGCCCTCGGCTGAATTCTTCAGGTCTCTAGCTCACACACAGATCACTTGCACTCTTCTGATTTTACTTTTTGGGTGAATATTATAAATTAATCCTGTTAATTATGTGTGCTATAGTAAATCTATTCCCTTGCAAACCCTGGCTACAACACAAGAGGATCTCAAGTTCAAGTCAATCTGGGCAACTTAGTGATTTAGCAGGACCCTATGTTCAGTCTCCATGTTCAGTCTCCAGAACCACTCCCCTACAAAAAGGATCATAGTTCTTGTGACCCTTACTGTCTGTATCTGACCATTTTTATTCCCAGAAATCCCTGACCCAGGAGCTACTGTTCCCAGGAAGAAAGTTTCTGTGATATCATGACAAATGTCCACAGTAACTATTCCCCAAAGAGGCCCATGGCCATTTACTTGGATCCCATATACTAGGGAAGGAGAATTGTGCAAACATGGGGCAGAAGTTAATACTCTCATGGGGACACATGAAGCCTCATCCTGTAGGCAGAAGGAGGCTGAATCATAGACAGAGTTCTGTCCATGTCTGGTCACAGTGGCTCTACAATCCCATCAGTAGCTTATTCCTGTCACTGAGTGTGGAATGGGGAGAGATGTGCCTTGTATTTGGCCTTAGGAATAAGACCTGTCATGGTGGGAGTGTCTAGGGCCCTACACCACATGGCCCACTCCACACTTGTAGCTGAAATAATAAATCAGACCCATCACATACTAGACACCCTTAGAGGCCGAAGGATGCTGCAGCTCAAGGACATGGCAACTTAGACATGTAGCGGCCACAATTGCAGATGCCAAGACAGATGTGGTATCTTTGCCACCACAGGTGAAGAAGACCTCAGGTATATGATATGTGCTCACTGATCTGGCACACATATTCTCTTCCATCTCTACCCGGAAAGAGTCAGAACCAATTCACACTCATGTGGCTGGATCACAGGTCACTTGTCCAGTCTTGTCTAGAGTTGTGTTAATTTCCCGGTCCTCTACTGTAGAGGGTCTGAAGAGTCCTGAATGCCTGGACACTCGGCCAGCCATCACACTGGTTATTGGCTCAATCTAATCAATCAGTGAGCAGGAAGTGGCTGGTCTGTGGGTGAGACACAGGTCCTCCAGAGGTGAGAAAGTGCAAAGACTCGGCAGACTAATGTGAACATATAGAGCACCCAGTGGTGTGATCATGGGAGAAATCCCATAATCCCTCCAAAACAAAGGACAAATTACTTTATCTTGTACCTCCAACCACAAACAGGAAACCATAACACCTCTTCGGGTTCTGGAAGCAGCACAATTCACATGGCAAAAGGTGCCCTGATTCTGCTAGCAGATGACAGAGGAGGATACTGGCTTTGAGCAGAAATTGGACACATTCTGAGGCAAGTACTGGCTGGGATCCAAGTGACCAGCAAGCCCTGTGTTGTTAGGGATGTCATGGAGGGAAGGGACACCATACGATGTTTATGATGTGATCCAGGGGAAGAGCCACACCAGGCTCTTGGGTTTCCAGAATAGGAGGATGCACTCACAGAGGGAATTATACACCTTTTGAAAGACTTCTCCCAGCCTCATGACCTGGTGGGTTTAGAGAACTTGAGTGTGGGTGCACTGAGTTGTAAGGCCACCAGAACAATTCATCTTGAGCTGGGTCCTGTCAGACCACCAAGTCAGGAGGCCCTTTCAGGAGCTATCATGAGATATGAGTGGCGCCTCCAGGAAGGAGCATGAATAGGCCTAGAGAGTGCACCTGTGCCACAGATCACCTTGGCCCCCACATCACCCATTACTGCTTTTCCCTGCCCTCTCCCCTCAGCTTACACACCATCCATGCTCCCTGGGGATCCTCCTGACAGAGGAGGGAATGGCTTATGGATGTGTTGACCTGCTGAATAATGTGTGAATGCTGAAAAGGGACAGTGGGGCACTACTGCTCACCACAAGGTGGTGGATGTCCTCCAAATGGTGGAGATTTGGGTGGTGTACTTGGGCACCCACTTATGTGGGCAGAGGATGCCGTGAGGTTAGAATATACATAGACTCATGGGCATGGCTGACCATGCAGCCAGCTGGCAAGGACCTAAGAGACTAGAAGACAGGAGACAAGAGGGAGAGGTATGTGACTGACATAAGAATGGAGACTTCCAATGATACATGGATGCCCATCAGGTTAGTAGGCAGAATGGCCCCAAGCAGCTGTCTTCTCTCATGGAGCACATGGCTGTGTGAGCAGACACTTCTTGGAGGCTAAACATGGAGTGAGGATGAGCAGATAAGAACCAGGCTCTGTGGAGAGTCTGCAGGGAAATATTCCCTGGCCAAGAGAATGGCCTTACAGAGAGGTTGGGGAGAACAAAATGTTATCAGATAGAATGGAATGGAAATGAATAAAATGTATGAAGTTCTTTGCTGGGGAGGTGAGTTAAGCTCATGAATCCCTCCAGAAGTTCACTAATCAAGTAGGACAGAGCCATCATTGCTGGCTATTCGAACTGTCCAATAGGGGACTAATGAGTAGTCCTCGATATTGTACTGCCCAGCATGGCAAGCTGACTTCACGACACCCTGCAGAGCAGAGCATTCACCTTGAGTGGCAGAGATACATATTTTGAACACATTTGCCTTTCAGACTTCAGGACTTCAGCCAGAAAAATGTTCCACAAGCTTCCAGAGTGTTGATCCACCTGTACTAGAGCCCCAGAATGTCAGAACAGAACAAGACCCTTTCCTGTAGGCCAGTGGAATCCACTGTTGTACCAGAGTGCACTGCCCAGAAGTGACCAGACTTGTGGCACAGAAGGAAAAGGGACCAACCTTGAGAACGCAATAGTCCTTTCAATCAATGGGCTTACATGGAGACATGGGTCCAAGAACCAGCAGGCAGAAACGGGAGAGTCCTGCTTGCCATCTCTACCAGTCACCCGTGGCGATCTCATACCCCTGTCTTCTCAACTCCGAGATATTCAGTAATAGGCATCCTGATTCCCAAATGGGGAATACTCCAAGCCAGAGCCACATTCGCTTGCTGTACAATGAAAGCTCAATGAGTCCTCCCTTGAGTGCTCTTACACTTCGACACTGGAATGAACCTTATCCTCCTGTCCATTCTCCTCTCTGGCTGTTATCACTATTGGAATTATGTTGCTTATTTATTAGCTTCCTTGCATGTTATCTTTCTCTGTCCTCCCTGACAATGCACACTATCTTTCTCTCTTCCCCGCTGAAAGTCTCCTATCTTCTGCTGTCTCTCCTTCTATGACCCTGGCCCTATGGTTGAGCTACTGCCCCTGCCCCTGAGTCTGTGTGTGCTGCAGGGACAGTTACTTTGTCTCAGCTGTGTCGTTTATGCCTAGAACAAAACTGGCAGCATGTAAATACTTCCAAGTGAATGAATTATTCTACAGTGCAATTTCTGGGTGGATAGTCATCACTTATAAGGGTTTGTCCTCATCTGCCTGGCCAGTCACTATGGGCAGTTCATTCTCCTCATGATCTTTCTCCATTGAAACAATGGCAGACAAAACCTTTATGTACCACATCTGTTATCTCCATAGAGGAATTTCAGGCAGTGTAATATTCCACACAAAACCTATGACTTTCCATTTCCCTGGCTTTTCCTAGGCAAGGCCTCTGCTATGTGAAGGCTTCTGATGTGTGAAGTTTTGATAGTATTTATATATTATAGGTCCCATTCAGATTTAGGGTCTTCTTGTCAAACAGGCTGTCATAACCCCATCTAAAACCAATTTTCTGACCTGACACCCTTTGACATTTTCTACAATAAACCCAACCCGTTTTCAGAATGGTAATGTATATCTTTCATTACTTCTGCTGGAGACTATGTAAGAGTCTCGGGCCCCACAGCAGTACTTCATGAATTCCACGTGGCTGTTTCAGGGTAGAGGAGAGTGACTCCAAGGTGTGACGGAAGGCCTGTCACCCTTGTAAGGGGCCATCTTGGCTGGGGGAACCTCTTCCTCAGCCCTCTCTCCACAGAGCCACACCTCACCCACTCACTTCTTCATGCATTTCCACGCCCCCAAACTTTTGCCTCTGCACAGAGTCAAATCTTTCCTAGCTAAATCTCAGTGCCCTGAGATGATTCCTTAAGACCTAGCTATGAGATGTCCTTTGGGGGCTGCATTTCCTTGCTGCTCAGGTGACCCTTTGTTCTTTCTGATGTGGCTCTGTTTCATCTGCCATCACCACATCTAAACTTGTTCATAATTTTTTAACTTATCATTTCATTCATGAAGTCAAAAAAATATTTTCATGGAGCTGTGGAGTACAATAATCACACAGCTCTGGAATCTTATTTTTCTCTGATATCTTTTCTAAACTTTGCATAAAAGTTCTCACTTCTGATAGCTGTAATTAATGCAAATAAATATGTGCTATGCTCTATGGGTGAATTTCAGTAAGTTGATAATCAGAGTGTGGTCTTCCAGTTTCTTGGCATCCTACTGAAACTGTCTTCAAAGGGGCCGATTTTCCTAGGACCCCACTCTGGGATTGTCATTTTTGAGGTTCCCTCCTGCTTTCCACTCTAACTGTCTTCCTCCTCCCTCTTGTGCCCTTTCTTATCACTGGCTGGTCCCTAACAGAAACTTGGCACCCAGAAAATACCAAGGGGAGGCAGGCGACATGGGGCCAGCACTGGGGGAAGAGTTAAGGACACAGGACCCTAGGCTGGGGGACCAGAGGAGCCCTCGCCATAAAGGCAGAGCACAGTGTTTGAAGATATCTGTTGTTGGGAGGACATAGTCATAGGCAACGGCCAGCCATCCAGGCAGTTGAGAAAACTGGCTAGAAACTTTATTGTCTTTGAGTTGATATTGTACTTTGAGAGCAACTGAAATATTTTTAATATCAAGTATGTCACCATGTTCCTTAATAACATTTCAATTTTTTTTCCACGAATGTCTTGCATTCACATCATCAGTTTGAGCCCCAAGTGCATTATGCTCTCTTCCTGTTGTGAATGGGGCTTTCTTTCCTAGTTCTTTCTTTACTAGTTGGTTATTACCAGGATAAAAAAAACACTATTGTTTTTTGTAAGCTGATCATGCATTAGGGAAAATTTAGCAAATTTTGCAAGTCCTAATAATTTGTTGATTTTGTTGGGCTTTGTATACAAATGGTCACACTGTCTGCAGTGAATAATGATCTAATATCTTTTATTGTAGTGTGTGTGTTATCAACTGTTGCTACCCAATTATCCCCAAACAAGCAGCTTAAAACAAAATTTATTTTCATAAAGTCAGGAAGCCCTAGTATCAGAAACCATTCAGCATTATTTTACCTTGTTCTATGTGTTGGAAGCAATTCACTCACTGCAGTCCAAACTCTAGGGAAGAGAAAACATCTCTACTTTTTTGAAAGGACACATTTTAAATTACCACATCTTACAATCATTTTTTTTTCTTCTCTTGTATTTTTAAACCCTTGTTGGCTAGGATATCTGTGTAAGTCAGCTTTCTGTGGCTATGAGAAACCACCTGACAGAAATCAGCTTGAAAGAGGAAAGGTTTATTTTGGCTCATGGTTTTGGTCCATGGTCACTGGGCTTGGTTATATCTGGGCTGTGAGGAAATGGAGCATTATGGCAAGGAGGGAATGACAGAGGAAAACTGTTCGCCTCATGGCAGCCAGGAAGGGAAAGAGCCAGAGAGAAGGGGCAGGGGCCAAGAATAATCCCCAAGTTCACACCCTTATGACTCTCTCTTCCACTAAACCCTCTTCCACTTCCAACACCTCCCAATAATGCTGTTAAATTATGATCTCATCCTCTGCACACTGTGCATGTGGGACCAAACCTGCCACAGATGAGCATCTGGGGGAACATTTTAGGTGTAAACTATCAAGCACCCAAATACAGGTTGAATAATAGCAGGAATAAAGGGAGCTTCATTTTGTTCCTGACCTTAAAGAGCTAAAGTTTCTGTACCAGCGACAGTGTTAACCTTAGAATTTTGATACAAAGTCTATGTCAGAGTAAAGAAATTCTCTTCTATTCCTGGCTACTAAGATGACTATTGTTTTATCATAAATATAAACTTCATAAGATACACAGTGTGATAAAAAATACTGTGAATTTTTAAATTTTAAAAATGTATTATAGTAAAAGATACATTGTCACTAATCTGCTTCAAAATACCCCCTCATCCTTTCAGCACACTGTTTTTATGGTTCCTGCCACTTTCTGGAGCAGTTCTGGAAGTCCCCTTTCATGAATGTCTTTATGAAATGTAATCAAAACTATGGTGGATGCCTCTGCCAAGTACAATGCAACAGAAAGACAGCTCCTAAAAGCATTAAAGTGTGTCCTCATCCACCTTATTCACTGGACCTGGCATTGTGTGACTTCTGGCTCTTCCCCAAAGTCAAAATGATCATAGAAGGTCAACCTTTTGGATTTATGTAGGACACTGAAGCCACCATGACATTGCAATTTAAGATACTCATGAAGGAGGACTTCCAGAACTGCTCCAGAAAGTGTCAAGAACAATGGAGGAAGCATGCTCAAAGCAAGGGGGAGTATTTTGAGGGGACTTATGACACTGTGTCTTTCACAGTAATAAATTTTTAGAAATTAAACATTCACCATGTCTTTGATCATCCCTTGTAGTTTTGTATTGATAGATTTTCTTTTCTTTCTTTTTCTTTTTCTCTTTTAAGGTGATCTTGATGATATTAAACCATTGTTATATTGCTGGGGTAAACTGCACTTGAATTTGTTTTTTAATATATTATTAGATTTGCTTAGATCATATGTTAGATAAGATTTTCCATCTATACTCATAAATTAAAGAAGTCTGTAACTTTTCTCTTGTGCTGGTCATACTTGTTTGCTGAACCCCATTTAGAGCAATGTGTCTTTTACTATAATAAATTTTTAAAATTTAATACATGTTAATCAGAAATTAAAATATTTGGGCAGCTCCCCTCCTTTGCTGTATTCCTCAGTTTGGAAGTTTTGCAGTAAGCCTCTGCTGTAGGCTGGCCTTGCCCTTTTTTAACCTCCACCATCTTACACCTGGCTTATTCCTCAGGCCCCTGACCTATTGCTTCATCTCCAGTTCATGGTTTGTGTCTCTCTCTCCTGCCTGGGTTGGTTATGCTTATATACAACAGTGGATGAAAATGCATGCAGTTTGGCTTAGCTGTGCAATGAGTGGTAATTACATTATAATCACGGCGGAATCAAACTTCCTCCTGAGCCTTCATTATCAGTGACAGATGTAAGAAAAGACAATACAAGTGTGTGGTAGCACCAAAGAATTTACAGCATTTTTAAAAGCATTGTAGCAACTTACAGTTTATTACAATTTAATTTTCCCTCTTAGGTTCCAATGTGGCTTCTTAGATTCAAGGGCCATTTGCCGATACCCAGGATGATGATAGGGGGAGCCTGCTATCTGAGGTGCCATCAGAGAACCAGAGAGCAGCCTAAGCCTTGAACTTGAACCATTCAGTTCCTCAGTCACCCTGCCCAGACAGTGGGGAGGAAATATAGGGGTGGGGGACCCTTGAGAGTGGATAAATCTCCACTGAGCTTGACTGAATATTCATTCAAAAGAAAAATAAATCAACACAGATGAAACCTTTTTTTAACAATGAGAGGCACTGCCTTATATGAAATAGGAGGTTTAAGGTTGATGTCCTTACTATGTATTGACATGACATGTGGCTCGAGAATAAGGTCAGTTCTAGAAACATAAATAATGCTCCACTTTTTACATAGCGAAGGATGGTGGATGCAAATTTAATCTCACTACCTTTGGATTAACAGAAGCTGGATTCTTCCTCTCTGACTCTTACTCCTTAGAGCTATCTTGTCACCTCATGTCTCAGCTTATTACCACTGTATGCAATGCCTGAGATCATTTACTTGGAAAGGCTTATTTTGGCTCACAATTTTGGAGATTTTGTTGCTTTTGGCTGTGATAAGGAAGTACATCACAGCCAAGAACAGAAGAAACCCACAGTTCTTAGGGGATACCTCAGTGTCCTAAGGAGTTCCTATTAGGTTTCTCCTCCCAATAATGCTACTCTGAGGACCAAGGCTTTAACACATGGACCTCTGGAGGGAGGTAAAAATCAAATTCTAGCACCTGGTCTCCCTATATATTACCCTTTTCCTAGTTCTGCCCCATAGAAATGTGTACTAGAGAGGCAGCTGCAATCTAGTTCTGTCTATAGATTGTCAAGATATATTGCCAATGTGATGAGCTTAGGAGCTGCCCAGGGGACTAGGAAAGTACACTTCTGGGTATGTTGAGAGTGTCATGGAGGTGTAACATTAGGGACTATATCTTGCCCCTTGCCCTTTCCTCTCTGGCACTGTTCCCCTTACTCTGCTTCCTGGTCCAGCACTATTTAAGAAGTTTTGATCCACCATGTCCTTCCACCATGATGTTCCTGCCTTGGAGCCAGATGACCATGGACTGCATCCTCTGAATCCTCAGCCAAATTAAACCCTTTTTAAAATTACGGGTGTGGATAATTTGTTGCACTGATGGGAAAAGTGACTCATAAAATACTGCTAACCAGCTGTGTGAATACTGTCACTTAATTTCCCGTTCCATAAAATTGGAAGTCTGTAATAAATGAAACAGAAAGTCTTCTAGCTTTGTGGATGTTTCTCATGGTCTTGTCCCATCCTGGTGCTGATTGCTCCTTCTTACCAGGGTGTGTTGTAACTGCCAGGGTAGTCAGAGTCTCCTAATTGATGATTCCATTCTGTTCGCTCTCTTCATTGATTTCTCTGCAGATCTGACTCAGGGGAAGTCGTGCTATGGCTGCAAAATGACAAGATGTGAGGACATCCAGTTCGATTTTATAGCTGTCCCTTGTGGCACATGGTCGTTCTCATCCGTGTGTCTCCCCCGCTTCCTCCTGGAGAAGGTCGTTCACTGTGGGAAAGGCTGCTGGTGCTTCATGCCCTCCCAGTTCCACACCCCACAGCCTATATGGCTCTAAACGCGGATTTAAAAAATCAAAAGCACCAAAGCAGAAAGTCTGATTGGATTAGAAAGGCAAGAGTGCATTTTCCTGATAACAACTGTTTCCCTAACAAAACACAAAACTGAACAAATGAATCTACAGAATCACAGGGGCTGTGGTGAATTCCTTTTTTCTTTCTTTTTTGGTGCCTGGTAGGGTTATTTCCAATCTTCCAAAGCTTGAGTCCTAATGAGCTCCAGGGGGACAGAAGGCTGTCAATCACTGGGTACTTTTCAAGTAGAGTCATCTCTGCCCCATCAGAGAACCACAAGGCATGAAATAATTAGAAAGCTCAAAGTAACTGCTCTGTTTTACAAGAGCAAAATCCGTATGTAGATCATTTACATAAACTTGTCACTTTCCATTACTGTCCTAATGCAGGCAGGGTGGCGATGGGGGAGAGGAAGTCGAGGTAGGCTGCCTTGTGGAAGCCCAAGGTGCGCATGCGCGGTGCCTTTTCTGCCCCCACTTTCCTGACTGCTGAATCAGTGCAGGGTATCTTTTCTATTCCATTATATAAAAACTATTCGCTGCTATGGCAGCAGACCCTGTGCTTCAGAGAAAAAGGAGAAGAAAAAGAGCTTTTGCATCCTGCTATTGTTAGGGGAGAATTCACTTTGAGGAGCATTTCAAAGCTGATCCGATTGGGAAAAGCATCACGTTAAATATGAAATATTTATAAGAGCACGGGAGCAATTGGCAAAGTTGCCTGGAAAATAAGCATTTCTCTTCCTTTGGACATTTTAGGTGGGGGTTTTAAATGCTCTGGGGAGAACATAAATAAGTGCAAATACGAGTGTGATGTGTTATCAGGCACGGGCGTGTGCGCACACATAGACACACACTCATGCACACGGTTGAATGGGCTGATAGGATTTAGACCAATCTGCATCTGAATGCTGTTTCTCAAATACAGCGGCAATACAAGATCACCGAAGACTGTCTTGATAATTGTGTTTGCAGAAGCATTGTACCGATGCCCACAGAGCAAGCAGGCCTACACCCAGGCTGCTGGGTGATGAGCCAGCTATTCTCAAACCACACCCTGGAGAGGTGCTCTGGAGGGCTACTCTGCAGCCTCTCAGCCCACTGGCATAATTCAGTGGTGCCCTGGAGCATGCTTTGCAAAAAGAGAAAGGTGACTTTTTAAAGCCAGAATAAATGTTATCAGAGTGCAGTGTTTTCATCTCTGTCCTTTGTAGACTTAAAAAAGAAACCCTCTTAGTCCCAAGCCCTGCCCACCTGAACATACAATTATGATTTATTGACTTACATAACTAATGGAAATTCAGTGTCAGCTGTGTATAATTTCAATATCTTTGGGGCTCTTCCTCTCTTAGGAAGAGAGAAATGAAAATATTCCTTTGTAAAGCAGTGCCTCCAGTAAATAAATCACATATTTAATTCAATATTTGCCACCTGAGTCTGGTGATCAGATTATGTAATATCTCACACTACTTCTGAACTAGTGTATGGCAATGTGGTTGGCAGAAGCATCAGAATAGCTCACCAGGTTACCTATAACCTGGGACTGCTGCTTGTTTTAGCCTACAAAGTCCACAGATACTTCGATGCTGGCCAGTTTTATGAATTGACAAATGCATTGTAAAGTTCTGGGCAAAATGGGGAGATCTCTAAAAGAACCAGTAGCAGGGCTCCTGGCAGTACCTGCCTTGCCCAAGAGGGCCAGGATTACCGAGCAGAGAGGCGAGCATGGCAGGGGTCTGAACTGCAGCCAGGCGGCTCCTTATCTGAGAGATCACCAAGTGGGACGGCTTTGTGGATAGCTTTCAATCAGCTTTCTTCTCTATCCCCCCTCCCTCGCACACAACAAAAGTCTAAATCCCCTTTCAGGCCAGATTGCCCTATTTCCCTGCGTGGGCCGGGCAGATTGGAAACATGTTTGTCATTCAGCTCTTCCCCAGGCTAATCAGGAGACACTAGGGTGGTGGGATTTCTGCGTTTCATCTGCAGAACCTGCCTCTAAAAGCAGCAGCGTGGAGGCCTCTGGGCTCGCCCGAGAGCTCCCTGTCATCTCTGCAGACAGATGGAAAAATATTGTTAACCACGAGCCTGAGCACAAGGTTTAACACAGATTTGAAACTAAAATGCGATACTCCACACAGACCAGCTTGATTTGGTCAGCAGAGCCAAACCCCTTATTCTGTTCTAACAAAGTGCATCGCATAATGGAGGAGAATTTGATAGGATTTTCGATGTCTCTGTTTTAGGCCTGCTGCTGAAGAGAGCTAACCCCAGAGTGCATGCCACCTAGGCCAACCCAAAGACTCGACTGCAGGAGTTTCAGGTTCACCACCAGGGCAGTAACCAGGCAGGTGTGACAGGTCACAGGGTTGCCATTCAGTGATTCCCGTAGTCTCAGAATGGAAACTTCCATGGCCTTCAGAACCTAAAGCATCCAGAAAACAATTCTTTGTAAAGGTACTGGGCACAGATGCGGAGGAGGCGGTAGGAAGTGGTGAGAGGCCAAGAGGGACTGGTTTGGCTCTTGGTTCCTCCATTGCCAAGGGGCCTTGGCCAGGTTACCGTCAACAACACTATTTTCCCACTTATAAAAGGGGGGTAACAGTACTTCCTCTTTGGAATGAGTGTAAGAAGTACAGGGGTTGGTGCACGTGCTGTGCCCTGGGTCGCCCACAGTAAGTGTCTGATACACTCCTGACCTTGGTGCCTGTCATAGGGCCTTGCAGGCAGCTGAGGATAGTTCCAGACCTTGCCTTGCTGGCTTATTCCCAGCTCTGCTATGTGGAAGAGCAACAGGCAGTGCTCCCTGCATCGAGTCCACTCATAAGCGAGGCCACATTTACTCAACAAAGGGCCATTTGGGAAAGTCCTATATTTCAGGCCTAAGTCAAGTCAAGAAAACAATATAAAGGGCTCTCAAATGCTCCACAGAGCTTTGACAGCTTGTAATCTTTTACCAGCTTTATTTGGATCTTTTTGTAAGAAATAAACCATTAGAGATTTTTTTGATCTCCTGGGCACCCTGCTAGCCTAGAGTCCATTCTTCTTTCTGTCTTCTTGCCTCTGCTCTGAGATAACCACTCTCCTGTATCTGAGTTTCAACTATCCTCAGGCACGTTTTTTAAAATCATACATTGCTACAGCACTAGCTACCTATAGGCATGTACAAAACTTAGTTTTGTTTTTTACCATTTGGCTTTTATATAAATGGTGTTATATTGAGCACAGATATCTGTGACTAGCTTTTCTCACTTGATATTATGTTTACAGTTATCACATTTATACTTTTTTATAGGTGAAAATATATGGACATTTGGTGCAGTGTAGTTGTCCACTGCATGAGTTTATTCTTCCATCCTCTGGTTTGTAGACATTTACCCTGCTCCCAGTCTTAATGCTATGATAAACATGTTGGGGGTGGTTGTGTGTGAGCAGTGCCTATGTACAGTGTACTGCTGGCTGTGTACGGTGTGCACACGGTGAACTGCTGGCTGTGTACAGTGTGTACGTGGTGAACTGCTGGCTGTGTATGGTACGCACATGGTGAACTGCCGGCTCTGTATGGTGTGTACATGGTGAACTGCCAGCGGTGTGTGGTGTGTATACAGTGAACTGCTGGGTCCTCAGGGATATGGTCCATCTTCATCTGTCTTAGATGTTGCCCACTTGATTTCAGAAGTGGCAGAATCTGGGTGTTTGTGGGAGCACTTAAAAACAGGCGAGGGAATATAGGAGACAATGTTTACTGGCCCATCTTCCTTTGAACCTCTGGAATGGATTGAGGGAATACTGCTGCCCTTTCTTATCAGCAGCTAGAGAGTGTGGTGTGTTTTTTCCCTCCCTATATGAATTAACCCCAGGACCCTCTGTGCCCTTGGTAGAACCCAGTGTTAGTAATAGAATGTGCCTGGAGAAAACCAGACACTGCTCAGGTCAAAGGTGAAGAAACAGTCTCCTGTAGACTTCAAGTAGCATTCTTCCCGGAGAACGCACTGAAGGTGAAGATCCTAAAAGTAAAACAGCCAAGCTGAATACGATTCACGAAAGACTTTCAGGTCTCCAGTTGGCCTCCTTTTATGACAGGGTGCATGGACCATGGGCAGAGCAGAGGGGGCAGGTGACACAGAATCTTGGATGAGACTTTTTAGCTCCAGTCAGAGGACAGCTGAGCATTGTGTGGAGGGAATGCCTTTCCTCTTATGGGCTGCATTAAGATTTAAGAGGCACTTGAATGTCTTTGAGGAAAATGCTAGCCCAGAAATGATTTTCTATAGTTATACAAGTCAGGAAACAATTTTATTTTAATTCAGTGTGAAGTTAATCACAGAAATAGAAGATTAACAGCAGGAAAGAGATGTGGACCAATTGTTCTTGACCCTTTGGGGAGGGCATATGTCCCTGTGTATATAAAAAAATGGCACATATGCATTGTGCATGCTACGTGTATACAATTACAAAGCCAAATGCAATTATTTTTGTATTCCTTGCTATTTTAAATCATGAATCCCACTACTTCCTTTGTTATTTTGTCTAATTGCAAGTTGACTATACCAGGAAGTGAACTATAGTTAATTTAACAGTCAACCAGTGACCATACTGAAGCTGGAAAGGGCAAGCTATTGGCATTAATTAGAGACTTTTGTTGAGCTTTTAGATTCTTATCTATTTGACCTTGCATCTTCTGTAATCTGGCTGCAGGTTTTCTGGGTCAAATGAGGGCTTTTGAGTCAAAGGACTTAGAATCTGTACTTGTTCAGTCTTGCTGCTTAAAGGAACTAGTGTTAGGATGACAAAGAAAACTCCCAGCTCTGCCTGCTGGTTTTCTCAGACAGATCTTCAGAAAGGAAGGAAATGTCTCATTTCGTTCCTTCCCTGTTGCAGAACAGCTCTGGGGTTGCTACCAGTTGTTAGGAAGCACAGTCAGAATCTGAACACACGCACGGGGTGCACAGTGCCCATGTTCCACCCCTGCACAATCCCCCAACAACAACAGTAGGAGTCCTGTAGAATCCTGTGCCAGCCACTTGCTAAGATCTTGTGCAGTGTCTTTTCTGATATGAGTTAGCTACTGTGATTGCATAAATAACCAAGAAAGGTGATGACTCAACCAGGAAGAAGTTTAGGAAATCTCTACCTCGGTTACACATCGGTATCCAGGGATTCAGGAGAGGAGTGGGTCCTCCATGGGCAGCTTTCACAGTCTTTGCAGTTGTCACTATTCACAGGTAGGAGGGAGAGGAAAGAGAACTTGGGCTGTGCACTCCTAGTAACCTCCAGGAACCCTGTGTCCTGGTCTACAGCGATGCCCCATCTTCCCTGCACATTCCCTGTAGATAATTTAGTTACGGCTTGACTGTAAGAGGGACAGGAAATAGAGCTGGGCAGAGCAGAGCAGCTGTACATTCAGTTATTTTCTACTATAGGCATCTGTGAAATCTTCAGTTCATCAGGTCTTGGGACATCTTGAAGGCTCTATCAGTAACAACTGTATTTTACTAATGAGGCAAGTTAATTTGGCAAGTGTAAATAATTTGCCCAAGTATCATCACTTGTATGTACTAGGTCCAAGGAGATTCAGACCTGAGCAATCTGAGATCAAAGCAGAGTCTTTACTAACTCTGAATCATGTATTCATTAACTAGCCACTCCTCTCGAAGTGGTATCTGCAGTGGGATGCTACCTAAGTGCTGGAAGAGTGTGGTGATCAGGAATTTCCACTAGGGCAACTGGGGAGAGGAGTTTCAGCACTCTGCTTTGTCTGAGTTCAGGAGGATACAAGCCCTGGGATTATCATGTCCTTGGAAGCAAGGTTTCTGTGGCACAGATAAAACCCCAGCATTTTCGTGGTTAGGGGATATTAAATGACAAAAGAGGGTATTACTCTAAATCATGTCTAATTAGGCGCTTTAGTTTAACACACCCTGTCAGGGATATTTTAAGGTAAAGCTTTAAGAAGAATCCTACCCCTTTGAGTCTAACTTGCCATTAATGCTTAGATGAAAGGTGTTCTGAACCCGTGGGACCGTTGTCCTCTGGCTCACCTGAGCACCCCGCGGTACGACATGCACCTAGTTAGTTACTCCACTTCCATTTCTATTCACAGGGAGGGGATGCAGTTTGGGTGTTATAGACAGAAAAGCAGGAAAAAATGTCATGTGAATGGTCAGTGTTCATTTTACTTAATTAAACCAATGCTGTCTATTAACCTGGAGCCTCAGAAGTAAGTGCCAGTTTGTATAAGTCAATATGCACGTGGCCAAAGTCATGGCCCTCCTTACTCAAGCAGGGTGAGCTCTGCTGAAAGCACCACAGTGCTCTGGAATCTAATTTTACTTAACCCCTCTAACCGCAATCATCTGTAAAATGGGAATATGAATATATTTCACTTACAGATTTTGATGTGAGGAGTACATGATGTCATTTGCATAATGACATTAGCAGTGTGCATGCATGGCACAAAGTGAGGGAATAAACAGGGTCCAGATAACGCTCTGCTCCCTTCATCCTAGCTGTTGGCCAGGAGGAGTGTGGAAAGCGAAGTCTGCAAGATTATGGGAGCTTGTCCTCACTTAACGATTCATTCAGAGTGTTAATCCAGAACTTTGCTAGTGCCAGCTCTCAAAACCTTGTGATGAACTACAGATGCAGTTAAACTAAGTCCTCTCTAATCTCCCAGCTTCCAGAAGGAACCAGGCTCCTCTCTGCAATCCCTCCGCTCTTCATTCCTATGTAAATCTGTGCATTTAGCACATGGGCCATGGGTTTAGACCGTGCAAACTTCATGGTGCCCAGGCAACAATTCCTCAGATCAGAGGCTGTACTTCCTGGTTGCTGGCGTGGTATCTGCAGACATCTTTCCCAGTGGCTGAATGACCGCTAGAGGCTGTCAGCATGTTTGAGGAGCCTGGAAATGGGCTGTGCTGTTTCTCCAGTTTGTAGTTATCCAGCCTTTCACATTCAGCCTTTGCCTGAGAACCCCCCACTTCCCGTGCACTTTGCTTGCAGAGAGGCTGTGATAATTAATGAGCCTCCTTGGAAAAACGCGATATGCTCTCTCCCTTTGAAGTTTGGTTTTACAAGATCTTTATATACGCGGCTATAAAAATTCTGTTCTCTTTCCTGCCCTTTTCTTCCTCAGACCTCAAGGTCCTGGAGAGATTATCTGCCTGTGAAACTCCCGTTTCCTCAATGCCTGCCTTCCCAGCCAGGAGTGTGACCTGCAGTGTCCATGGGCTGGCGACCCATGCCCGCGGCCTTCCCTGAGCATGAATCAATCTTCAAGCACTCAGAGTGGAGGCCCTGGCCAGACAGCTGGAGCACTGTGGGCGGACGGTGAGGGAAAGCATGCTGTCCAGAGATGTGCCATTGTCCCAAGCCTCTGTGCATGACAGTCCCCCGCTTTGTCACGACAGTGGCCACCAGTGCTCAGCTGGAGCCCTCTGCCGGGCAAGAGCACAGTCAGTAGAGTGCCATAGGTCAGACAGAAAGAGACATGTGCCGAGTGGAAGGTCAGGAGGGGGACTCAGAGACAAGGTGGACTCCTGGAACACCAGCAAGGTGAGGAGCTGTGTCAGATCAGGCGATAGTGCTTGGGCCTGAGGAAGTGAGAAAGAGGCTGTCTTAGTTTTGTGAATTTGGACCTAACTTCACAGGGTCTCCCACACCTCAGCTGTAAGACAGATACACTGATGATGTGGGGGTTGATAAAATGCATCAGTAAAACTGCAACGGCTGATGTATACAAAATATACAGTGGACATTTGCATTGTAAAAATGCATGACAGTAAAAGGCATACTGCCATGAATCCCCTTCAGAAGACTCCCCCTGGCTTTGAGTACACGTATCCCATCATTTTTTGTCGCTTTCTGAAGTAGCTCTGGGGACTTCTTTCCTGAGTGACTTTACAAGGTGATCAAAATACAACAAAACAAAACAAAACAAAACCCCAAGTACTGTGAATGCTGCTGCTGAGCACCACCCAAACAGAAAGAGCTCGTAAAAACATGATACTGTGTCCTTGTCCACTTCATTCACCGGATCTGTCACCCTGTGACTTCTGGCTCCTCCCCAACTCAAAAGGATCATGAAAGTCAATATCTGAATTGACTGCAGACCTCAAGGACAGCGCAACTAAAGACCATCAGGAAAGGGGACTCCAGAACCACTTCAGAAAGTGATAAAAACAATGGGATAACCATGTTGAAAGTGAGAGGGAAGATTTTAAGGGGGATTTGGGCAATGTGTCTTTTATTGTAATATTTTTTTCTACTTGAACATACACTGTATTTTTCAACTACACCTGTATTTTATGTATTGTGCTGAGTATCATCTAACTCTTTTCCATAAGCTAAGCAGTGAAGAGACGACATGCTGTTTAAGACCAGCAAAGGCTGTTATCTGATGGCAGTGTTACCAATATTATGCTGTTACCTTGGCTTGGTTTCTCAGAGCCTTCCCCAAAGTGAGATGTGGGTTTGAAGGAGGGAGTGTAAGAGGGCAGCAAAGCCTTTGGATTGTCCTTTGATACTGGCAGCGACTACCCAAGATTATCCCAGTGGGAATGTGAAAGAAAGAAAACATTAAGCTTTAGGTAATTTCTAGTATCTGTGACATGTTTTGGAGAGGAGTGAGATCTTTTTATTCATGCTTGGGCATGGCTTCACCTGAATGAAACTTCCATAAACTGTTTCATCCCTGACATTATCGATTTAAGGATGTCACTTCCCCATCAATTCATGTTCAAGTGTGGCCCAAATTCTTTAGCTCTTTGACCCTCCATCCCTTTTCTGACTTTACTTTCTTTATTATCTAGTAACACATTTCTTGTCTTTCTCTCACTTTCAGCATGGTTATCCCATTGTTTTTATCACTTTCTGAAGTGGTTCTGGAGTCGTCTTTCCTGATGGACTTATTGCTTTGCCCTTGTCTTTTCAAGAAATTTGCCTTTCAACAGCTTAGCCTGGGTCAGTCCATGGTTGCAACTTGGTGTTCTAAGTGTTTCTGGATAAAGGCATGCACTGGAAGATGGGTGCTGCAATCAGTTCGGGGTTTCTAACTTCAGCTGCTACCTGATACTCTTCCATAGTGGGGCAGTATTTTAAAATACCACTGGACGTGTTTCTCCTTCTCGGCAATCCCTGAGCATCAGCCCACTGGAGCCAAGGGTGTCCCTTGCTTCTGGGGAAAGCCGTAGGAATGAGCTAAGAACAAAGGAGTCAGTGTTGAGTTTCTGACCTCCTAAAGAGGCTCTTGAAACTCATTTCAGGAAAAATAGATGTGAAAGCCAAGAGTCTCATTTGCAGGATCCATCCTTTGTTGAGAAGAGAGAGGATCTGTGGGTCTAAGGAAACAAAACGGAGAACTCCAGAGTGGTTGATAGAGAGCCATGGAGTAGGGTGGAAGAATAATGTTTTATGACATATGGTGCTTTCCCAGAAACCCAGAGGGTAACAGGGCAAAGCAAAGCGAACCTCTTCCTGGGCTTGGGGAGGGGTTGTCACCCAATATGCAAGGCAGGGAGTTGGGACCCCTGTGATTCGGGGCCTGGTGATTCAGGGCCTAGTGACCCAAGTGGGCATGGGGAGGAGAAAGGCCAGAAGCATGGTGATCTCCTTGGAGAGACATGAACACTGGGGCTGAAGAGTTTGTGCATTTCTCAACTGGGGCACCAAGTTTGTGTAATTCTCAACTGGGGCTAATTCTCAACTGCTCCTTACAGTCCAGGACATGGAGTGACTGAGCAAGAAGACAGAGCCATGCTGAGGTAGAGAAAGGCCCTGCCGTTGACTGGGTCACTGCACTCCTGCCCATGTGGCCAGGAGAGATCCTGATGTCCCTCCCACCCTGGTGCTGACCTTGGGAAGATGGCACCTCCAGAGGGAGCCTGGAGCTGGGGCAGGAAGCTGCCTCTGCTCCAAGTGCTCTTGTGTCTCCTGGGGATTCCTGCTCCTTTCTTGTCCCCACCTCCACATCAATGTTTTCTCCAAGCCCTTGTGTACTGAAAACCTCACCCTGCTCCAACACTCACATCAGTTATTCTCAAAGTTGTATCTCTGAGTTCAAAGAAGAGGCCTGCTGCACAGGCTTATTGCAAGAGCCCGGCACGGAAGTACATCTCAGAATTCACCCTCGTGCATCTTGCAGAGTTGACAGTCTACAGCTTCTTTGCTACTTTAAGGTAATGGAGTATTCTACCTGTGGCCTGCAAATATTTATGAGGTACTTCCAACTAAAATCTTAGCTCTTCTGTTGAGTTTCATATTGTAGATAATAATTTATGCATTTAATATTTGGCAGAGGAAATTTAGGGACAAAGAAGGCAATACTTTAAAGTAACATAATGTAACTCAAAGGTCAGTTAGCGTAAGCCTCCGCCCTATGCTAATAGCTTTCTCAGCCAAGCTCCAGGACAGCCCCAGGCAGTTTGTAGAAATCCCTAGCAGAGTGTGACTAATGCCCGCAAATCAGGCTGTCAGACACTGCCCAAACATGGTACCTGTTCTACTTTTGTCTTTCTTTGGCTCCAAACTGTCCATGTCTGCTGGCCATGAAGCCACTCTGAAGAGTGTTACTTCTGCCCCTGCCCATTTGTGATAAAAACCAGAGGAGGTTCTGTCTTTGGGACATCCAAGTAATGCCAATCCCTGTGCAGGGACAGATGGAACAGCTTTAATTCTGGGTCATGTTTTATCACTAGATTCCTAAGCAGCTGGTCTTTATGCTTTGTAAACTTCTGTTTATCCCCTTTCATGGAGAAGAACTTCGCAGAAAAGGTCTGGAGACAAATCCCACAGGATCCTCTTCTCACACCTTCTGGCCAAGGCTTCCTGTAATTCCTCTCTCTTTTTCCAGATATTAAACAACAGGAAAAACCGTAAATTAGCATGATATTTACAGAAGCAAAAAGAGTAATGAGCTGGAGAAGAGGAGAGAAAGGATGCTATCCTTTGCAGAATTTAGATAGTCCCTCACCCCTGCTCCATTTTAGAATACTTTGTATGTGATGAAATGTAGATGCATGATTGCTGGCCAAGGTTATTCCTTTCTAGCAAACTTAGGGGCAATGGGACCCGAAAGAAGAAACATAGTTAGGATGCATTATCCTAAAAGCCACTTTCCTCCTGCAGTGGCACACAAGACACATGAGAAGGGCTCCTGGGTGGTTCTTTTGGGGACCTCCACCCCCTGCAGAGCTGCCTGCCCTGCCTTGATCTCTGTTCCTGAAGGGTTAGGACCACTGACTTTGGCATTTATTCTCTCATCAGAGCCCGCTGTGTCTCCCAGCCTTAATGCGCCTGCTTGTCTTCCAGATGGAGATTTAGCTGTGTTTGCCAGAACATCTGCCTCTTCCGCCTGCTCAAGGCAGGCCTGCACCTGCCGGGCACAAACTCCAGGCACCTGGACCAGACCCTGCCCCCAGCCACCCGCCTCACATCTCCCTTACTGGGATCCAGCAACTCTGCATGTTGTGCTGCAAATCAGGACGATTCTTCGGGATTAGAGTTTTGAATTTTGTTGTTTGAAAAAGAGTATTCTGCAGATGGGTGATGGTAATGGTCACTCAACAGAACTGTATGCTTGAAAATGGTTAAATTTATATACAAGGTGTAATCAAAATTATATGGGGTGTGTTTAAATTTAAGAAATGTATTATAGTAAAAGACACAATGGCATGATTTGCCCTCAAAACACTCCCCTTTGTTTCAAAACCACTTTCCTCCTGGTTCTTGGCACTTTCTGAAACAGTTCTGGAAGTCCTTTTCAGTGACTGTGTCTTTGCAAGGTGTGATTAAATATATATATGGTGAATGCTGCCGCTAGGTGCCATCCATCAAAACGACAGGCTTCTAAAGAATTATGGGTGTCCTCAACCACCTTATTCACCAGACCTGCACTATGTAATTTCTGTCTTTCCCCAAACTGAAAATGACCATGAAATGGAAACATTTTGAATGGATTCAAGACAGTGAGGCAGCCATGACGTGCAACTAGAAACACTTTCGAAAGAGGACTTCCAGACTGCTGCGGAAAGTGGCAAGGACAAGGGGATAAGTGTTCAAAGCAAGGAGGAATATTTTAAAGGAATTAATAGCAATGTGCCTTTTACTGTAATAATTTTTTTAAAAATTAAACATTCACTGTATTTTCACCATACCTCTTATATATGAAATAGAACATATTTATATATACATTTTCTATATAAAATGGTATGTGATTAAAATGAGTTAATTTTTTCATTTCAGAAAGTTTAAAGTGAAATTTTTGAACATTTACATATTTTTAAGAGTTTTTTAACTACTTAAGTAGAAAGGAGAGAAATAGAAAATGTAAAGAGCAATTAAAAAGTCATGAAGTTCTTCAAAACTATTACCAAATTAGTTCATGTTTACAGCAAGGACTTTTGCAGTGTATGCTTGGATTTGTGGAAACAATTTCTATTTTTGCCCTTCTGAGCACAAGCATTTCTTCCCCTGGCGGAGGTCTACCACCTCTTAGGAGAAAGAAAAGTTTTGGGAACAAAACAAGGCTTTGTCCATCATTTACAAGGGCTGATTTGTTTGTGAAAGAATTTCAAGGAAGCTGGAACTCCTAACACTGTGTCTTAAGTTCTCTTCTCTGACTGAGGCCCCTCTTTTAGCTAATAAAATATAATTCTTATTTAGTATTAATGAATCTATGAGAAAAGGAAAATTTCAGATTACTTAGAAAAATCAAAGTCCACATGATTCTCAGTTTATTCAAAGGCTTTGGTTCCAGTGGGCTGAATACAAATTCTTCATTGACCACAAACCCCGAAATGTGGGAAGAAGATAGCTGAGTCAACAGGAAATAAAGGAGACAACTCTCTAACTCTGTGTAGAGAATTAAAATGCCACAGAGAGACATAGACAGGCCTTTGCTTTCAGGAGCTGGAGGTTGCCTCGCCTCTGCCCAGCGTGGGTAGAGCTCAAAGACACGGTACTGCTCACTGTGAAAGGTTATTTCCTGAGAAGAACAGCACCAGATTCTACAGGAACACATGGAGGGTACCATGCTCTTCAAAGGAAGTGAGGGGTTATTGGGGGCTGCTTGGTTTTTTTTCAGAGATACGAATTCTAGTCAATTAAGCAATCATCTCTCTGACCCGTCAAATAAATAATTGGATATTAAAGTGATATCCAAGGCTCTGGAAGCCTTCACCAGCAGCTCACTATCATCTCCACATCTCTAAGTAAGGTCAGTTTTTATTCCCGAAGTACAGGGATTCAACAATTCCCTGCCCAAGGTCAGGGAAGTCTGGTTCTCTGAGGAGGAGCAGAGTTGCCCCAGTCTGGGAGCTGAGCTCTTGCTGATCTTGTCCCAGGAAGACTCTCTTGTGGAAAACTCCATCCCAATCTTGGGAGCTGAACTCTATCCTTTTCTAACCAGGCACTTTTCGGAACCAGTCCTTTTTTTGCTGGGCTCCTGCTTAGTTGCATTTTGGATGGTTTTACAAGATGGCAGCCTTCACTGGATATATCTTGCATTTATCTTTCATTTATTTCCCTAATTGGTAAAATTACTGGGCTTTCTAATAACCTAGTATAAAGGCTACTACCTTGTTATCAAAGTGTTTGACGGCATCATAAGGTAGTATAAGTGAATTCAGGAAAGGAAGAAGTAAATGAGGTGAAAGAAAAAAACGACATCTGTGATATGTGTTACAGTGAGCGATGTTGTTAGCTGTGAAATATGGATAAAGAAAAATCCCACCAGATAACCTGGCAACAGGCGTGTTAAGAAAAAAAGCACATCACAGTTGAGTAACCAGTCTCCTGATTGCATTCAAAAGGAATCATTTTAGGAGCATTTTTCTTCAAATCTATGTATTGAATTATTTAAGGTTGAATATCCTAGATCGTCATTCAGTGATAAAGTAGAATTTATGGTACTGCAAAATCTAGTACTTCAAAAGTTTGAGTTAGAAGCAATGCCTATGAGGTTTGTTGGACTCTAATATTCATCTGCTTGTTCAACAGTTATTTATTTAGCTCCTCCAAAAGGCCATATAGATTTACATAGTTTCTCATATTCCAAACAGTAACTGATTATTAAAAATCATTTTGAAAGGACTCTATGGTCATCTGTTCTTCTGTGATCCTTTCAAATATTAGCAGAAATGAACTTAATTCAGTTTTTCCTGGGGTTAGGAACACCACTAAACCCAGGGGTGGAGCAGCAGGCTACCGAAATATTCTAACTGCCATCCCCCCAGCTAATAAAAGCATCTATGTAATAACTTTCTAGATCTGTCATATACTCATCCCATTCCTCCTGGCTGTGGATACATATTTGTTCACAAGAGCCAAGTGTGTATAGCCATGTGTGGGGCATGGCCTGAGGAGGGTTGGAGTACTGGTGGCCTCTCTCTCTCAGAAGGAGCTGGTCTCTTCAAAACCCTGAGACCTTGATGAGCAAGATAGATATTTTCCTAAGTGCCCAGCAGGGAAATGTACTTTACCATTTCTAGGGTCCCAACTCAGCTGTAGGCAGAACTGTTTCTGAAGGTTTCAAAAGAAAGGCAAGCCAAAATGTGCAGGCAACGCCACCAAGCTTCTGCAACTGTTCCAGACTGTGGGCACGGAGACAAAGGAGGCCCAGAGGAGGAGAAACGGAGAGCTGGCCAGACCCAAGGCAGGCTGACTGAGCTTTTCCTCCTTGTCTGTGTGGTCTAGTTGACCTTCTCACCCCACGTTTAAGTGAGTTAAAAGGACAACACATAAACGAAAGAAGTTGATACGGCTTCATTCATTTAAACAGAGGCAGGGATATAATTATTGCAAAATGATAGCATTAAATCATATTTACTTAAGTGTTTTAGTCTGTGGCCACTAGAATCTTTAAACTTGTTATGCTAATCAAAATAAATAATGCTTTGATTTTAAAAGGCCAGCACTATATCTGTATTATGAAAGCTGAATTCAGCAATAGCAGCACAAAAAGTCAGATTTACAAAGTGCATGGGACAGAAACAGAGAATGTAGAAATGGCCAGGTCCCCCTGACTAAATGAAAAATGGTTCACTCAGTGGCTGGGCATAAGCAACCCAGGATCCACAAATCCCAATGCTGACACGCAGTGTTAGACATTTACAATTGTGAAATTAAAGTGGAAGTGATCGTGGCATATTTGCACATGTGACCCTTGGTTCTATGTGTCCCCAGTGAAATCCATTGCAAATCTTTTGGGGTAACCTGCAGACCGTTTCCTGGGGTGTAAGAAGGCAAGTCCAGGTGTCTCGGCCCCTCTCTGTCCCCCTTGGCAGCAGTTGCACTGCAGGATGTGGTTTCGGGCAGCCCATGTGGAGTCCTGTTATTGTGCGGAAGGTGTAACTGGGCATGGTTTCCTGCTTTTGAAAATCTCACCTTGACTAAGTTTTGCATTGGAAGAAATCAGGGAGTGGGGAAGGGTAAGGAGAAAGAAGGCTGTATGGGAAAGAAGAAAGAAACCCGTATGGGAGTGTGGACCGCAATATGTGGCTACATCATGTGTGTGTGTGTGACAGCCCCAGGACCAAGCACGTGGCCACCCACGGGAACCTGGAATCACGAGCCCAGCATCACTTCTTCCCTTGTTTTCTGGAAGCTCTCACTCCCGAGGACTGTTCTGCTCTATTCTGTCTCTGGGCAGTGATGGGGAAGAGATCTCTTTTCCTCCCCTCTTCTCCACTCCAGTGGGATGATGCTGACAGGAGAGGGTGAGACGTGCTCCTGTCCCCTGAAGGGGCCGGGGTTCTGGGAGTCTTAGCAGGTGTCCTCTCCGTGGGTGCACCCTTGGGAGTTGGGCGTGGGCAGGGTGGACGGTGCACCGCTTGGCGTGACACGGGCAGACACAGCTCCACTCTCCCGGTGGCCGTTGCTAAAGTCCCACTGGAAGGCGGGGAGAGGAGGTGGATGTACAGGGTGCCACCATGCTTGGCCCTTGCCCCTCCCTGGATGAGGATACAGTTGGAAATGCACCCTGACCCCAGGGCCCTGTCCCTTGCCCTATGCCCATGCTCACTGCTCTGTCTCCCCTTTGTTTGCTTCCTATATTTTCACTCAGATGTGGTCTGGTGTTTTCTTTCCAAGGCATATTTTGCATGGAAGAATGCTTTCAGCGAGCTGAGGCCCTAATTGCCAAATCATGGTTGCCAAAACATGTTACTTTGGCTTCAAGCTGGTATAGAGCAGGAGGCTTCTTCCCCTCCTCCTCTGTCGCCCTGGGGCAATTTGCAAACTCCCAGGACGAGGCGAGGCCTCCACGGCTCTTCCAGAGAAGACCGAGGGTCTCTGTGTGCAGTGCTCCTTCCACAGCCTCCATAGGCCCACTGTGGGCATAGGAGGGATGGTCTTGGGCCTGGTGCTGGGCTGCAGGCACTGGCCGCATGAAGCCGCTGAGACTTGCCTCCCCCAGCCCGCCTGTGCACCAGTGCCTGGCCTGGCAAGTGTCTGCCAGCTTGCTGCAAACAGCCGCCCAGCCAGCCCGGGAATTCCAAATAGAGACAAATGTGGGGCCCCAGGGGAGCTGCACGGAGCTGATCGGGAGGAGAGATATATCACTGCTAATTAAGTCCTGATCCCCTGGCTCTACTTGAAAGGAATCAGGAGGGATCAGGTCTTAGAGCAGGTGCTAACTGGTTGCAAAAGAGGCGTCCATCACTCCCAGAAGGTTTTGCTTGGAGCTTGGGGAGGACAGGGCCCTGGGAGCCCAAGGGTCTTCTGGAAACATTGATTACTAGACAGACACAACCACCAGCTCCTCGTTTGTCCTAGGACACATGGGACCCTGTGATAAACGACCTCAAACCAAAGCCCTCCACCAATCTCAGGATGTAACAAAGAATTACACGCCAGCCCCTGGCCTCTCTCTGGTAGCCGATTTCCTTTCTTTCCAGATGGACAGTGGAGTAATTTAGAGGCCAGTGAACAGGGTCCTGGAGACGCCAGAAGCAGTTGCATTTGGGGACAGACAATATGGGACTTGTTGTGACTCAGCTGCTGGACCAGAGTGGGGCCCTACAACTACCCATCCTGCTTCTTTCCCAGACTGCTCAAGGAAAAACGTGCACACAAACTTCACAGCAAATATTTATTTGAGGTAGAGTGGGAGGGCTCTAGCATTGTGTCTGTATGTGAAGCAAGAATACATTTGGATCAGTGTGAATGTCTCTCGGATACGAATGTTTTCATCTTCAGAAACTGTCTTTGCACTAGAAATGCTGGCTTTACAGAGTGGCTGACGTGGCCTGGGTGCATCCATCTGCTGGAGGTGTTTTCCCTGCATTATCTCACTTGATCCTTGCAATAGTCCTGCAAAGTAGGAGTGACTTAGAGAGGCTAAATACCATCTAGTATGTGACCAGCCAAAGATCCGAATGACATCAGAGCCCATCTGTGATGTTATCCTGTCCCCAAATCCAGATCTGCACAGGAGAAATCTTTGCACACTGTAATTGCCCAACAAATGCGCTGAAGAATGAATGAATGAATGAATGAATGAATGGTCTCAGGCAATATTAAGGACTAGCCCAAGGTTCATCCCAACACACTCATCTGGGAAACTGACTTAATGTAATGATAAGTCTAGCATTCTGGAGCTCTTCTATTTTGGGGACAATATTTGTATTAAATGAAAAAATTATTCTGAGGGTCTTCCTTTGATCTGTGTGAGGAATGCTCCTAATCCTGACAGCGCTAGACCCATACTTGGCACATTTTGATACACCTGCAGGCTGGTTGGCTTGAGTTGCTGGCAGAGACCCCAGGAACCATTATCAACATAATTTCCTTTTTCTTATGACATGTAATCCTTCCCCTATCCTCACACCCCAGTCTTCCGACTACTCTTGATTTGGGGAGCCTGCTGCTTTGAGTCACAGAGCTAACCTCTGAGCTCAGGCTTTCTCTGCAATGTATCCTGTGTTTATTGCACTATTTATTAGTTTTATAGCAACAGAGCCCGGCACTCATTTGGTGTGTGTCTTTGGATTATACACATCATTCTTCCCTAAACAAAGAATGGTTTGGATCCTTGTTAGCACCTGAACTGACTTGAAATCAAACGCGGAGCTAACTGTTCAGAAAACTTGGATGTTTATGGGAAGCATTGTTTTATGAATGTTTATGGAAAGACGACATCATCTCAAAGGGGGTGCTTAGAGATTCTGTGGGGCAGGAGGTTAAGTCAAGAGTCAGCGCCCAGCATTGGAAATGCTTAGGGGAGTGTTAATGGCTGGGTAGAACTTGAGTAGAGGTGGCCAGGCCCTGATCCCAAGGTCTTTTTGGTTCCCAGATGAGGAGTGGCTCTGTGCCTTCAGCTCACTTTTGCGGTAGTGAAGAAGTAGTATTGGAGGTCAGTCCATATTTTACAAGAAGGTTTAGCTAAAAGATCTAACACAAGCGCAAAGTGATAGTCTCAGCTCTAATAACTGTCAACGGCATTGCTTCGCTTCTTGTAGCCATTCAGATTCTTGTTCATGCAAATAGATTTCCTCCACTCTTTAGAACTCTGACCTTTAAAGTCTGCCTGAGGAATGTAAGAGAACTGCACATTTTACAAAACTGATGTAAGATTTGTTTAGAAGTTCAGGGGAAAAAAATGGGAGAGGGGTTCACATTGCATTTTTTACAAGAGGCCCATTCAACCACACAGGATATGGCAAAAATAAAACAGGATTGGGTGGGAAGCTTGTTTGGGTTCTCAGGGGGTTGAAATCAAAGAGGTGTGCAAAGTATTCTGCATAAATCCCTGCCATCCGCTTTGATAAATGAGATTATGGACTTGAAAGGTCAATTATATATTCTCAAGGAGAAAGGCCAGGTTCTTGTTAATGTTTGTGCCTGACAGGTCTTAAAATAGACTCCAGTGAGCTAATCCTGTTGGTGACCACGTACAGTAGTGGGGTAAGAGCTTAATACAATTTTATTACCTCCTATGGGCAAATATTTGCCTTATGAGACACACCCACTCCCTGCAGAATAGTCTATTGTAAACAACTGGCTCCTTTTTACAAGAGCCGGCATCTTTATGATGTTTGGAAACGCTGAAACCAAAGGCTAAACAGCTTATTTCAATCTTGTCTCTCGGCCAGAAAAGCTCACCAGTGGCTCCCCAGCCCCTGCTCTCTCACTAACGATGCCCAAGGCATGTTCTAGGAAACTAAGTCTGGCAAGAGTCTGTTCACCCTCCCCAGTGTCATTCCTGGGAATGACCAGTGGTGGGTCTTTCAGAATTTCCCAGGTGGCCGTGGCAGGCAGGTGTCCACCCTCCACTGTCCGGCACCCTCCTGCAGCCAGGAGCCCTGGATTTCTGACTGGAGGAGGTGAGAATTGCCTCTGATACTTTTGCTGGCAGGATTAAAGCCTCCGCTCCTAAGCCAGCCTTCATGGGTGGTTCACGGAGATGTAATGAGTCCTTATCCTCAAGTGCCTCCTCTAACTGAGTGTGCCCTGGGCTGCTATCATTACTCCCAACCTGTGCAGTTGCAGGGCCGTGCGAGGTATTTAATTTTAATTGTCTGCTCTTGGTTCCTTTAACTGGAGTAAATGTATTAAAAAAATGAGATGAAAAAATGGAGAGAGGAGAGATACTATCTTTTTTCTTCATTAATATGTTCATCTACGCATTTGTGCATTATTTATAGGAATGCTCACTTTATAGAGTTACACTTTGGAATTATTTAGGACATTTAATATCACACTCCCTGTCAAAGCTGACTTCGCTAACCAGGTTAAAGCTGTTCTGGCCCAAACAGGGATAATCTGGGTTCCAGTTAGTTTTTAACATTAGGAAGGTCTTGTTGGATCTAGTATGTAACTTCTAAATATATTTTGGCTTGTTAATCGTGCTTCAATTCTATGAAAGGAAATCCTTTGCACTATTGTAAGCCTTCTCTCACATTGTTCCCCTTCTCTTGGAGCTGCTGATGTCACCACTGTGTTGCACTGAATGTTGGACTCACACTTTGTGGTAGGTGCAAGAAGCCATAAGACCTGCTTCTTTACCCAGAACCCTTGGTGCCCATGTAGATAAATAAGAATACTGAAACGTGGGGAGTACCCGGGCTGCACATATGGAGAAAAGGGATCACAGAAGATCAGATGGTTGGCCCGAGCCCAAGTCGGGTGCCCAGCACGGTTCGTATGGGTGCCGCTGGAGCTGAGCTTTGGAAGGATGTGCAAATGCTCCCTTTTGAACAGGGGAATCCTGGAGCCAGGCTCCCTCTTTTCCTTTCCTGGCTGTGTGACTTTGGAGACTCACTTCTCTCATGGAGCCAAGTTTCTCAGCTGTCAATGGTCTTTTCTTGACATCAAAACACTCGAGGGCCGTGGCTGCTTGGAAGGAAGGCAATGAACAGAAAGAAACAGATATTAGAGTAGGCAGGCGGGTTCAGAAAGCACGGAGGAGCAGGGGTGCAGAAGTCCTGCCCTTCAGTGCTCCCGCCTGTCAGCCTCTCTTCCTGGCATGCAATTCTTTAACCAGCCTCATTTTGGGCCATCCCAGACATAACAGAAAAAAGGCTTCCCCTGCTGGGAATTCGCATTGGCTTTTGTCTTCTCTACATCTAATTCACATCCTGCTTTTTGGGAAGGAGGAGCTAGCAAGATTCTTTGCGTATCTGTGTGTGTTTAATTTGTTTGTACAGATTTCTATGCTGGGTAGAGGGCCACATGCTCCCGGGCAGTGAGTGAGTGTGCATTTATATCAGGCGCAAACAGCCACTGTGACAGCAGAGGCTGCTGAATGCTTCCTGCAAGGCTCTGTCCTTTCTTGGGACGCACAGCTAGCCACACGCAGGCGGAACGCCACCCACTGACCGGAAAAACTCACCTTGCGCTCTGAAGCGAGCGTGAAATTAATTCCTGCTGTCTGAATCACAATGCGTGCTAGTTGAACTGTGACAACAGTTTAGCCTAACTTAACTAACACACCACAGTGCTCTTTTATATGAATACACGCATACAGCATTTGAGCGGTCTCCTTCAAAAGTCATGTGAGTCTTTTTTAAAGCTGGCAAAACATTTGGTGCTGTAAGAACACATTCTCTCGGGAGGGTGTTTTCCAGTTGTCGAAGGACTTTCACAAATATTCTCTCCTAGAATCTCTCGAACAATTTTGCCACAGCCATCGAGGGTTTCAATGTCAGGAAAAGCCCATTTTTTTTTTCCTCCCTATGTGAAGATAAGTATTTCCAGGAATATCAACAATTGAAAAACAGAGCTGGGTATGGTGACACAGGTCTGTAATTCCACATGCTCACAGGCCAAGGCTGGAGGACTCCAAGTTTGGGTCCAGCCTGGGGCACTTGGCAACTTACAAGACTCTGTCTCAAAATAAAAATAAAAAAAAAATAAGAAGGGCTGGGAATGCAGCTCTGTGTAAAGACCTTGGGTTCAGTCCCCAGTGTTAAAAAAAAAGCACACAAGCAAACAAACAAAAAAACTAGATTATTAGATCCAAAGCAAAGGAAATGGTTCGTCGCGTTTTTTTATCAATTTAAGTTGGAGCCATTTGATAAACCTACTACTTTTACAAGATAATATCTTTGAGAGAGAAGCCAGCTTCTTATATTACTCAACACCTCGCACCATACTGAAAATGGAAAATGTGAAAGCTACAACTTGTAGAAGGAAGGGGAAAACCCACAAAGCAGCCAACCTGACATTTACCAGTGTGAGCTCTTTTGTTTTGGTGACATAACACACCGTGTCAGTTCTTGGCATGCAGCTTTCCTGGCTGGCTTGAAGTAACAACAATGCCAGTTACTAGAAATACAGAGGCTATAAATGGTAACCGATAATATTATGCATATTTTTAATGACTTGAGAGAATGTTTTTAGGAAACCACCTTGGAGGCTGTAGTTTCAGTTCTGTAAGTCAAGGAATGATAAGATAAAACTGGGTTGATCCACGACTTCTTGGGCTGAGGCACTTCCAACATGTGCCCAAGATTCTGGCTGAGTATGTGACAACCTGAGAAATAGGAACCTCGCCTGGGAAATAGAAGCTTCTGGAAGCCACAGAGGAGGGTGAGGGGAGGGGGGGACTTGTCCTGAATGGGCAGCCAGGACTCAGCCACTGCTGGCCTTGGCCTCCTCTGACTGGTCTGTACAGAGGCCATTTGGCCCTGTGAGCTGGACCCAGCTCAGCTCTGGAATGCAACTGTTGATCCCTGACTACATGAGAAGACAGAAGTAATCAAGAGAGTTGTCTCCTCAGTACTCAGTTGGAGAGCCATTGAAGTGGCAGTCTCTTGTCCTCACTAAGCACTGGCCTTGAGCTGCCTCCGGAATCCAGGAACGTGTACCGTCTTGCCAACTTTTGGATGTGGAGAGTCTTCTGAGAGCATTTGAAAGTCCAAGTCTCCATTTTGAGAATTAGTGGGAAGTATCAAAAAGTCTTGGCCTTAACCAAAGAAGTCTCTGATTTTCTTAAGATTTCTGGCTAAATGTCACCTCTGGTTACATGGATGCCATAGATTATGCAAGGGATAGCTTTTAAGCAACCTGCACATGGGTTCTGCTGCTACCAGTTATATTCATGGCATCGTTAGGGCACCACTTCCTACCTGTACTATAAAGGAATAACCAACTATTTGCATTTGCTGTGGTTGAAGTTGTTAAATTTTTCCATTAGCCAGTAGAAGGGAAAATTTATAAACTTTGAACACATATAAATTTTCCATCAAAATAAAACTATTCTAGTTTTTCTCTTTTGCATGTGAGATAAATTTGGGTATCTTGACACCAAGTTCTACCACAGTGCTTTGTAAAGACTATTGACATTTTTGACCAGAACAAGGTAGAGGGTGAAATTACTTCTATTGAATAGTAATAGGCTTTGAGAGACTCAAACAAAATTCTTATTCAGATATGTTTCATTCAGTTAAGCATGATTTTTCCATAAAGCTTAATTTCTACAAAATGTACTTAAAGTTGAAAACACTGTAGCATTTAAAAATGAAATTTTATAACTTTTAAGGACCATCGGAAGAAAGTCCGGTACGTCATGTTCAGATATGCTTATTTTTTTCTTTCTGCTGCCTGACTTCTACTGTGTCATTACAGGCTCACTGGAAAAGTTGATGGAATTCTCACACAAGCTATTTTGCTGCTTAGTAACAAAACTGGGGGGAAAGTAAAGTTGGGGAAAAAGTATCGAACTGATGAGTCCCATAAAAATGTCTGTGTTCCTGACTTCTTCAATGGTGTAAGAACCAAGATCACCACCAAGCCAGGGCTGCTTTCCGAGAACCCGCAGGAGCCCGATGTGGTGGACACTGCACCCATCCACCCTGGGCTCCTGGGTGGGTCATGTCACTCATCCTGTCTCTCCCTTTCTTGCTTTCCTTCTTCTTCACTCCCATAAGTGTTTCATCTCTCCAAATAAATGTCTCTTGCTCTCAGGACGTCCCTTAAGCCTGTCTTTTCCCTCTTTGCATTTATTGCGCTGTCATACTGACAATAGTTGTTCTGAAGGTGTTTGATGGATAAACAGGTGAGGTTGGAAAGAAATGAAATTCTCCCTGGTTCCTTGATTTAAAAAAAAAAATCTTCATTCTCACACATCATAATTTGCCTTTTAATAAGATCATATTACTTTTTTATTTTCCTGGTTAGTAGCAATGGGAAAATTCCAAGAAATATAAAGATAAGCAATACAGAGGCAGCTATAATCTTATGCTCAAATAGTATGCACCATTATTTTGGTATATTTCCTGACATGTTTTTTGGATGTGTGTGCCATATGGACATACACAAATTTAGAGGGGTTCTGCATTGTTGCTTGCAAACATTGTGTACTAATGGTGTTCGATGCTGGGTTTTTTTTTTTTTCACCTAACAATTACCGTTACCATTTTCCCCATGTCTGAAGTCACTTGGGGTACGTTATACTCCATCATAGGAAGCATCATGATTTATTTGTTAGTTGGGCTCCCATTCAGGTTGTGAAGTCCTCATAACCCAACTGAAGCAGAGCAAGGAGGGGCCATTTAGGGTAAGATAAGATAAAATGTGACATGAATCCCTGTACTCCCGGGTAGACAGTGAGAAATGCCAAGGGCAGGTGACAATATAGCACAGTAAGGACCATAGGCCTCACAATGAGATGGTGTTCGTGCAGGGCACAGAGATGTGATAAAGCTTTACTAACTCAGGACTGCTCTGTGCTACATTATACTAATCATTTGCATGGATTGTTTCAATTATTCTTCCAAACTTTTGCTCCTTTTGCTTAACAGTTACAATATTTCTCCCCCATTCTCAACATTTGAGACATTTTGGCTATATTAGATTCCTGCACAAGAATGCATCATAATTTATCTATTAATTGAGCTCCTTTAGAGTTGCTAAACCAAGTTAACTGAGGCAAAACAAGGGAGTCACTGCAAGATATTTTGTTCCCATTTTGCAGGTGAGAATGCAAAGTGAGGCTTAGTGAGGTTGTGGATCTCATTTGTGTTGGGTTAGAATGTTGACAAGCAAAGAGGAGGGATGGAGTTGGGTGGTGAGTGTGGAGGGAGACAACTTACCCAAAAGAATGGCTTTCTGGAAACATCCTCAGCCACACAGGTCCGTATGTCTGCATGAAGTCACCATGAGCCTGCTCCTCAGGGTGCATTTCGTTAGGACCTGCCAGATGGAGAAGACAGGAAATAGCTACCTTTCACCGTGGCTCTTTAATGTGGTTCCTCCAACAGCCATCTGTGCAACCCATTGCAAGGGACCGCGGCCTCCAAGTCATCTCTTGAATCATGTGTGTGACAGTTTCTCCCGTAACGGCTCCTCCTTGAAGATCAAAGGCTACCAGACATTTGAGCAGAGAGCTAGTCTTTAATAAATGATTTCTGCAAAGATGGGTAATTGAGGTGACTCCAGAGAAATACCCACAGACAAAGTTAAAATTAAAAAAAAAATCTGAGGTCATTTCCGGGTCTTAAAATAGGAAGTGTGACTTAGTATAAAAGGAAGAGTATGGGTCAAACTAAGGCATTCTGACGAGCTGGCTCTCCCCATGGATGAAAGGCTCCTCTTGGATGCTGGAGCACCCTGAGCCTCCTAAAGCCCTCCCAGGCCCCCTCGTGCCTTCTGACTGCAGCCAACCTCCCTGTGCATGTGAGAAGGGCCTCGGTCCTGGCCTCCTCCACCCTGGTGACCTGGTAGTGGCAGCGGTGGGAGTGTGGCCTGGGTGTGGGGTGGCTGCCTGGCTCTGTCTTTGAAGTTTTACCCCACAGTTATCTCTCCCTGCCGTTGCTGCAGCTGTCACCCTGTGAGGCTGCAGGCATCTGAAGATGTGCCGCCACCTCCCTCGTGAGGGAAGCCAGAATAGAACGAAGTATGGCGCGGGCTGTTCCCAGGTGCACCAGGGCCTGACAGGGCTGCGCCGGCACCTTCCCCAGATGGCGGAAGGCTGGGGACACCAGAGAGCAGAGGAAGGGACTTTACCTCCTCTTTGCAAATGTGGGGCCCAGGTAGCTGAGACTGTCGTCCTTCATGGCCCTGGATGACCAACAATGTGTGTACTGTAGAGACAGCGCTGATGGACATGGGGGGAAAGGGAAAATAGGGCTCAATTTCTGGTAGTTTTGTAGTGGATTTGTCATGTGGCCCTGTCCGCACAGTCTCTTCATTGCCCCCGCCTGCATTTAGAACCCCAAATCCCCTGCTGCTGCTGGACATATGTCCCAAGGGGTGGTGACACAACGTCATAGCTGTTGAGGTGGTGAGCGCCACCTGCAGTTTGTGATTTCCTCACTGTTGGTTTCACCCCTGGAGTATGAACTGGGGTAGATTCCTGCCATCTCTTTTTCACCCAACTCCCTGGCTGCCTGTAATCCCAGCTGTCTGGGAGGCTGAGGCAGGAGGATGGCAAGTTTATGCCCAGCCTGGGCAGCTTAGTGATTTAGTGAGAACTTGTCTCAAAACATAAAAAGAATTCCACATGTGGAAGGCTGGCAGTGGGCTCTTGCAGGGCCAAGTGGGGCCAGGCACAGGCTGAGGTCTTGACCACATTTCCTTTCCCTGAGTACCAGCTATCCCACTTGTTGAGCTGCCCTCACAGTCGACTTCATAGAGGAGCCAGGTGACCACTAGCCAATTGCTCCTCTTGCAAACAGAAATGCAGATAGAAGCACCAGTACCAGAGGTGCACGGTGCCATGAGCTGGGGTGGGAAGCTGGCCATGTGGACAGGGTCACAGGAGGGGTTCTTGGCATGAAGATTGTCCTTTCTCTGCATCTATAAACACCATGGCCAGCTCCACAGTGGCCTGGGAGGTAACCTAGAGACTGGGAAGCTCACGGTCATTGTTCAGGATAAACATCTTCCTTCTACCACCAAAGAAGTAGCAAGTGTAGTTTTGGGATGGGAGGTTTCAAAACAAAAACAGCCAAAGCTCTCGGTGTTATATGGGCCCAGCTGACACACCCACAGCTCTCTTCAGAGGTGTTTGCTGCTGAGTCCTCCAGTGTGGGGCTTTTTCATACACTCCCTGCTCTGGCAGAGTCAGTAAAAGGAAAGGAACTCCAACCTGGATTTCTTTCTATTTGTAGGATCTTTGGAGAAAAGCTTGGCTGCAGACGTGGTTCAAGCAGCACAGCCGAAATGATGTTTTGGAGGATGTGTGCCCGTCCACAGCTTTGGCTGCTCGGACAGAGAAGACCGAGAGTCACCGAAAGCCAGGCGTGAAGTTCCCCGTCTCCCTGCTGCTCCCAGCCCCAGCCACAGGGAGCCTCAAACGGGGTTTGGTACAGCCCTGGGTGAGCAGTTTTGGCCTTCAGATGAATCCCATGGCAACACGAGGGATGGGTGGGACACTCCTGCCACAAAACCTGTCCCTGTCTTGGTGATGAGAGCTTCTAAAGTTCAGAGACACGCAAAGATTAGGAGCAGCCAGTGTCTCCCAGTGTGTCTCTCAGGAGCAATGACAGAGATTTTGTGTCTTCACCAGGAATCACACACTTGGGGGGACCCATGCATGACGGACACATGACCTGCTCTAGTGGTCTCTGCACCCCAAATTCCTGCATCACACACTTGGGTTCTGCAGGTGGCCCCAGAGTGTTCAGACTTGGGAAAGTCTGGGTTTCAACCCTGGATTCCCTGTTCGAAAAATGCTCTCTCTGCTTTCAAGATGTGGTTGTCTGCTCCCCCAAATTAAGACAGGTACATTGATCACAAGGAACTAGTAAGAGAAATCAGATAAAATGTGTAGGTGGGAAACACCTGGTCAGGGATGTAATAACAACCCAACAAATGTCTCCTTTTGGTCCCCTATTCTCTCACATATGAGATCTATTTTATTTTATTGTTTTATTTATTTTTTTTTGAGACAGGTCTCCCATTGTAGCCCAGGCTGGCCTTGAACTCACGGTGATCCTCTTGCCTCAGCTTCCTGAGAGCGGGGATAACAGGTGGGCACCACCAAAGGAAGACCAAAGGAAAAAAGGCAATAAAGTATGTCTTTTAAATTAATTGTTGCAGACATGAATCCAGAGGTTAGGCTGAGGTAGGTCAGTTTGAGAAGGAAAGGCTGGAGGGTAAGTGTAAAACCTCCAACAACTGGAGCCTGACAACAGTGTGTACATTTGAACTCAGAACCAGGCAAGTGATGTGATGGCAGCCACACAGGGAGGTGCCTTCACTGTACATGGCCGGTGTATAATCTGGAGAGTTTAGGGTGTGACGTCACCTCAAATGTGCGGACGCTCGAGCCTGTCTGGGCTCAAGGCAGGCTGACTGGGATGGACTCGCTCAGCCCAGGCTTCGCAGGAAGCCATGAGAATCTTGTCCTGTCACTGGGAGATGGGTGGCCCTGGTGGGGAGAGGTGAGGCCTAGGGAGGCCAGTAGCAGAGGACAGTGCTGCAGGGAGCAGAGCAGACCCCAGAACTGGGGCTCCCAAGGGAGAAGTGGGGCCTCTGTCCTCATACAATGTCCCACCCCGAGGACGCAGGGTGGCTACTTGCACCCAGCATTGGGGGTGACACTCAGTATCACCCATTTCTGGCTCCTCTGCTCCGTCCTGCCAAGCACCGGGTCCCTTTCTTCTCTGTTGCCCACCAATACAGTGTCCACTCCAAAGTGGGTCCACCAGTGCACATTCCTGGGCCAGAGACCCCCCTGTCCATCACGGACAGCATTTTCCCCAAGGAGAGAAAGAGACTGGGTTGGGAGAAAGACAGCCTGGAGAAGAATGAAAATGTTGGGGTGCGAGCTAGAAAGAGGGGGAGGAGGAGAGACGAGAGAGATCAGAGGGGTCCAAAGAGGGACTGCACCACAATCCCAAGTCCGGGGAAGCAGGACAATTTCCTGAGCCCCCTTCCCAGTGAAAGGCGGGAGGAGAAGCCTCAAAGCTGATAACAAGTCTCCCAGCAAGGTTATTAGTGTGGATAATGCCCATAATCAGTCGTATTTTATTTAGTTTTGTGCGGTACCTTCAGAAAAGGAATTTTAAAGCAGTCCAACTGCCAGGCACTGCTTCCTTGTGCATTTGAAACTGCCCCAGGCTTCTGTCTGCGCAGATATTTACCATTTTCTGTTCAGCAAATGCCTTCCCTGAAACGGTGAGTGTGAGGGGAGCTTATCTTGACCTTTGGTGTGCACAGGAATGTGGCGATCAGCCTGGAGCAGACAGCCGGCCACGCAGCGCCAGGACCAGACCCGGCCACCCAGGGGCAGTTCACAGGGAGACAGCCGGCACGGATTCTGGAGGAAAAGCAGCGCCCTGCACCCAGTGAGACCCGGACACAGAGGCTGCGGGTCCCCATGTGGTGTCAGTGACCGTGTTCCATGGCCGGGGACGGTCATGGCCGCCTAACAAGCCTTTTGGGATGAGGAGTCCCCAGGAATCCTAGTGAAAGACCCTGAATATCTGAAAATGCTGAGAGTTTTTTTCTAGGTAGAAGCCTGACACATTTATGCGTTTTAAACCCAAACCTGGGAAACAGCAACATATAAGACAGAGAAGGAAGCCAAATTTTACATCGTGTTTTCAACATATCGGGTTTTATAGGTATTGATTTATTTAATCTCCATAGCACTATAAAGAAGTCATAACACTGTAAAGAAGTCATTATCTTCTCCCTTCTTATTGGTACATGTTTGTGATACACAGTGATTACATTCATCGTGGGGACTTGGTCCATGTACATGACACAACTGAATTCTTTTTGTGATCCCTTTCCCTTCCCTTCCCCCTTCATCTCTTGGTCCCCTTCTCATTTGCCAAAGATCCATCTCCCTGTTTCCTACCATCCATCTTTTATTTTCCTCTTTTATTATTTACACTTTGAGTTTCTCATATAAGAGATACCACCTGCTATTTAAGCCTGTGAGTCTGATTTATTTCACTTAACATGGTTTCAAGGCACATCCATTTTCCTACAAATGATTTAACTTTATCCTTCTTTACGGCAGAACAGTACTTCATTGTGGGTAAATGTCACATTTTCTTTATCCATTCATCTATTGATGGCCAAATATGTTTAGCTATTATGAATTGCACTGCTATAAAGATGGATCTTCATGTATCACTATAATATGTCTCTAATTCTTTTGGGAAGTTAAAATTTAAACGTGCAAAATGCACAGGTCTTTGGTGTATGATGCAATATATATATTGAAGTTATCCTTTCAAGGATAAGCGAACACTTCAGTCATTGAGAAAATACTTAGGAGAATAGCTGGGTCAAATGGAGTTGCTTATCTTAGACACTGAGGAAACTGCACTCTGATTTCCGCAGTGATTTCACCAGCTTATGCTTCCCCCAACGACATACAAGAGTTTTCACCCACAGCCTTCCAGCATCTGTTGCTGCTTGATTTTTTGATGGTAATTCTTTCTGGGGTGAGACAGAATCTCAGTGTTGTTTCAGTCTGCATCTCTGTCCTGGCCATCCATGAGAGGAAACAGAAAAGTGAAGCCTTTTGCCCAGGGCGGCATGGGGGCGGGGGAGGGTGGGGATTTGAGGGCAGTGATATTTTTGTTGAACAAAATGCCCTAAGGGTGTGCAGGGGCATCCTGAGGAGAGCTCAAATGATACAGGAATCTGCTGAATAGCCAGGAGATCAAAGGCAGCTTAAGGAACACCCCAAATTAACTCAATTACGACTTGCACTTCCTCCTACTTGTTACACGAAGCTCAGGATAAGAGGAATGCGAAAGACACCCAAGCCATCTGGAGACACGGTTCATTTATTCAACAAATAGTTATTGAGTACCTACTGTGTGTCGTGAGCTGTACACATATGAGGGTGGTCCCACATGCCAGGCACTGGACACTGGGACACAGCAGGGAGAAGTCAAGTGGCTGCCCTGGTAGAGCTTGCCTTCCAGGATGTGCAAAGAAGACCTGGACATAGCAGAGAGATGGCCTTAGAGGTAACAGTGCCAGTCACCTGTCACCTGGCTAGCTGTCACCTGGCCTGTGGAAGACCAAGCAAGAGGACTGATGTATCCCAGAACAAATCTAGCATTGTTTTTGAGATGTTCTTGCCTTCCTTCTGGAGACTCATTAGAGGATTTTAAAAAAAAATTTTATAACAATTTCGAACTCTATGCCTTACTTCACATCTGTGGTGAGTATGGGTGGGTAACACCTTTTATTTCTGTGGAAACATGTGGGGTATTTTCAGGAGTTGCTAACACTCATTTCTGTTTTATTAGCTCACCAGGTAGTGGTGTTATCATCGATAAAACTTACATACTTTACAATTTTCAACTTTACTTCTACAGCTTGCTGATGATAGAAACTTTAATAAGAAAATGTGTTAGAGCTTTTGTATGAAAAGAGCTAAATTAAAATTTTTTTTAAGTGGACTGAATTACTATATACTCATATATATAGTCAGTCAACAATTTGAGTCATTTTGTGTTTGGAAGCTTTTCATCTCAAATTACTAATACTGCACACATCATTGATGAAACAGGATTTGTTTGTTGCTATGGATAAAGAAGTCTAGGGTTGTTTCAGTCTTCAGGAATGGTCTGATCAGGGCTCTCCTCTAGTAACTATCTTTATTCTAAGGGTGTTTTTTTCTCCTAGAAGAAAAACAGCTATGTTACTTTGAGCCTCACATCTGTACACCTCTCTGGTCAGAGTGAGAAAGAATTTCTCCCCTAATTAGCAGACAGAGTTCTGGGCATCATTCTGTGAGGCCAGTTACATCATGTGCTTTCTCCAAACCAATCACTGTGAGTAGGAAATTGGGATTATACTTACTGGTCCAGGCCAGTGATGGCAAACCTTTTAGAGCTCTCAGCTCACTGTGGTGCATCTGCCATGGGTTCACCACCACTGGTCTAGGCAGTTAGGGCCTGCCTAGAATTGGGGGAAAGTTAGGTAAACCTTTATTGAGTATACAGCTGCTACCCAGTGGAGGAGAGGAGTTTCCCACTGTATGCTGGGTGATAAGACAATTCCACTTTTTATGGTTCATATCTAGATGTCCCCCCAGCACCCTGTGCGCTCTGGACTTTGGGTGTGATAATTGCTAGTGGGCTAGTCCAGTGATGAGTTTATATCTAAATGTGATCTTGGGAGCCTTGTAAAAGATGTGGGCATGGCCTGGAAATGTTTATCTGTCTTCCTTACTCCTCCTTTTCTCTCTCCTCTCCTCTCCTCTCCTCTCCTCTCCTCTCCTCTCTCTCTGCTTTCTGTTCACCATGCCATGAGATGCTCTCTTCCACCAGGCCCCTCTGTCATGCTGTCCTGCCTTGGAACCAGCTGACTATGGACTGAAATGTAAGCCAAAATAAATTCCTCCTGTAAATTGTGGGCACAGGGTATTGTATCTCAGTGATAAAAAAACAACTAAGGCATACTTCAACCTACCTACATGACACTACGCCTGGAGGTTACCACAGTGAGCAATCCAGGTTAGCCAAATGCCCAAAGCAGAGCATGAAAACACTCATACTATAACTTTCATAGTCTTAGAATGTTCTTAAAACCCCAGGTTATTCTGGTATTCCTAACCTACCATGCACAGGGGTGGAATTGCATAGTGAAGAGAGAGGGCTTGTTCACTTACAGTCCACACAAATAGATTGGACTTATGAGACAGAATTAAGGAAGGCTCAACTAGTCCAGCCACTACGAGGCTTTATAGATTTTCTATTTGATTCTACTTTGGATTTTCAGTGGGAAACAGTTAAACTTCCATAACAGAAAGAGTAAATGTAAGTATTAGATAAGTTGAAAAATGTCCCAGGAGATTGCATCGTGTGTTAACCCCGGTTGTAAGCAGGCTTGTTGTGCCTGGCCCCAGTGAAGGGGTCAGGGGGAGTGTGAGGAGGAGACCCTGCCATGTGACTACATCCTGTTACCTCCAAATGTCCCCTGAAACAAGTTGTGTCTGCAAGGTTTCCCTGCTTGGCAGCAGGCACATGTAACAGGACAGTCACTAGTGAGTATAATATGAGATGTGATCAAAATATAAAATGTTTACATGAAAAGATTTATCCAGTTAAAGGCATAGTGACATTGATCCCCCTCAAAATACAGCCAACACACTTATCGCATTGTTCTTGTCACTTTCTGAAGCAGTTCTGGAAGTCCTCTTTCATGAGGGTCTTTATAGGTGTGATAAAAAATACGGTGAATGGTGTTGCCTAGTGCAATCCAATGGCAAAATAGGCTGGTGAAAACTTCATGATGTGTCCTTATCCACCTTATTCACCACATCTGGAGCTGTACAACTTCTGGCTCCTCCCCAAAGTCAAAACGACCACAAAAAGGAAATATTTTAAATCAATTCAGAACATCCAAACATCCAAGAAGGACAACTAAAGACCTTCACAAAGGACTTCTAGTACTGGTGCAGACAGTGGCAAAAATGATGAGATAGGTGTGTTTGAAGCAACAGGGTATATTGTGATGGAAATTCATGGCAATATATTTTACTGTAATTAAAAAACAAAAAATCTAAGTGTTCACCATGTCATTCTATCACATTAGTTCTGGAAGTGGAATGAAGACCAAAGGGACATCCTGAAGATTCAGTTCCTCACAGCTAGCTGGTGGGGGGGGGCGGGCGTGTGGGCATTGTGTCTATTCAGTAGGCTTACATGCCACATTTCCCTGAAGCATGATATCTCTGAAAAATCTTTAAATCACCACCTGAGTCACACACATGAGCTGCCTTTTATAGATTTCTAAATTATAGGATGCCATAGTATAAATAGCGATCTTTATCTTAGTCACAGTCTCAGCAAGGACACAGAGAAAAGCAGACATCTGCTACTCAAGGGCGATCAGATCAAACTGCATTCATTGGGTTCAGTGAAGTCCAGTTCCCTGTCTGTGTTCTCCTTCCTCATGCCATTGCTATTGCTGCTAAGATTTCTCCTCTATCCTGAGCTTCCTGGTCAACTTTGAAAGAATTTACAGTTCTCCAAGTGCCAAAATAGGTATTTGAGGTTGAAAGGGGGAAAGAATAAATGGCATGTCATGAGCATTTTATTAAATTTAATTTAGAACAAATGGTGTGTTTTTCCAATGAATCACTCTTACAAAATAATTTTGGCACAGGATTTCCCTTTGACTAAGGGAAATAAGGCAGTGGACCTCAGATGATTCCTTGAAGGAGAAATCTTCTCATGGTGAGCATAAAGGTGCATAGCATTACCGAGGGCCGGGCCTCCTGACTCTCAAGTTAGTGGAGCCCAGGACCTATCAAAGGCACGAAGGGAGAGCACTAAGCGCCCCATGCAATATGATTTGCATGGCCTCGAGATCCTTCGTTGATGAACATATGCACAGCAACCACGTTTACATTTCAGAACATTAGTGAGGTGCCTTTGAATTTAGAGGGAGAAAGAAGGAACCACAAGCCGTTAAAGTCGAGGCTAGGCGCTCTTTCAGCACAAACATGGCAACACCACCCCAACTAAAGTAGATCGCATCCTCTAGTCTCTTCAGAAGTTGTGCTTGGAATCGGAAAGGGAAATTTTGTTTAGCGTTTGTCAGGTGTGATGTTTTTAAAAATCTTTGCCAATAATATTTTTAGTGCAGTTGCTTTGGAACCGGGTGGTTGGGGAAAGTAAGTTAGGTTAACAGATCAGCCATGGAAAATTCAACAAGATCCTCTTCAGGGGAGAGGACTGTGGCTGTGGCCTGGAGCACTACAGGTCCCTGGCGGCTCTGCCTGTTTTGTAGGGTTTGTGGCCGTGCTTTCTCCCACACCTAGGGGCTTGGGCTGGGGGCGGCTCAGCCGCTTGGCACACTCGCAGCTCTGGGAAGTCCACGCTGCTTTACAAAGAGCAGGTGGGCGAGCGAGCTGAGCCCTGCAGGGCTGCCGGCGCAGCTGGAGAGGTGGAAATTCCCCTGTAAACCTCAGCCCAGCTTTGAAAAGAAACTCATCATGCAAACACAAGGATTTCTCTGCACAGGGCTTGATTACTTTCCAATTAACTCTTTGTACTCCTGTTTCATTCATCTTTTAGGAAACTATCTCTGCTCCTTGCAGATTCACAAAGCGAGTAATCCTTGACATCTTTTCAAGGAGAGTGAAGTCTGCTTTGGATTCTGCATGTGTCTTACAGCTGTGAAGCCTGGTGGGCAGGCACCCTCGCTGCAATCCAGAGACTCGGGTTTGCTTCAGGTTTACTATTTAGAAAAAGAGGGATTTGCTTTTGCTGGAAGAGGTCTATACTACTTCCGGAAGCCAAAGGAAAAGGCAGTGGGTCCCTGTCTCTTTTCCCTCTTTCTGGGTCACAAATGGCCTCGCTGCTGCTTTTGCTGCTAATGTAAAGCCTTTTCTCTCCCCTGCGGAAAATATCTGCCAGCACCATTTTCTCGAGAGAGAGACTATTTACCATTTTCATATCTGTTAGAAGTGTCTTTTGGCCACGGAGCCTATCAACAATTAAATGCCTCGCATGCTAACCCAAGAAACCTTTCTGGCTACTTAAGTGAAGTTTCCTAATCCTTTTCTACAGCGAGCCAGACTCGAGCGCTGCCGTGGCCCATTCATCTGCTGTTGCTCCGCAAGCACTTTGATCTTGGGGTTTCATTACAGCTCATTTCAGCATTAAGGATGATCTGAATTCATGAGCTCTTCCTTCCTAATAAGTGCCATTCAGACCGGTCCTCAGGAGCCGCTGCAGCTCACGGGAAACCAGTGCAAACCACACACGAAAGAATAATGGGCCAGCTTCAAACACAAGTGAGAAATAGGGTTTTTATTAGCCAAATGAACCTTTGAATGAAATGCTCCGTTAAACAGGGAGTCTCATTCGCAGGGCACTGTTCAATCTACCAATTGCCACTCTGAGATCAGTAAGTGTGATTATCTCTTTTTTTTTTTTTTCAGCTGAAAATGCCTCCAACATCCAAAGCAGGGCTGGACTTGATTTGGGGTTCATTTGACTTCATAGTTCTTCACAATCATAGGTGTCTTCTATGTTTGGCCCCTTTGGAATAGAATGTGCTACTCCTAAAGAATGCCTCTCTCTCTTTTATTTCCTTAAAGAAAAATTGAGTGTGGATTGAGACAACACATTTGTAACTTCTAAGGCCATTGAGCCCGGAGAAGAACGGATACCTAGAAGATGGCAGGATGAGCGCCAAGCCAAGGGAAGGAGCGCAGGAAGGCAGCAAAAGCCACCACCTGATCCCCATCAGCCCTCGCTGGAATCACTCTTCGCACAGGCTTTACACTGGTGAATGCACAGCAGAGACACTATTAAAGTCCTGATTCCTGCCCAGAAAATCTCACCGTGTATCACAGCAAGGAGTGAGCACCAAGAGGCACTGAGGTTAGCACTGCGGCAAACTAATGTAGCACTTAGTAGACGCATTCAGCAGCATTTTGCAAAACCAGAGGGGAGGTGTTGCCCGAAAGGTGCTTTATGCTGTGGCTCTTTTTCCCCCACCTGCAAGATTCTCAGCCCTCCGCAGGCCAGGTCCACCATACCTGCAGCCCGGGTCGCCCTGCTCTTCCAACTGCAGCCTTCCGTGCCCCACGCAAGGGTCTTCCAGGGTGTCTGCAGGATGTGAGACCAGCAGGCAGGGTCACCCTCCTTTGGCAGGAGGAGTGGGAGCAAGGGGACAGAAGGTAGAGACAAGGACTCATGGCCCCAAGAGCAGGGGGTGATAGCACCCTCCATCAGAGCACCTGGACATGGGGACGGGGTAGGAGACAGGGGAAGTGACTTGGGCTCTTTAAGGGCACCACATGGCTCAGCACAGGCCGGCCCCTGCCTCCACCCTGTTGATTCACCACGAGAGTCTAAAAGTCAAATTAATAGCAGGAAGACAGTCTTCAAATTCCCCCTCCCTGAACCTTTCAATGAAGGCTTCTGATTAGCTCTAAGATTTCCCCACCACATGAAAAAAGCTCCTGTGAGTGGGTTTTTTTTGCCCAGCTTGGCCTGGCCTGCTGGTTTTAATTCTGGAGGGCTGAATAACCAAGCACAGTGCCTGGTGCTGCTGCTGCGGTCCCTGGGCATGCGGGATGCACTTCCTACCAGGTCCTTCTCCAAGGCTGGCACAGAGAGCCGCCCAGCCACTGCCCACCCAGCAGGTCTCTCCCCTACCACAGAGCCGACACAGCAGGGGGTGGGGACGCACAGTCTCTGTCCTGCTGTGCACAGGGGTGCAAACAGTCCTCTTCTTTCCAGAAACACTCCCCAAACATCTGTGTTCTTTCCTGCCAAAACACCAAACCAAACTGTGACTTCTCTCTCCCTATGGAAGTCTTCTGATGCGACTGATGCTGGGACATTTTCTGGCTCAACTTAGGTTCCTGCAGTCCTTGGAGGACAGGGGCTTAGAAGGACGAGGGTTGCTTGCACCAAATATTAAACTAATGTCACACAGCACAAAAAGGGAGCTTGACTGAGTGGTAAGTCAGAGTTAATAATCTAAGGTTTGAACAGCCACCCTGAGGCTTAAATGCTTTGGATTAATTCCACAGTTGGTTTCATGAATGATTACCAGAACTACTCTAGCTTTTGCTGTGTAGCTTGTGTATGACACCCGAGTAATTAATCACTTAAATTGGCCACAATGCATTGAGATGTGCTAGGACACAAGGATGAGTATCTGAAGCCTCTGTAACTCAGGAGAGTGCGGGGAGGCTGAGGAAAGCAGAAGAACCATTTTCCCCAGCTAGTTCAAGTCTACCATGTGTAAAGGGACAATGACCATGGCCATTCCTTCCTCCCCTTCTCTTGACTTTTGCATGTCAAATATCTTGAGTCCAAGAGGTAAGGTAGGTGAGTGTTGTTATTATTGTTATTTTAGGGACAAATACACTGCACCAAAATAAATCAGCTTAGCCAGAACTGTATAAATGAACTCCTGGCAAAGTGCTCACTGAGGAAGAAGTGTCCAAAAGCAGTGGCTCGTGAGCTAGTTGGCTTCACCAGAAATGCTAGCTTTCATGTACTTAAAAGCCCAAGTGAAGCCAGCCATGGGGATGCATACTTGTAATCCCAGCATGCCAGGGGCAGAGGCAAGAGCATAGCCATGAGTTTCAGGATAGCCTGAACTGTATAACAAGATCCTATCTACCTCCATGAGGTGCACACACACAAAACACAAGTTAGTCCTTGTACCCTTCTGAGCCTCAGTTTCCTCACCTTAAAAAGGGAATGAAATGGAACCCCCTCAAGGGTGTGTGAGTAAACAGAGATACTTGAGAGTATTGGGAAATGTAAAAGAAAGCTGGGACCCCTGTCCCAGGGTGGGTCCGATACAAGTGAATCCCTAAAGAATGTACTCATATACTTATTATTGCCACTATGACCATGAGGGATGAGGAGACCAAGGATGGGAACATTTCAGGGACTTCTGTAGAGAAGGCCAAACAGAGTCAGAGCCACAGTGAATGCTATGTTTTTTCTAGCTTTTGAGCTCACTCCCTAGTGAGAGCTCTGATTTCTTTTCCAAATAGAAATGTGAATTTCTTCTGAGCACTGTTGTTATTAGGTTAAGTCTGTTTTCTAAGAATATACATATTTTAAAGCAGGATTACCTTGCGGAAACAAGCAAATGGAGAGCCGGTTGGATAATTCTCCCTAATACTGATTCAAAGATAACTCTGGTTGTGGCTGAACTCATCAAGGTACAAGGACCTTGTTCAGTTGGGTAGCTTTTGGCAAGATTTTTTTCCTAAGGGGCACTGAGGCCCCTGCAACCCAGTTGTTCTAAAGAGCCATATATTTGGCAATGCATGAGCAGTCAGGTCTGCCAACGAACATGTCTGCAATTCTAAATTCAGCGTTCTAGCAACACTTCTAAGACAAGGTCTAGATTTATTTTCCACTTGGTGTTTGTTCTGTTCATTAATTATATTCATATCTGCTTCTTTGAAGTTATTGAGGCTATTGGGAAATGTAAAAGAAAGCTGTATTGATTTCAGTCTCAATATCATTTCATCTTTATTTCCTTCATCTATGAACTCTTGGGCATGTTGAATGACATGTGACTGTGAGTATAGTATGTCGGGCATGGTGTAGGGCATTATCAACACAGTCCAGGCGCCCCCAGATCTGCAGTTGGTTTGTTGAGAGGGTTTAGATTTAGAATGTCTGGATTGTATTCTACTAAAATCTCCACAGCCTTTCCTTTCAAAATCAATTTCAGTTGTCAAAAAAATGGGGGGTGGGGTGGGAGTGAGTCACTTTGAAATCATATAGCTTATTATTATCATCATTTTTTAAAGCTTATTACTATAATTTTTCTCCTAAGGGAGCTGAGTTGATTTATAACTCCACCCTCCTTATCTCAACATGTGGCTGAGTTCAGAAAGGAATTAAAATTGGGGGATTTTTTTTCCCTCTGAGGAAAACTGATAGAACATACCCTAACCTCATTTTCAAGTTCAGCAGGAACTTTTTAGTTCCCTTGAATTTAGTTGGAAAATGTACATACAACAGGGAAACTCAAACCTCTCTCCAAATTCTTGTATTTGCCCTGCGTATTACAGAAATAAAAAATACTTGGGAACTATCTTCTCAAAGGGAATACAAACTGTATTGGCCTTGAAACAATATACATGGTACTTAAAGGAGAAGAGGTTTGCTGAAACAATATACATGATGTCTCAAAGTTAAAGGAGAAGAGGTTTAATTTGGCTTATGGTTTTGGAAGTTTTAGTCCTTGGTTGGCTGGCTCCAAGACAGAACCATTGTGGCAGAAGGGTGTGTGGAACAAAGGTGCTCAGTTCCTGGTGACCAGGAAGCAGAGCACAGAAGAACTCCAGAAAGGAAAGGGCCATGTACCATCTATAGCCCCCAAGCTCACACCTTCATGACCCACTCAGACACCCAGAAGTGTGCTTTACCCATTGGTGTGTCTCTACCAGTCAAGTTGGCAGTCAAGATTAACCATCAAATAATTTCAACCACACTACAATCTGTACTTGGTGGACCATAGCCACACAGGTGGCAGGGATTCTTATCTGATTTGTTTCCTGCTGTATCCAAGCCCCTTGAATAATGTCTAGTTCATGGCAAGTGCTCAGTGTACATTTGGGGAATAAGTGAATCAATAGAGGAAATAACAGAGTTGTAGTTAAGAGCCAGGGCGTTGGGGAAGGCAGACAAACCTGAGTTTGAACTTTAACCTGCTACTCCTGAGCATGGTGGCCTTGCTTTGCCTGCCCAATTGCAACATCTTCATCTGTAAAACAGACATAAGGTCAGAGTCTATCACTACAGATGTGTGTGAGGTCACTGAAGATTTAGTGGAACTTTGAGAATATAAATTTTCAACACTAGTGTTGATCAAAATATAGTGTTTACATTTTTAAAAATTACAATAAAATGTACTTTACATTACCCCTCCAATTCCTCCCTCTTTTCAAACACACTTATGCCATCATTCTTCCCACTTTTTGAAGCATCTCTGGAGCCCTCTTTTTCTGAGTCTTCACATGGTGTGATCAAACATATGGTGAATGCCACTGCCGATGCCATCCAACAGAAAGGTAGGGTCATGCCAACATGATGCTGTGTCCTCACCTACCATTTCACCAGATCTGGTACCATGTGACTTCTGGCTCTTCCCCCAAATCAAAATGTCCATGAAAGGGAAATATTTTCAATTGATTCAGAGCATCAAGGCAGCCACACAGTGCAACTGAAGACACTGAAGAAAGAGGACTCCAGAGTTGCTGCAAAAAGTGCCAAGAACCATGGGATAAGTGCATTGAAAGTGAGGATTATGAGCAGGATTAATGACATTTTGACTTTTAATGTAATAATTTTTTAAAAATTTAAATATTCACCATAGTTTTCAATTACACCTCAGACATGGCTCATATTCTCCTCATTCTTGTGAATATCTAGACCTGAGTTTAAATCCAAATATTAGGGGTTTATGAAACATAACCAGTCCTCCACAGCTGCATCACATTCATGTTTGGAAGTGGCCCTTGCCTTGGGGAAGGAGAAGCCCCTGCATGACATGGCATTTCAACAGCAGTGGGAGCAGCCCTTCTGTGTCCCTGGTCTGGGCTTCATGTCACTCCTGAGCTAAGGATCTGTGTCATGTCATCCCAGGCCTGGTAGGAAGAGAGGAAGAAAATGTTCCCAGATTGGATGATGGGTGGCCTGGGATTATTATTCCTTCGGTTCTGGGACACAGTGCTCCTATTATTTCCAGAGAGCTTTCATTTATTTTTTCAATGCTAAAAGCTCATGCCAGTATGGTTGTCTGAAACCTCAAGGCTGCATATATATGAGATGATCATATTCCATCCCTGGCTCCCTCAGACAGGGTGCTACTGTTGCAGAAAGGAAGTTCCAGCCTGGCTATTTCCCTGTGATTCTAATGTGGTCCGTGTAACTGTCTTGTGCAAAGCAGGCATTGGGAGGGCTTTTTCTGGATGAAATAGAGAAGCTACCATTCCCAGCTGGCCTCTCTGTCTCTCCCAGCCAGTACCCTGCTTCTTCCTGCTGCCAAGGGCTGACATGCCAGCAGCAGATCTGTCCTTTAGCTCATGATCCTTCTCCTGACTCCTGGCTCCTTTGAGAATAGACTTCAAGGAGAAGATATGGAGAGAGCAAATAACAGGTGATAAGAAACCATTGTACCACACATGGCTAGAAATGGCAATCAGAGGTCAAGGAGGGCCTAATGTCTTGGTCTGAAAAGATTAGGGGCTGCAAAATCCAATGCCTCAGAGGGTGAAGAGGTTTAATAAATGAGCAGAAGGGGCAGGGCAGAAGGCAAAAATATCCAGGATGGAGTGAATTTCCCAGTGCATGTCCTGCCCAAAGGGATATCCATGACTCAACTGTAGCCATTGCTATGAGTACCATTTGAGTCCAGGGTAGTTGGACCTTTGGACTTTTAGAGAAGCCAGTAGTCTGGGATTTATTTGGTGAAAAGCCTAAAATCATTAACATTCACAGCATATTTCTTATTTTTTAAGTGCTATACAGACCAAAGATCACACCTCTTAGGACCTTCAGATTTCTTGGGGACAGACATTTGTGTTATTTAATGCTGAGTCACCACAAAGCACCAGTATTATGTCAGAAGCCAGCAGACATAAAAATGCAAAGGGCATGGGTCATGTTGTCAAATACTTGGTTGAGTAGAGTATGGAGACAGAGCAGAAATAGATAAAGTATGCAACAAGCGTTAGGATGGAGCAAGAGGACGAGGATGACCTGAAGAGTGGGAGAAGAGGCTGCCATGGCTCTGAAGCTGGAGGTCAGAAATTAGTGAAGGGGGAGTGACAGTGAAGCTCAGGAGCCTCAGGAGCTTCAGTGAGCTGCTCAGAAGAGGAGAAACTCCACCCCACCATGTGGGAGCAACATGAGTGTTGGGAACCTTGGTGAGTTGTGCAGGAGAAGAGAAACCCTTCCCATTGCCCTTCTGCCATCCAGGGGCCCTCGATCTGGAGGAACTCTGATGCCTGGCCCATACTCCTACATTGGGTTGGGCATCCAGAGTGGGAAGCACTCAAGACATAGCAACTATCTTTTATGGAGGAACCCAAGGTAAATCCACTCTAACAAGGGGAAACACTTGACATACAAACTCCTAATTTATGACCAGTTCTGTTATATAACTATAGACATTGCTCCTATGGTCTAAAGTACAAAATCAATAGATACTACAGCTTGTCAGTTGTTAAACTGTACTTATTGCTAGTTGTACTACTGTAGCTAGGATGTCATATTTGTTGTAGTCAGTTGCTCTCCCTTGTGTAACAATATTGGGAAGCTCTGGGGTAATAATCTCACAAAAACCCTATGCCAAAAGACTGGCAACTAAGCCAAAGAGAAACCAATGTCCCCCTCTCAATTAATTGGGAAGGTAGGGTCTTGGGACAGATGCAAACCAAGAATGTCCCCCACACAGAAGATAACCCTGAAGTACAAACTATTCCTGGAGTGGCCTTGATACTAGTGATATAGCTACCTACTACCAAAACTCGCAAGGATCATCACAGAAAACAAAATTTAAAAAAAATTTAATAGAAAATGTCAGAACAAAGGAGCAAAATGCAATCTCAGACCTCTAGCCCACCCAGAACAAGTTCAGGAGACATCAACATAGAAGAACTTGGACGTCACACACCTGAAATTTCTGAAATGATAGCAAATGAAGTAGAGAAACAACTCCATCAGGCTATAGAAGAAATCAGATCAGAAATAATCTCACAGTTAAAAAAAGAAATAACAGCCATAGTGAAAGAATTGCTCAGCACATCTAAAGAAGACATAGATTTTTTAAAAAAAATAGAGCATAGAAGGGGCTGGTGATTTAGCTCAGTGGCACAACACCTGCCTGGCAAGTGTCAGGACACGAGTTTGATCCCCAGTACTGGAAAAAACAAAACAAACAAACAAAAAAATAGAGCATAGAAAAATGATAGAAACCTCAAATGAACAATATAGGAAAGAATTAGAATGCATGAAACACTTTCAAAGAGATATCCAGGAAATTAAAAATTCCATTGAAAGTTGGCAAAACTGCTTGAACAAAACTGAAGATAGATTTTCAGACCTTGAAGACAGCATTGTAGATAGTAATCACAAATAGAAAGATCTCTTAAAAATAGCAAGGAACCAGGAGATAACAATTCAACAGCTGCAAGATGATGTAAAGAAAAACAACATAAGACTGGCAAGTGTCCATGAAAAAACAGAAGTTAATACAAATGATATAAAAAGACTATTTGCACAAGAAATAGTAGAAAATTTCCCAAGCATGGGAAAAGAATCCATCTGAAAAGAATCCAGATAAGTGAGGCATATAGAATGCCAATTAGCCATAACCAAAATAAATCTACACCCAAATATATAATAATCAAGATCCCAGAAATTTAGCACAAGAACAGAATATTAAAAGCTGTTAGAGAAAAGAAACACGAGGGCTGGGGGCTATAGGTCAGTGGCACAGTACCTGCCTGGCAAGCATAAGGTCATGAGTTCGATTCTCAGTACCAAAAAATAAAAATAAAAATAAAAAAGAGAAAAAAAAACACATCATGGCAGATTTCTCAATACAAACCATTAAGTTAAGAAGAGCTTGGAGTGAAGTATTTCAGGTCCTGAAAGAAAACAACCTCCAACCAAGATTGATGTACTCTGCAAAACTCTCTTTCAAAATTACTGGAGAGAATACTTCCATGAGAAAGAACAATTGAAGAAATTCATGACAACCAAACCAACCCTACAGAGTACCAAAAGATATTCTACAAAGACATAAAAATGACCATAATTTAAAGATTAACAATGGAAAAGAGCCATCAAGCAAGGCAAGCAATTAAACTGAGGGGAAAAAGTAGGGAACAAATAGCAGGAAAATAACACGACAAAGATAAGCCAGTACATATCGGTTATAACCATTAATGTAAATGCCCTCAATTTATCAATCAAAAGAGACTGGCAGAGTACATCAAGAAACAAAATCCAGGGGCTGGGGATTTAGCTCAGCGGCAAAAAGCGCCTGCCTGGCAAGCGCAAGGTCGTGAGTTCGGTTCCCAGTACCAGAGAAAAACCAAAACCAAAAAAAAAAAAAAGAAACAAAATCCAACAATATGCTGTAAATATGAAACACATTTAACTCAAAAGTAAATTCATAGACTGAAAGTCAAAAGATGGAAAATAATACTCCATGTGACAGAACCCAGAAAAAAAGCAGGGGTACTAGTCTGTTTACAGACAATGTAAACTTCAAAGCAAGAATGATCAAAAGAGATAAAGAAGGTTACTACATACTTGATAGGGGAAAACTGCAAGAGGAAAAAATAACTATCATAAATATATATGCACCAAATATGGGAGCACACAAGTATGTAAGACAAATTTTAATAGATATGAAAAATCAAATAAGGAATAACACAATTATAACAGGGGATATTAACATGCCATTGTCACAAAGAGATAAATCAACTAGACAAAAAGTCAGCAAAGAAATAACAGAGCTGAACCAAACTTGTGAACAAATGGACTTAGTAGATCTTTGCAGAGTGCTCCACTCAACACCAGAATACACATTCCAGAACACATAGGGTGTTCTCTAAAGTAGACAATATATTATCCCATAGAACATGCTTAAGTAAATGCAAAGAAATTGAAATTATTCTATGCATATTATCTGACTATAGTACAATGAAATTGGAAGTTATTGAGAACACAAATCACAAAAACACCATAAACACATGGAAAATAAATGACACCCTCCTGAGCAACCAATAGGTCACAGATGAAATTAAAGAAGAAATTAAACAATATTTACAATAAAATGAAAATGCAGGTGCAACTTACCAGACATGTGGGATGAAATGAAAGCAGTCCTCAGAGGGGATTTTACAGCAGTGAATACTCACATCAGGAAAACAGGACAAGCAGAAATTAATAACCTTATACTGCATCTCAAACTTCTAGAAAAAGAAGAGCAAATCAAGCCCAAAGCTCAAAGAAGGGAGAAAATTATAAAGATCAGAGCAGAAATTAATGCAATGGAGACTAAGAAAACAATTGAGAATTAGTGAATCAGAGTTAGTTCTTTGAAAGTTTAAATAAAATTGGTAAATGCCTAGCCAACCTCATTAAAAAAAAAAAAAAAGGAAAGAAAAAACTCAAATTCATGCAATAAGGAATGAAAAGGGTGAAATCACTATGGATCCTATAGAAATTCAGAAGGTCATCAATACCTATTTTGAAAATTGTCATTCTTATAGGATGGAAAACACAGAAGAAATGGACAGATTCCTAGATACATATGAATTACCAAAGCTGAATGAAGAGGACATAAAAATCCTAAATATCCCAATATCAGTCAATAAAATTATAAATGTAATAAAAAACTTACCAACAAGGAAAAGCCCAGATCCTGATGGATTCATAGCTGAATTCTACAAGAAATTTAGAGAAGATTTAATGCCAATACTTCTCAAGAAATTGAAAGGGAAGAAATTATCCCTAACTCATTCCAGGAAACAAGTATTACCCTGAAACCAAAACCAGAGAAGGACCCAACCAAAAAAGAGAACTACAGGTCAATCTCCCTAATGAACATATATGCAAAAATCCTCAACAAAATACTAACAAACAGAATGCAGGAAATCATCAAGGAGATTATACACCATGACCAAGTGGGATTCATCCCAGGAATGCAAGGATGGTTCAATATACACAAATCAAAAACTGTAATAAACCATATCAACAGAGCTAAAGACAAAAATCACATGATCATTTCAATAGATAAAACAGAAAAGCTTTTGGAAAAACTCCAATACTCATTTGTGATAAAATTCCTATAGAAAATCAGAATACATGGTCTTTACCTCAATCTGATCAAAACCATCTATGACAAACCAACAGCCAACATCATACTAAATGGACAAAAACTGAAAGCTTTCACTTTAAAATCAGGAACAAGACAGTGGATACTGTCACCACTCCTATTCAATATAGTTCTGGAAACATTAACCAGAGCAATTAGACAAGAGAGAGAAATACAAGAATAAGGATAGGAAAGGAAGAAGTGAAATTATTATTATTTGCAGATGAGATGATAGTCTATGTAGAGGACCCCAAAAACTCAACCAAAAGACTCTGAGACTTAATGACCAAATTCAGTAGTGTAGCTGGATACAAAGTCAACATTCAAAAACCAATAGCATCTCGGTACACAAACAACAAACTCACTGAGAGAAAAATTAGAGAAATCACAACCTTCAAAATAGCATCAAAAAAAAAATGAAATACTTAGGAATCAATCTAATGAAGGAAGTAAAAGATCTATACAGTGAAAATTCCAGTACTCTGAAAAAAGAGATCAAAGAGGATTTCAGAAAATGGAAAGATATTACTTGTTCATGGACAGGAAGAACCAACATTGTGAAAATGGCCATACTTCCAAAACTGTTACACAGATTTAATACAATCTTGATCGAAATACCATTAGCATACCTCACAGAGCTAGAGAAAACATTCCTAAAATTCATCTGGAACCAGAAGAGATCCAGAATACCAAAAGCAATCCTGGGCACAAAGGCAAGGTAGAAGGCATAGCAATCCCTGACTTGAAGTTATACTACAAAGCTACTGTGGTAAAATCAGCATGGTACTGGCAAAAAAAAAAAACAGACCTGAGGATCAGTGAAACAGATTAGAAGGTGCAGACACAACTACAAACACATTCAGCCACCTTACCTTTGACTAAGGGGCCAAACATGTTCACTGGAGAAAAGATAGACTCTTTAATAAATGGTGCTGGAAAAATTGGTTTCCTACATGCCAAAGGCTAAAACTTGGTTTTCTACATGCCAAAGGCTAAAACACTACACCTACTGGAAGAGAAAGTAGGTGAAAGTCTTGAAGACATAGAGGTAGGCAGAGAGTTCATGAACAGAAACCAAACTATATGGGAAGTACTTCAAAGAATCAACAACTTGGATCTCATCTTATTGAAGTTTTTGCACATCTAAGGAAATCACCTATAAAGTAAAAAGAAAACCCACAAATTGGGAAAAAATTTTAGCCAAATGCCCCTCAAACAATATCTAGACCATATAAAGAATTTTTTAAAAATCAGGGCCCCAAAATTTAAAGACCCAATCCAAAAATGGGCATCTTAAATGAATACACACTTCTCAGAGGAAGAAATACAAATGGCAAATAAATGTATGAAAAAATGTTCAACATCATTGGTCATTTGAGAGACGCAAATTAAAACAACACTGAGATTCCATCTCACCCCAGAAAGAATGGCTATCACCAAGAAATCAACCAATAACAAATGCAGGTGAGGCTGTGGGGAAAAAGGAACTCTTCTCCACTGTTGGTGGAAGTGTAGACTGGTACAACCACGGTGGAGATTCTGCAAAAAAAAAAGAACTAGTGGTCCCATTTGATCCAGCTATTCCCCTTCTGGGTACTTTCTTCTGGTACTCCAGGAGAATTTAAAACATCATATCACAGTGATATATATGCACTCATGTTTATAGCAGTGTAATTTGTCATAGCTAAATCTTGGAAACAACCCAAATGCCCATCCACTGACAAATGGATGAAGAAGATGTGGTATTTTTATATAATGGAGTATTATTCAGCTACAAAGAAAGATAAACTTGAGGCTTTTATACTTAAGTGGATGCAAGTAGAGAGCATACTCATAAGTGAAATAAATCAGACCTACATGTGTAAACATCATGTTGTCTCCCTAGTGTAAGAAACTGAAAGAGTAAATAAAATCTGAAAGGTAAAATAGATATTGTAAAAGGGAAAGTAACTGCTCAGAAGGAAAGAACAACTGGGGTGAGGGAAAGGAGAATAGAAAGAAAGAAGGAAGAAAAAAACATATATATATATATACACATAAGATAGCTAAGATAATTGTACTACTAATTCTTATTGGTTTATTGAATGCAACAGTTACTGCTTAATTTTTTGATCAATTTTGCATGCCTCTCTCTGGTAATCTGAACAACTACTTTGAAGATAACAATATGCAATATAAAACCATTGCTGGTTTCCTATCATCTTGTTTTGAAATTCTGTATTGTTTTTAATGTTTTTTAAATTTTTTATTCTCTAGAAAGAAAGAAAGACAGAAAGAAAGAGAGAGAGAGAGAAAGAGAGAAAGAAAGAAATCAGTGAAGGGTCTGACCTGCTGAAGAACCGGGGCAAGGACATCCAAGCCCCAGGAAGAGCATTGCTGAACAGAACCTCAACACCCTACATGACACACTTGGGACACGAGGGGTGAGTTCGAGCTGCTGGTGTGCATAGTATGTGGCAGGGGTGAGCCAGCATGGACAGATTCCACCTCCAGGTCCCGAAGCTCTGTCCTGACTGAGCCCTAATTCTATCCAAGAATGGTGGAGCCTGCATAAACACTCAGCATCGTTACTGCCAGCCCCCTCCCTGTTCACATCTGCAACTGTTCAGCATCTCGGTGCATTGATGCCCACACAGCCTCAATGTCTGTGGAGTAACCTGAACAGCAGCAACATTGATTCCACCAACAGCTAACAGTTGGACACCAGATAGTTGGTTACTTTCTCCCATATACTTTTTAAACATACATCTGCCAGATTCGTATAAATGTTCTTCATAATCTGTACATGTGGATCCATTTTATTAGTCTTGTCCTAAGAAGAGGTTTGGTTTTGCTTTGTAAGGGTTTGTTTTCATCCCCTTAGTGGAGTGGTCCAGGTTATCAGAGCATCATCCTGATTGAAAGAGATGATTCTTGCCTTTCTCCACATAGGGAGTAGCTACTGGTGCAGCAAAGCACAGTGGTTAAACTCTGGACTCCAGTGCTAGGACCCAATACCCAGACACATGTCTGACCACTGTGCTCACTGTCCTCTTAATACTGTGCACTGTGCAAAGTGGAGTTCTTACAAAGATTAAAAAAGCTCATGTAAGCCAAACTCCTCACACCTGTCCCACAGGTGCCTGGGGGCTCATTATTATAACTAGTGATGCCTTTATTTTCAATGACAGAATTTACCAGAATTTTCCAATTTTCCAATTTACCAGAGTGATAAAAAGGATGGCTTTGTAAAAATTATATCTTCTGCTGTTCCATAGCTTTCTCTTGCTCTATTACTAAAGTGCAATTTTTGTGTGAGGATAGAGTGGATTTTATAAGAAAGGTTAAAAAACATGATTTTTAGCAGGCAGATATTCATGGGTGTGGAATCTTTTTCTCTCTTTGTATTAACTGCTATGTGTAAGTCTAGAATTTATCTTCAAATTGGCCGGAATAGGTTTCCTGTGTAGATTGAAGTAATCATAATCTCATTTGCCCTGACTCCAAAGCCCTTTGAAGTTAAACATTGAGAGAAAGAATGGCACGGCCACTCAGCAGAGATTAGATCTTGTTTTAAACACTAGCTGCTCTGAGAATAATTTGCTTAATTAATATTCACAGACATCATACACTTGAGAGTGTGTTTTCGTGTAACCTACTTGCATGTAATTGTGTGCCGAGGCTCTTCTCCGCATTTGCGCTTTCTTTTTGTGTCAGTGTTCAATGAGATGATTTCCATCTAAAAGCAGCACTGGGGCTGGAGGTGCACAGGTCTCCCCTTCAGTGTAAAGCTAGCATGCGTGGGCTTTCATCTCATTTCTACAGTTAATATTGCTCTGCACTTTTTCCACTTCTTAACCGATCACACATGGCTCCCAGACTTCCTCTCCTTCTGGAGTTCGGCCCAGGATCTGTTCAGAGCCTGCTTTATTGCAGCCCTGGCTTCATGCAAAGCACTTACCAAAGCACCCTGGAGCTCTGCCTGGCCAAAGGAACCACATTTGCCACCAGTAACAGCGATTCAGAGTAATGCCCATATAGGTCACACAATCAAGACAGGGACAACATTAGTGACTTCCGGTTAATGGTTCTGGTACCTCGTAAGACAATGGGATTTGTGCTCTTGGTTTAAAACATTAAGCCACGCTTTTAAAAATTAAACTAAGCTTGCTTTGCAACACTAACCCAAATATTAAACTGATATTTAAGCTCTTCTGACTCTATAATTTTGAGCCTCCAATTCCCAGGCATGATTCAGTTTTCCCTGTTATATATTAAAATGTACCAACACTATGGTTTTATTTAGCTAATTTCAAAATTAAAGATTTCCTTAATTGTAGTCTTCCGTTAGTTCTTTGTAGTTGCTAAAACCGTAGGCTTCATTGCCCCAGGGAAAACGTGTACTGTCTGAGCCCTTGGTGAAGACTAAGTAAACTGTGGCTCTGCTTGCAGGAGAGTAGAGCAGATGTACTTACTGTTCCTCCTACTAAGCACAGCTGACAACCCTTAGAATTCAGATGTCTTAGTCACTTTCTTGTCACTGATACACAAGTTAAAGCAGGAGAAGTTTACTCAGGCTCACAGTTTGCAGAGGCTTCAGTCCATAGTCAGCTGGCTCCCAGGCAAGGTGATATGGCAGAGGGGCCCGGTGGAGGAGAGCTGCTCACAGCATGGTGGATCGGAAGCAGAGAGAGTGTAGAGAGGAGTCAGGAAGTGAGATGAACCTTTACAGGCCATGTCCCAGTGACAACCTTTCCTGACCAGACCCTACCTCCTAACAGCAAGTCAGCCCCAAGTCACCATAGTGCAATCACTTTCCAAAAGCCCCACCTGTGAGCAATGAGGCTCTTGGGAGAATATCTGCATGTAAACCACAACACAAACCAGACAAACAGAAGAAGCCATAGAAGGAGAAGGCTAACTAGGGAAGGAGCTGGGAACTCTAAAACTGTGCAGTCGTGAGTTCCCTTCCTCGTCTGTCCTAGGCTTGGCACTGAAGAAATTGGCCACCATTCACACCCACGGGCCCAGACTGAGAGAGGCTTCTGGAAAGTTGGCTGTCTTATCAGTGGTGCAGGAATGAGGCAGCATAGCAAAACAGAGACCCTTCAGACAGTAACTGCTGTACCCCAGCCAAAGCCACAGAAGAAATACAACCCTGCCATCACTCCATGGCACAGCTGAATGGAGAGTTGATGCTACCTTCCCACCCTGGCACAGTGGCATGTGGGAGTCCAGTCAGGATTCAGGCATTCACCGTCTAGAGATGACCAGGCAGTTACCCCCACTGGCATGGTTGGAGGCCATACAGATAGCAGAATTCCCACCCCAATGCCACTGTAATGAGGAGCACCCCATGTGCATGGTGAGATCAAAAGTGGTGGCAAGGCTTTGATAAAGACATTTACTACTATGAAGGGCACACTTCCAAGAACAAGTCTTCCCCTGGCTTTGAGGATGCTCATCCCATGGTCCTTGCTGCTTTCTGCAGCAGCTCTGGAGTCCTCTTTCCTGAGGTTCTTAAGTTGGGCTGTTGTGGCTACCTCAATGTCCTGAATTGATTCAAAACTTTGACCTTCCATGGTCATTTTGACTTTGAGGAAGAGCCAGCAGTCACAAGGTACCAGATCCAGTGACTTAGGTGGAAGAGAACACAGTGCCCTATTTTTACAAGCTGTCTTTCCAGTGGAAGGCATTTCCAGGAGCATTCACCAAAGTTTTGATCCCATCTCATAAAGACATTCAGGAAAGAGGACTTCCAGAACTGCCTCAAAAAGTGACAAAAAAGATAAGATACATGTGTTCAAAGCAGGGGGTGGGTATTTTGAGTGGGATTCAGGAAAATATGCCTTTTATGGTAATAATTTTTAAAAACTTAAACATTTGCGATGTTATCTAATCACATCTGAGAGGTGTCTACAGAGGCCAAGAGAGAACCTGGCTGTCTATCCCACCTGGCAAAAATAAGGCAGTGCTCTATTTTCCTGTGAGAATGTGGCCACAGGAGGCCAAAATAAGGATTAAATAAGGTGTTGAGCTCATAAGAAAAGAATCTAGATGTCTAAGTTTCTATCAAAAATCACTCATTGTGCCAGGCATGGTGGCACACACCTGTAATCCCAGAACTTAGGAAGCTGAAGCAGGAGGATCACCATGAGTTTGAGATCAGACGGGACTACCTACATGAGTGAGTTCAAGGCCAGTCTGGACTATACTGTGAGACTCTGTCTCAAAAACCAAAACAAAACAAAACACTCATTGTACCAAGACCCAGGAAGATCTCCCATTGCATGAGGAAAGATGACCAGGAGATGCTACTGCTGAAAGAACAAAGATGTCTGAATTACCTTATTATTTGATTAAGATTAGTAAAGCAGATATTATAAAGATGCTTTGATGCACATGGCTTTAAAAATAGAAAGCCTAGGGACTGGGGATTTAGCTCAGTGGCACAGCACCTGCCTGGCAAGAACAAGATCGTGAGTTCAATTCCCGGTACGAAACAAAAAACCAAAAGTAAATAAATAAATAAATAGAAAGCCTCGCAAAAAGAAATAAAAACTCTAAAGAATCAAATGGAATTTTAGAACCGAAAAATATAATAGCTCCAAACAATTCGCAACCCACCTGATGGGTGGCTCAGCAACAGGATTGAAGAAGGGACAATGCACTCCCAGTCTGAGCCACAGGAGGAGTGAATGGGGCCCAGCTGGAGATGCAATCTTCCCAGTGAGGCAGGGCCGAAAAAGACTAAAAGTACCCAAATACCCCTCAAATTTGGTAAAAGAAAATAAATCTATAGATTCAAGAAGCTGAGTAAACCCAAATAGAACCCCCAAAGAAATCTATCCTAAAGCACATAGTGGCCCCGGTTGTGGAGACAAAGCAAAGGCAAAGGGTGGGATAAGGAGGCTTGAGGCACAGGAGGAGGAGTGAGAGTACTCCCTGTGGGCTGTAGAGGCCATAAACTTCTTCACAGGAGGTTTTCACATCATGTTTAGCAGTCACAGCAGATTGGATAACATTCCCTGATATGGCTACAAGTGTAGGTAAGGATAAATCTATCACAAATGTGGGGAGAAAGGGCCTAAAAAGAACTAATGTTTCTACATTTCACTCAAACTAGTGATGCCACCAGTGGAATATGAAAAAATCTGAACGGGCAATATAATGTCTAGAGCAACCACTATAAAATCTGTATTAAAATATAACCTCACAATATTATAGATAAATATGAATATGATAACAAATGCAGACATGCACGTGTTTACACACACCTGCTCTCCTAGTGAGTGTTATTGTATAAAATGTATTTTTCTGACAATAAAATTAATATAGAAATCAATAAAAGATAAGAAAAAGTTGTCAAATCCTTTGAAAATATAAAAACATATCAAGAATAAAAAGATATCTTTTTCATCTGTAGATATCAAAAATAATAAGGCAATACTACAAATACCTCTGCACATAAATTTGGCAACTCATATGAAATGAGCCAATTCTTCAAAAATTATTAGCAACCACAACCCTCTAATTATAAAATAGATACTTCAAGTAGCTTCTGTTAAGGAAATGAAATTTGTTGCTTAAAAACTTCCAACAAATAAATCTCCAGATCTAGATGGTTTCACTGGAGAATTCCATCAAATGTTAAATAAATGAAAAAAGAAAGAAATTAAGATCAATTCAATATAATCTCTTCCAGAAAACAGAAGAGGAAAGACTTCCAGTTCATTTTATGATGCCAGTGTTACCCTGATTTCAAAACCAGACAAAATTAATACAAAAAAAGAAAAGAAAAAAACCTGTAGAACAATATCCCTCACAAGCAAAGATGCAAAAGTACTTCACAAAATATCAGTAAATGGAACTTAGCAACATATAAAAAGAATTATATACTATGACTAATGACCAAGTGGAGTTTATTTTAGGATGCAAAGAATTTTAAATGCAATAATTAAAAAATCAATCACAACATCATATTAATGAGCTTAAGAAGAAAAAGTCACATTACATTAATCCATGGAGAAAGAACATTTGCCAGAATTCAACACTCATGACAAGAGCTCACAGGTGAATAAGAATAAAAGCAAACTTCTTCAACTTCACTAAGAACATCTATGCACAAAGCCTACAGTTAATGTTATAGTTACTGGTGAACTTTTGGCCTAAGAGCAAGAAAAATTTACACACAGATATGTTCTCCTCCTGCTCTTATTCAGCATAGGAGTGGAAGTTCAAACTGTGCAACAAAGCAAGAAAAGGAAATTAAAGCATATGGATCAGAAACGATTACATCAAATTGTCACTATTTTGAAATGGCATGATCATCTGTATAGAACATCCTGAGTGATCTACAAAAACTGTGCAAAATTAATGAGTAATCTCAACACGATTTCAGGAGAAAGACAAAACATGAAAATCTACTGCATTCATATCCACCACTCATGAATATATATACACCAAAATTTAAAGTATGGTACTCACAATCATAAAAATTTAAACACTAAGATAAAAATCTAACAAAACTCGCTCATGATTTTTATACTGAAATCTATAAAATGATGATAAATCAAAGGACTGGATAAATAGTGAAACATATTCACTCCCATTGGAAGACTCAGTAAAGATGTAAATTTTTCTAAAATTGATGTATAAGTTTAATGAAATTTCTAGCAACATCCTAGCAAGATTATTTTTTATATACAGGCAAAATCTTTCTAAATTTTATATGGTAAGGCAAAGGAAGGAGAATAGCTAAAACATTCTTGTAAATTAAGATTGGAAGAGGAGAAATCAGTTTACCTGGGTATGGAAACATGGTCCCTTGACTATTTTAATATCAATATCCTGGTTGTGATATCATACTCTAGTCTGAGGGAAACTGAGAGAAAATTCCACAAGTTTTGTCTGTGATATTTCTTACAACTGCACACAAATCTACAATTATCTTAAGTAAAAAGCTCAGGTAAAAACACAAATGTGCAGCATCCCACATGTGTGTTATACACCACACGTGTGTACTAACAGGAGCACTGGAAATCCTGAAGGGTCAAGTACCCAATCTTCACCTCTGAGGACTGAGAACTGAGGATCAGTGGAGGTGAGGATGGACCCTTCTTTTCATTTTGCTTCTACAGGACTGTGTGAAAATAAATTTCTTAATAAGGGCATGCATTACTGTTATAATAGAAGGAAACAAGTTAATAGAAATTAAAAAATAAACTACACTCATTTCTTATTACTTTTTCTTTTTTTTTTTTTTTGTCTTTTTGAGACAGGGTCTTGCTATGTGGTTCAGGCTGACCTTGAGCTCACTATGTAGCCCAGGCTGGTCTCGAACTCTCAAAGATCCTTCTGCCTCAGCCTCCTGCATGCTAGGATTACAGGTATGCTCCACCATGCCTACATCCATTTCTTATTACTTAAAGAATATCTTTTCTGCAATTCTCTGTGCAGAAACACTGTTAGCAGAAATAGCCCTGGCATTTAGGAAGTGTGTTAAGTCCAGTCTCTTACTGGAAGAAAACCCTTAACTTGGTCTTTCTAACATACTATAGAAATGATCCCTGAAAGTACAGCCTTAACTTGGTCTTTCTAGAGAGAAATGCACCTGAAAACTATAGCTCTCAGGATCTGCCTATTATAAAATGTGTTTCATTCACGAAGTGCCAGTGGTGGTTTAACACATGCCAGGCCTTAAGGGTTCAGTCTGCTTTCCACGCTCTCCAGTGTTGAGGAACAGTGTGTAGCTGTCCCCATGAAAACCCTAGCCCTTAGGAATGGCACAGCTAAGTGACAGGAGAGGAAGCTGTGTCCCAGGAACCAGGGGACTGACATTCCCCCTTCGGAAACATTAACCTGCTCCTGCCCTGGGCTTGAACGGGTCCTGTTGGGTACAGTGGATGTAACCAGGTGGAGGATGACTTCACTTACCAGCCAAGGTCACACCCTGCTCTGCCGCTGCACGTCAGGCCACTAAGCACAACTTTGTCACAGCTCCCCACTCAATGTCCAACATTGGGACGAGAGAGGAGGGCCGAAGTCAGTTCATTCTTTAAATCTGTACTTTTCTTTTATTAAGGTAACAAGTGTTTAAAAACATTATAGGGTAAAATAAAAATCCCAACTAATATTATCCCAAGATATCACCATTGTTATAATTTTGTATGATTCCTTGCAGACTTTTATTTATGCCTATGTGACTAAAACAAAGCAAAGACAGACCACAGTTGAGGTGCACAAGCTACCTGAAAATCATTCTGCTTAGCAGTAGGTGCACACATTTCCCCACATGCTCAAGATTCTTCTACATCCTTCGAAGAGGACCTCATCTTCTGTTGTGTGAATGCGTCATGGCTGTACCTAGAAACCCCTCATAAAAACCATAGATTGTTCATGGAGGATTTCTCAGAAGCAGCTCAGTATTTAACATCTTTACAGTTAGATCTTTGCATACGTGTATGATAATTTCCTTGGAATAAACTCCTGGAACAGGATTTGTTTGGAAACAGCTTGCAAAATATTAAAGCTTTTAGTATATATTTGAGTAGCTTAAATTAAAAGCTAAGATTGCATTTGGCATAGGATTTGCCTTCACAAATTTTTATACCATTTCTGATCTTTCTCTAATTGTGGTGTTCGTGGGTTTTCATGCTAGTCTCTGGGCAGGATGATAAAACATCCACAAGATGTTCCTATCGTTGTGTTGTACAGAATACAAACCTACAGCAAATGAAAGTCAGAAATGAGGTACATAAAGCTACAGTGTGGCCTGCATAGTTGTGAGGAGACCTGAGGTGACCCCGACTCCCTCCCTCTGCACTTCACACCTGTGAGTTCCCCACCTGAGTGGATGTGGGACAATGAGTTGATGTTAGTTGAGTTGATGCTCTGCAGGATGTCCTCTCAGCACCTGGGGCTGGGCTCGTCCTGTGGGATTACTGAAGTAGGGGACTTCGGAGGGGAAGCCCACGTGGGTAGGAACCCAGGCAGCTTGTGCTGAGAGCCAGCCCGTGCTCGGCCTTGAGCAGGACAGCCACGAGCAAGAATATGGTACGGGCGAGAGAGTTTTCATGATCGTTTTCCACAGCTGAGTTTCCATGATCGTTTTCTACAGCTGAGTTTCCAGACGCAATCAAATCTACACCAGCACCCTGGTCGAGACACCCTGAGGCAGCACTCAGGTGAGCAACAGCACCGGACTCCTGACCAGGGTAGACCTGAGATTGTGATCGTGCTTTGTTTTAAGCCACTAAATTTGTCATTATTTGCTAGGCAGCAAGAGTTAACGAAGCCACTTCCTTGCCCTTAAATCAGTGAGTTTATGATTCTGATTTTCACCCTCAAGTCTGTCCCAGTCTGGCCTCAACTCCCCTCTCTGAAGTACAAGATGTAATCAAAACAGACTGCAGCAGCCTAAATAAAAACTTATTGCAAAGAAAGGCACATTGCCACCAATTCCTCTCAAAACTCTCCCCTTTATTTCAAACACACTTATTCTGTCATTCTTGCCACTTTCCAATGCAGTTTACAGATGACATTTATGTCACAGTGCTGTGTCCTCACCCACCTTACTCACTGGATCCCTTCTGTGTGACTACTGGGTCTCCCCAAAGTCAAGATGACCATGAAAAGTCAACATTTTTCATCGGGTCAGGACATTGAGGTAGCTATGACAGTCCAGCTGAAGAGGCTCAGGAAAGATGACTTTCAAAGCTGCTTCAGAAAGTGGCAAGGTGGCTGGGTGTGGTGGCACAGGCCTGTAATCCCAGCACTCTGGAGGCTGAGGCAGGAGGATTGCCAGGAGCTCAAGGCCAGCCTGGACTACAAAGTGAGCTCAAAGCCAGCCTCAACTGTATAGCCAAACTCTGTCTCAAAAAGACAGAAAAAGAAAAAGAAAGGAAGTGGCAAGGACAATGGGATAAGCGTGATGGAAATGAGGGGATTAGTGGTGAGGTATCATACTTCAACTAAAACAGAAGGAACCATTCCCTGTACTTTTCAATCACACCTGGAACCCCCCACACCAGTTCTACCTGTCTCATCTGAGGCTCGGTGCTCCCCCACCCTCCAAGGGCTCCGCTCCAAATGAGGTGTGCTCACCCTGTGGGTGGCCTGTCCAGCTCCATTTCCACTGCCTTTCGCTGGGCGGGTGGGAGCTGGCCAGAGCCCAGAGGGTAGATGGGGCTCCAGGCCTCTCCCCATTGGCCTCGCCCTGCAGTCCCTGTTAAGTGGCCTCCGTCCTCGGGCTCTGGGGCTCCCCCCTCCTGTCCACCTCCTAGCTGGTGCTGGTTCGCAGGTCCACCTCAACTCTGCTTCTCCTCTCTCCTAGCTGGCTGCCTGGTCCTCCAACAGCTATGGAATCAAGTCTCTGCAGTAAACTCGCTGTGCTGCTGTTCTTCAGGGACTCTGGGTATCCCCTGTCCCCAGCCCCAGTGCCCGTGCCCCCTCTTGCTGTGCACCAGGGATTTCAGCTCCGTACCCCCACGCCGCTGTGTGCGCTGTGTAAGCGATGGGTCCAGGCCACGCTTCGGAGCAGCACCGCTGGTGAGGGGCAGCCAGTGTTGGGCGGGTGACAGCAGGTGGACCAGGGCACATGCCCTTGCGATGCACAGCCCGGGGCAGGGACAGGCCTGAAACCGCATCAGCTGCTGAGTGTGAGGAAATCGACCTGAGGTGGAGTGGGGTGATGGTGAAGTGTGACAAGGGAACAGGAGTGTCCTCCTATGAAAGGGGACACCAGCAAAGGCACAGAGGCCTACGAGAGCACAGTGGCTGCCGTGAGTGTCAGAGTCACAGTGCCACAGTAGCCAGCTGCCCGGTTTGGTTTTTCATGAATGTATTTATTTTCATTACTCCGCTTGTGCAGTACTCAGTCTGCCCGACTGTGTGGCGCGCGCATGCGCACGACGCATCTTCTCTGCATTCCTCGCTGCCTTCCCTCCCCGCCTCGCTCTGCCTCTCTGTCCCTGCCCCTTTGAGAAAGAGCTCTCTGCCCACTTCCGATTAACTGGCTTTTATTTTGCTCTATATTTATACTTCGGGTTTCTCATCTAAGGGAAACCGTGTGATATTCAAGCCCATTGTCTGATTTAACATACTGGTCTCAAGGTGCGTCCATTTGCCTCCTTCTGTTTATCTACTAACAGTGTCTTCATCGTGGGCTCCTGGCAGCCCGCAGAGCTGTGGGGATCTTCGGGGCCTGCCGAGGGTAGGGACCCCTGCGCCAGGCGCGGCTCCTCCCTTTGTTCCCTCGCTGCTGCGGCGTTCTCCGTGTGGGACGGAAGGGCAGCGAGCATGGCCAGGTGGGTGCAGGCGGAACAGGCGTGGGAGACCCCGAGCCGTCCTAGGGGGTTGTCCCGGAGGCCACTTGCTTCCCGACCCTACCTGCTGTCTCCCGCTGGGCGGGGAATCGTCCTGGAAAGCGTGCATGAGCGCCGGCTCTGCACCAGATGCAGAGGTAGAGGTCGCGGTTCACTGTTTCACTGCATCCCTGGGTGACGCCACGCCTGCCACACGACGATGAACTCCAGTTTAGGGATTTAAAAGCACCTAGGCTCAGAGAAGCTAGGGAACTTGTCCAAGGTCACACAGCACTTGCAGAACTATGACTTGAATTCAGCTGGTTGGCTGAATATCCGCCTCAGATCATACTGGGTGTGCAGCCCGAGCAGTGGACCTGCTGTCCCTCCTGTCTGAGAGTCAGGCAGGCTGACTGCGCCTCCAGAGCCGGTGCCCACACCCTGGACACTGCAGCAGGGACAGAGCCAGCCCATCCTGCATTACTTGCCAATTAGAGGTGAGCGTTTTTGGGTCCAAGATAAGCACCCAAACCTCTGAAGCGGATAGGGAACCAAAGAATCCCCATTCTGAGCCGCGCAGCTGGCTGCCAAAGCAGCAGCATCCTAAGACACTAGTGCCGCGAGGGACGAGTGCTCACCACTGCGGGTCGGCCCCAGCGCCCCGCCGGCTTGTGCCGGTCCCCGAGGGCGTCGGGCTGAGCAGAGAGCCTGGTGAGGGAAGGCGGCTGCCCCTCTTTCCAGTAGGAGTCGCAGGAGTGCGCTGCACACTGATAGGGAGGGCAGCTGTGTCTGGGGGGACAGGAAGGATCCGCCTGGGACTTCCCCAGATGATAAGACTGCGTCCTTCATCTTTCCTGGGCTGTTTCTGCTCTAGTGCAGGTTGGAGGGGCCGCTCCTGATGGGGGGCATCGTCTTATTAATGGGTCTAAGTCAATTTGCCCCCTCCCTCCCGCTGTGCCTGGAATCAGGGCCTGCTCGGGGGAGCCCCGGTGTAGATGACGTGATAGACTCAGCTGGCCCTGGGCTGTTAGGCGGGAGCGACAGAGGACACGTGCGGCCCCCACGGCCACAGAGTGCAGTGCCTCAGGAGGGGGGTGGGCCTTCCCGCGGTGGCCCCGTCAGGTTCCCGGGCACCCCGCTTGCCAGTGTGCCTGTGTCTGGTCCCCCTAGAATGGGGACAGCAGGGTGTGGTCCCCCTCCACTGCAGCTGTGCAGGGACATGCTGCCCATGGACGGGAGATACCTGGTGTGACCCTGTGATGTCTGGCCCAGTGCGTCAAAGACCACGAGCTTTCCTTGGGGCCCGTGGAGAGCGCCACGGTGATCTCGGTAATGCTTACAGCAGCTGCTTGTGGACAGCCACCAGGGTGCCGTGGGAGTCACAGCCACCTCTAGGCCGTGGGGGACAGAGGCATGGCGGGGTTGGGGCAGCATTTCGGGCTAAGTGGAAACATCTGAGAGCAGTGTTTTATGCCCCCAAGGCCCACGAGGGACAAAGGACTGCCATGTGTCAAGGTGGCCTGGATAAAACTCAGGTCTGCTGCCTGTCACTCCAGCACTCGGGAAGGAGGCTGAGGCAGCAGGATCTCAATTCCAGCTCAGTCGGCACAACTTAGTGAGTCTCAAAATTAAAAAAAAATAAATAAATAAACACAAAGGACTGGGGCTGTAGCTCAGTGTGAAGGCCCTGGATTCAATCCTCAGTGCTTTAAAAAAAACCTCAGGTCTGCAGTGGTAAAGAGAGGTTTGGTCATAGGTTTGGTCCTGCGCCACAAACCATTTGCTCTGCTCTCAGGCCTTGGACCCATTTCCGCTGGCGTTCTGGAAATCTCCAGGCTGGTTGCTACCTGACCAGGGCCTGGCTGGAAACAGGGACCAGCAGGCCACCACGCAAGGCGCCCAGACCAGCGCTCCGGTGCGAAGCCGGCCACAGGGTGATCAGGTGTCCCGGCTGCGGTCGCCCAGGAGCTCTGGAGCGCCTGCTTCCTGAGGGCATGTGTATACCCTGCATCCCTGGTTTCAAGGAGAAACTTAGGAAATCGGTGGTGGAAGAGAAAGGGCCTCAAGGGGGGGTTGTAGTTACTTTGGAGGGGTCCTGCAGGGGAAGCCCACAGCCTCCCACACCATGAATAGCAGCGCTCATTCCCAGAGCCGAGGCGGGGTCCGACCCTCGATGGAGCCCTCCAGGCTCCGGGACCCCGCTCCGGGCTCTTCACCGCGCAGAGCCCTGCGGACGGCGCGTGGGCGGACCGGGGCTCGGTGCTCTGATCCCTGAGCCCGCCCCTCGGTTTCACAGTCTATAAAGTGGGGTGCCGATGCTTACTCACCGCTAGTGAGTGCTGCCCGGGTAATTACTGTGTGCGGCGCGCTTTGAAGATGAAACGCGTGGGGGGCGTTCACGATGTGAAATCTCCGTCAGAGCCGCGCGGACCTCTGGCCTGGTTCCCAAGGGCCCCTAGCACCCCATTGCGCTCCCCGAGTGTGGGGTGGGAGCTGCAGGGGCCGCACTAGGAAAGGCCCTTCCTACTTAGGTGGCCGTGGGGGTGGCAGCAGAGTGGCCTGTGTACAAGCGGGTGTCCCAGGGGGTGTCAGGAGCGCCGCCCGACGCTTGCTCCTCTGCTGTGCGTGCGGGTGCAGACACAGAAAGGGGGCTGCTTCCCTGAGACTTCACCTTCCCCCGGCTCTCCCGCACACGCTGCCCTCTCGGCTCTCACTGCCGTGAAGACCCCTGCCAAGGTATCGTCCCTAAGGGGCAGTGGAAAACAAGACCCAAATCGCCAGAAACACAGTGGACTATCTCTCTGCTTCAGTGAGTGTGAGCTCACCTTTGGGGGTTTTTATTTTTATTTATTTTTGAGACAGGGTTTCACTATGTAGCACAGGCCGGCCTCGAGCTCATGGAGATCCTCCCTCCTCAGCCTACTGAGTGCTGGGATGACAGGCAGGAGCCACCACGCCCAGCCCTTTTGGGATATTTAGAGGCAGAAAAAATAAAGTTTTGTCAAACTACCATTATTTGAGCGCGCGGGGCTGTCCCTGCGCTGACTGCGGAGACGTCCCTCTGGCTTCACCGGCTATCTTCACTGGGGTGGTGTCAGCGGCACAGCGTGGTGCCTGGGGCAGGGGCCCGGCAGAAGGGGGTCATCGCTACCCCAGAGGCTCAGGGTGAGTAAGGCGGAGCCCCTTCCAAAGGCGTCACTTCCTAATGGTGCATACTACAAACACGCTTGATCTAATTTTGCTGTGAAAAATAGCCCACATTCCACTTTTCACAACACGCGGCCTTTGCTCGTGCTATTTGCTTGTGTGATAACCTAGGCACCCCGCAGCCGGGGCAAGAGGGCAGAGCACTGAAACGATCTATCCGGAGCAGGGCAGTCTTCCTACTTCTCAGCATGGGACATTCCTGACACAAGGGTGGAGCCCCCAAACCGTACATCGATTGTGATATTTAAATAGAAATAATTGTATAACTGGAAGTCCTGTCCCTGTTTCCAGGTATAATGGCCAGCTGAGTTTCCTTATTAGAAAAGGAATTCATGTTCCTTGTTTTAAAATTTGAATAAAAAAAAAAAAAGCAAAACATCCATTATCCTTCTGCCTCAAGATAATAATGGTTTATATCTCTGCATGGCCGTTCTACCAGAATTTAGATATATGTTAACAGAAAATACTGACATACTCAGGAGGCTGAGGCAGGAGCATTTGTGTGAGTTTGAGGCCAGCCAGTGCTACATAGGGAGACCCTATGTCTCGAAACAAACAGAAAATGTTAAACAAGGTTTGGAGACCTCTTTGTACTGTTATAAAATTTTCCTACATTCGTAAAATGAATTTAAGTGTAAATTGATACAATTATGAGTAAGACTAGAATGTACTATTATATGCTTTCTGCCTAATTCTTCTTTAAATTTGAATTCCTATGCATAATCCAAGGTCATGTTTTTCAAAGGGAAAGTTCATTTCATCATTATTAACCTATCATCGTCACGTTTTTTAAGCAATTTTAAAAATAAGTTAGTATTTTGTCAGATATAGATTTTCCAAATATTTTAACAATTTGTCTTTTTCATCTAGTTTTAGCTCTAGCATTACATTTCATTTTGACCTAAGAGAGAGAAACGGTATGCTTGTAATCCCAGAACTCTGGGAAGCTGAGACAGGAGCATCATAAGCTTGAGCCTAGCCTGGGCAATCTAGCCAGACCCTGTCCTAAAAGGGAAAATTTTATTTTTTATAAAATGTATCTCAGTGCAAAGGGCTTTGGCTCAATCCCCAGTACTAAAGAAAGAGAGTGAGAGGTCCGAATTTTGTGTAATCATATCTGTCAATCTTTCACTTTATGACTTTTGCCCAGGTGTCATGCTTAGAAAACTTTCTACACCCCAAAGCATGTGAATATTTACCTATAGCTTAGCCTTGAAGTGTGTGCACACACATGTTTAACATGGAAATTATTTGCGTGTGTCTTGTGGGGCGATGAGAAAAACTGGGTAATTTCTGATAAAGTCTCGGAACTGGCAACGTTGGTGTGTGGGTGACTGGGCCACTGTGACCTTTCCAAGGCATTCTCAGGCTTCATCTCACTGGAGCAATGATATCACAGGAGGTATCTGGCTCCTGGGAATTCCCACCTTGCCTCCCTCCCATCGAGTTGGCTGAGGCTCATTGAAACCTTGGTTTGCATCCTGAGTCCATGCAATGGGAATGCTTCTATCTTGGGTCATGCTGAGTGTCCCATGAATCTCTGGTAAAACACTATTAAGTCCCACCTGACAGATTTCAACCTTGGCCCCTGCTTCTGAGCTCAGTGAGCAACTCATTTAATCTCCCGGAGACTCAGTTTCCTTGTCTGTAAAATGGGATTAATAATAACCTTCCTTAGCTGCTTCACAATACTACTGTAAGGATCAAATGAGATCACGGTCGTTAAAGCACTTAGCAAGCTATAAAACAATACACAAACACAAGGTGTTATTAGTTCCCTTTTATTTGCTGATGTAAAGGATTGATTGTGAATGTAATGTGTGAGTCTCAAGTAATAAGAATCATTTTTCAAGTAACACGCCAGACTATAAACATCCAGGTAAGTGCAATCCTTCCAGTAGGATCTGTCGGAAGCCTCAAGTTGATTTCTATGTTGTTATCCACACTCCAAACATATCCTCTGCTCCTTCTGTTTGGGAGGTAGTGGTCATCAAGCTCTTTTGGTGCAGCATTTTCTATATTTCACCTATTCTGTGTGCCCTCTCTTTTGCTGTCCTATTCAGGACACCAAAAGGGAGCAGGGCAGGGCTATGGGGAGAACCTTCATAGGGATGGGGTGCCTGCCTTCGAGGCAGGCGGCACACTGACACTGCTGCTGGGGAGTTTAGGGTCCCCTCAGGAGGAGCAGTGGCTTAGCATGCGCTCGAGGCAGGCTGCAGTTACCACGCTAGGATCAGGGTCTCAGAGAGTGAGTCAGCTTGCTGTCGAAGCCTGTCTGCGTGGCCAGCGGGGCTGTCAGGGGTATAGATGCTGTGCCCCACCAGACGTAAGCAAGTCTCTGAGCTTGTGATCTGGCGCTGCCATAAGTATCCTTGTGATGGGACCTTGGGCTCTGGGATGTGGTTTCCTCATCCTTTAATAAGGAAATTGGAAAAGATGGACCTTTCCTCTCGAAGATGCCTGGAACCCAATGGCCTTCTGTGTGGTGACTTTACAGAGGGACAAACCAGTTCCTAGACCTGAGCTCTGGGTGAATTCTTTAACTTATTGGAACCTCAGCATCTAACCTATGAAGTGGGGAAAATATCTCCCTTGAAGTGGGACTCATTGATAAAATGCATGGAAAAGCATTGGGCAAAGAGCAAATGCTCAATAAGTAAGTATTAGACACAGACTCATTCTTTTCGTGCTCCAGTTCTCACCCAGCATGATCTACTCTCAACCTCTCCTTAAGCTTTGCCTTAAATGTTGTTACTGTTGCAGCTACTCTTAGCATTGTGGCTCAAACTGAGATTTATTTTCCGTCACCTCAGGGTTGTGCGCCAGGGCGGCAGCTGTCGCCCTGTGGAAGCCGGAATCCCGGTGCTCATTTCTGCACCAGGGAGCTGGGGAGTGGTGCGACACCTTCTCACCCACCTGTGACCCCAGGTGGGTGGCAGTAAACCCCACAGGCTGAGCAGCCCTGGCTCTCTGCAATGTCAGCTGTTTCTCCACTTGAGTGGAAACCTGCAGTTGTTGATAGGAGTGTAAAGTAGCACAACCACTGTGGAAATTGTGATGGAGAATCTCCAGGAAACTAAAACTAGAAATTCTGTTTGCCTTGGCTGTTCCCTTTCTAGGTGTCCTCCCCAAAGAGTTAAAGACACCATATTACAGGGATCCATGCAGACCCATGTTCGGAGCAGCACAGCTCACAAGAGGGAAGTCTTGGAAGCAGCCTGTATGTCCATCAACAGATGAATGGGTAAAGAAAACATGGTATTTACACACCATGGAGCACTCCTGCCATAGAGATAAACTTGAGTCATTTGTAGAAAAATGGATGCACCTTGAGACCTAATATTAAGTGAAATAAATCAGACACACAGGCTTAAATATCACATGGTTTCTCTTATGTGAGAAACACAAAAACAGTATAAATAAATAAAAGCAAAATAAAAGATAGGTATAGGAAACAGGGAGATGGAGCTTTTGCAAATGGAAAGGGGACCAAGACATGGGGGAGGGGGAGGGAATGAGTTATTACGTGTACCAACTCCACACAAGGAATGCAATCATTACGCACTGCAAAGATGTGCTACTAAAAATAAATGTAAAAGAAGAAGCGGAGGTGGGACACGTGTTCCCACGAGTGCTCAGAGGGGAGCGTGTCGCAGCCCGCAGGACCTGTGTGTGTGCCCGTGCCTGTCACACTAGAC